>NC_063372.1:1731748-1740763 GCF_021869965.1 Rhincodon typus
TACACACGGTCAGCTGACCTCACCTGACTACGGTGAAATTTACACACTGTCAGCTAACCTGACTTGTCTACGGTGAAATTTACACACGGTCAACTGATCTGATTGTCAAGCGGACTTGTCTAACCAAGATGGAAAAAGCCAACCCCACTGAAAATGTGCCAGCTACACACAGCCTGAGACCATTACAGGGCATTGACAAATTGAATGGATCTTTTTTGAGACAATGAAGGTGTTTGTCAGGAGCCTCTCAGACAATAAACCAGGATGTGGCTAATCAACCCAAGACCATACCATATTTGGTAAAGGAGTTGTGCTTGTGAGGCATCATATGGCTGGGCAGTGAGGTTTGTGCCTTTTGTCATCTTGAAAGTGCTGACTACAGAAAGTGAGAGACAGTAGCAGCAGCAGAAAGGACAGCAATATCTATGCCTTAAGAAAAGAGACTCTGACATTGTCATGTATACAAGTCTGTTCCTTTTTGGGTCCACCAATACAGTATCATGCCTACTTTAGGTATGAAGGTATTACAATTTTAAAGCTTTGTGAAATGGGTACAAAAGCTTTTAAGATGACTGGGTGCACATCATGTGACTTATGGCAGTACCCGCTCCAAACAGTCCTAAAACTCCAACAAATACCTAATTAAAATGTAGACAATTACAGCCATTTGTGAAAGTCACAAGTCACTTTATTAAGGATGGACCACCAACAGAACACGACTATCACAGATCAGCTGGCTCATTTTTTTAACTTCACTCTGGACCATCAATATAGAGAAATGCAATGCTTTTTTCCTGGAAAGCATTCAAAAAGAGTACTTCAAAGTGAATGGGGCACTCTGTTACAAAGACCATGGCTGTTTCAAAATATGAGAAGCCACAACACAGGATGTGTGATGGTTTAACACACAATCTTATTTGGAAAAAAGACTTTGGGCTTGTCATAGATCACATAGGTACAACAGCCATATCTTGTGATCTTATAAATAACTACAGAAGTTAGTTTGGCAAGTGACACCATATCAGATACCATCAGAAAAAAATCATTTGAAAAGCCACTGAATGTGGGAGAAGGGTTCTTCCTCTAAACTGTTCCAATTTCAGGTTCAGCTAAGAGATCTGACAATAAGAAGGCTTGCAGCTTAGTGAGAATCTGTTATTTTTACAAGATCCACCCCCACATACCACCAAAGGCGAAATTCTTCCAAGAAACAACGGGCCTTCTACAGTAGAGATGGAAACAATACCTGATTGTAATTGTCTTGTTTTGTTCTCTTTTTTGTTTACAGCGCGGAAACAGACCCTTCGGTCCAACTTGTCCATGCCGACCAGATATCCTAAATTCATCGAATCCCATTTGCTAGCTTTTGGCCCATACCCCTCTAAACCCTTCCTATTCATATACCCATCCAGATGCCTTTTAAATGTTGTAATTGTACCAGCCTCCACCACTTCCTCTGGCAGCTCATTCCAAACACGCACCACCCTCTGTGTGAAAAAGTTACCCTTTAGGTCCCTTTTAACTCTTTCCCCCTCACCTTAAATCTATGCTCTTTAGTTTTGGACCCCGCTACCCTGGGGCAGAAGACCTTGGCTATTCACCCTATCTATGCCCCTCATGATTTTATAAACTTCTATAAGGTCACCACTTAGCCTCTGACGCTCCGGGGAAAATAGGTCCAACCCATTCAGCCTCTCACTATAGCTCAAACCCTCCAACCCTGGCAACATCCTTGTAAATCTTTTCTGAACCCTTTCAAGTTCTACAACCTCTTTCCTATAGCAGGGAGACCAGAACTGAATGCAGTATTCCAAAAGTGGCCTAACCAATGTCCTGCACGACCACAACATGACCTCCCAACTCCTATACTCAATGCACTCAAGGCAAGCGTACAAAATGCCTTCTTCACTATCCTGTTTTATGTTTTAGATTACTTTACAGGGAAGAGTTAGTGTTAGTCCCAGAAGTGTTGGGATAAAACCCTGAATAGGTTACTTAGAGCTGAGTATGTTTAGGGTCAGGTGCATAATAACTCCAGGAAGAAACTATCTGTAGTTCCAGTCTAAAAGATAAAGTCACAAGTGATTTAAACCTACCAATGCGTTAGAGACACAGAATCTGGTGTGAGTGCTGTATGAGTGGTGTTTTTGCATCCTTGGTCCATTTTGGGGTGCTGTACTAGGTTGTGTTTTGGGCATTATATAAAAGCTGTTGTTTTCTTTTCAATTTGTAAAGGAATGTTTTGGGATTAATGGGGCTTTTATTTTGTATTTTTAAATCATTGAATTTTAGTTTTGTTTATTTTATCTTCTTTTATTTTGTTCATAAATGTTTTGTATGCTTTAAATGTAATTTTTGGTAAAACAATATCAGCAGCATTGCATGCTGAAGAAAGAGCAGTGCTTCAAAAGCTTGTGATTTCAAATAAACCTGCTAGACTGTGACCTGGTGTCGTGTGACTTCTGACCTTGTCCACCCTACTCCAACACCAGCACCTCCACATCATGCTTATGTTTGAGTGAGAGACCACTTTGTTAAAACCAAAACAAATCATAATTTGATCTATCGAGCCAGTTTTTAGTCTGGGATCTTACTTTTTTTTCCTTTATTCATGAATAGGATGTGGGTGCCACTGGCTAGGCAGCATTTATTGCCCATCCCTAATTGCCCAGAGGACAGTTCGGAGTCAACCACATTGCTGTGGGTCTGGAGTCACATGTAGGCCAGACCAGGTAGGGATGGCAGGTTCCTTCCCTAAAGGACATTAGTGAACCAGATGGGTTTTTCCTGATAATCAGCAATGGATTCATGGTCATCATTAGATTCTTAACTCCAGATATTTATTGATTTCAAATTCCACCATCTCCCGTGGTGGGATTCAAACCCGGGTCGCCAGAACGTTAGCTGTGTCTCTAGATTAACAGTCCAGCGATAATACCACTAGGCCGTCGCCTCCCCTTATCCAGGGATAACTTCAGCTGAGATTATAACAATTATATAAAAGGAGAAATTTTAAAAATCAAGCTATCTAAATATGTTCAACAGCTAGAATATTCCTACAGCACTTGGTTAGGAAGGTTTCAGTCTGCTTCCTGACACTACCTGTTACATTGACTCAAGTCCAAATTGGAACTTCTCAACTCCTGACTGACTCCTGACAGTTTCCTTATTGTAGAATGTGAAGACAATTTGATAAGTCCTTTCCAAATTTACTTACTTGAATTTCTACAAATCTGGTGGCTCAAACTTTCCCAGTTCTTATAATTTGCAGATAGCTAACGATATGCTCCTATTGTGGAAGTTTCTCAAACTAAAGCTTTCTAGTAAGATAACAAGTGACTGAACTGCTTCTCGAAGTGAAATTGAACTTGCTTCTAAATTCAACACTGGTGTCTTCTGAACTGATTTTAGTTTGAATTTGCTGATACTAGATTCTTCTGAACTGAAAATAAAGCTAATTGCCTTATATGTTTACTCTGCCTGTCATAAATCCAACAGTATAAGCATCCTTCCATTAACACCACAGGTGTTGGCAGTCACCTGCTTTCTGACAAAAATGCTAAATTCAGTCACTATTCCAGAAGGACTGTCTGACCTTTTTTCTAAAAGAAAACCCCTCACAGAAGTAACTAACACCCACCTGCCTCTATTTTGAAACACACATTCCAGAAATGATATGAACATATTTAAATTATACATCGTTTATCACAGTCATAATCAATTATCTTTTGCTCATTAATTCACAAAAGCTGGCTGCTGGAAGTTACTTAAATTGGGACAAACACTCTGAGGGTAAGCAAACACATTAACTTCACAAATAAAACACTTTGCTCAGGGATAAGAAGAAAAAAACATAAACTCTGTCCACGACAACAGCAAGAAGACACCTTGCTAACAAGACTACAAGTCACTAACTTTCTTCAAATCACTAAGTACATTGCATTGAAAGAATCCTAAAACCACTCTGACATATGAATCTGGCTGCTCAATTAACCTTAAACTACCTTTCAGGATAGAAGATATCTTCTTCATCAGCTCTGCAATGTGTAATGAAGAGGTGTCACTCAAAATATTAATTTCTGGGCATATATGTATCTTGAACCTTTTTGGAAAGAACACTAGAAAAGTATAGGACACTGGCTACAACATTCCATTTTGCATCTCACAAGTGACTTGACTGGAGCCATTAAGTCTGCAACACTTTCAGAGAGAAAAAATTACATTGAATTTGAACCCAGAGAGACTGAGATGACCTTACTCCGGAGCAACAACCATTGCCTGCTTTCTTGCTTTCACTGAAGCCCCTCTCATTATTTGTTTTGCAGTTAAAAACCCACAGGAAGACCTCATTACTACAAGTGGGAAGTTGTTCATAAGAAGAATCAGAAAGTTACCACCACTATCTCCAGAAAAAGTGGTTTAGCCAGCTATAACTGATCCAGGCAGCAATCCCAGTTGCACCAGAACGTGTGGGACAGTGACTTTGGCTACAGGTTGTGTTCTTTTCAAGAAAGATAGTTATATATATTTCCACAATTTAAACCATTTGTTAATAATCTCAGTTTTGTTCACAATAAACTATTTCTTTATTTGTTACTTAGGACCCCAGCTAATTTGTTTCTGTATGCTAAGTAACATACAGGCTGATATACGTACATAAATATAATTGCCAATATCACCTCTCTTTTTAATTTCAAACATTGCTGCGGCTAGTTTACAAGAGGGACAAGAAAAGGAATTGGTTCATTCCTCCTAACTGGATCATAACTGTTTGTTTTCCAGAACAAGACAATTACAGATTATCAAACACTCTTTTTGCTTATAACCCTTAAAAGTACACTATTCTCTTCAACAGTGTTTTCTTTTAACTTGCCTGTGCATGTGACTGTATAAAGGTTGCCATAGCATTAGATTTTGCACTGCGCATGCAGTGAACAAATATCTTCTTTTGTTTAAACCCATGAAAAGCTTGCTGCTGAGTTTGCAAATTGTCTATACACTTGGGGGTTAAAGGCACAAACACACATACATCTTCTCAAAAGCTTACTGATTGTGAGCAGAGAATGGGGATGTCCTACTAACAATAATCATCGACAAAGAGATGTTTCTTCGACAGAGAGAGATTAATGTGCAAGATTAAAGTGCATGGAATTGGAGGAAATGTATTGAGATGGATAGGAAATCGGTTGGCAGAGAGGAAGCAAACACTAGGAATTAATGGGTCCTTTTCAAATTGGCAGGCAGTAATTAGTGGGGTGCCACAGGGATCAGTGCTGGGACCCCAGCTATTCACAATATATATTAATGATTTGGATGAGGGAACAAAATGTAACATCTCAAAGCTTGCAGATGATACCAAGTTGGGTGGGAGGGTAAACTGTGACGAGGATGCAGAGATCCTTCAGCATGATCTGGACAGGTTGGGTGAGGGGGCAAATCAATGGCAGATGTAGTATAATTTGGATAAATGTGAGGTTATTCACTTTGGAGGCAAAAACAAGAAGGCAGATTACTACCTGAATGGCTGTAAATTGGGAGAGGGGGGTGTGCAGTGGGACCTGGGTGTCCTTGTGCACCAGTCGCTGAAGGTAAGCATGCAGGTGCAGCAGGCAGTAAAGGCAGCAAATGGTATGTTGGCCTTCATTGCGAGAGGTTTCGAGTACAGGAGCAAGGATGTGCTGTTGCTGTTACACAGGGCCTTGGTGAGGTCACACCTGGAATATCGTGTGCGGTTTGTTCTCCTTTTCTGAGGAAGGATGCTCTTGCTCTCGAGGGAGTGCAGTGAAGGTTTACCAGGCTGATTCCGGGGATGGCGGGTCTGACGTATGAGGAGAGATTGACTAGGTTGGGATTGTTTTAGCTGGAGTTCAGACGAATGAGGGGAGGATCTCATTGAGACTTATACAATTCTAACGGGACTAGACAGGGTAGAAGTGGGGAGGATGTTCCCGATGGTGGGCGTGTCCAGAACCAGTGGTCACAGTAGGGGGATTCGGGGCAAACAATTTAGTTTGGAGATGAGGAGGCATTTCTTCACCCAAAGAGCGGTGAGCCCGTGGAATTCATTACCACAGGAAGTAGTTGTTGCCAAAACACTGAATGTGTTCAAGAGGCGACAAGATATAGCACTTGGGGAGAATGGGATCAAAGGTTATGGGGAGAAGGCAGGATTAGGCTACTAAGTTGGATGATCAGCCATGATCATAAAGAATGGCAGAGCAGGCTCGAAGGGCCAAATTGCCTCCTCTTGCTCCTATCTTCTATGTTTCTATGTTTCACTCTTGGGGAAGACCACAACTAAGGGACCATAAATATAAGATAATCACTGATAAATCAAACAGGAAATTCAGCAGAAACCTCTATATTCAAAGTGTGACAGCGTGGAATGTTCGCCTGCAGGGATTTGTTGAGATAAATAGCACAGAAGCACTTAGGGAGAGACTAAGTTAACATGTGAAAAATAGTGGTGTGGGCAAGTTAGGCTGAAGGGCCTGTTTTCATGCTGTAGACCTCTATGACTCTATGACATGAGGGAGAAAGGATGTAGGGTATGCTTTTGGGGTGAGATGAGGTGGGATGGAAGAAAGCTCTTGTGCAGCCTGAACAATACCATGAATTTGTTGGGCTGACTCCCCATACCCTTGATTCCCTTAGGAATGTCAAATCTGTCTATTTCAGATTTCATTAGACTGCTTACGGCTAAAATTAATTCAAAGGTAAACTGAAAAACGAAGCTTGGAATGATATTTATGAACCGAGAATAATCAGTTATTTAAAGCAGCTAAATCTAGATTCAGGCCTCAGTTTGTCAGAAATCTCTAGAATTCAGAAGTCAACCATTCCAACTGCAGCCAAATCCCAAAGTTTAATCCCAAAATAGTTCTCACCTTCCAGAGAAATGTGCAATTTTATTAACGTAGAAGGGCAATACCAATCACGCTGACTGTTATAAGGAGCCACATATTCAAAGAATAAAGAGTCAGTTTAGGACTGATCGGACGAAGTATTTCACTTAAAATGCAAGTGAAACAATGGAAGAGAAGGGGAAAATCTGGCATCCTCGATGAAGCAATTGGATGCCACCACAGGGAGGGGTGTGGGCCTTAGTGCTTTTTGGGATAGGTCAATTCGGATGGGCCAAATAGCCTTTGTCAACAACTACCTTGTGGCCTCTTGACTGGAAGCAATTAATAATTTTGTACCATATATCTCAGCATTTGTATCACTCACTTCAATCGATGTTTTAGTGATGTTTGAGACCTCTGCTGAAGACATTATTTATCCAGGACAAAATGACTAATTCAGTCACGATTGATACATTTTGGAGAGCAAAGCAGGTATGCTTTAAGGTGCTAAAATACATCGGGGCTTTGAGAAATGGCTGGTGAATTCTTTGTCGTGTGCACGGTCAATGGAATTGGCAACCTGTCATTAAATTGTGTATTACCGTCAGTCTCTAGTTCAGATTATAGCCAGAGCAGGAGGAGGATGTCGGATTGTGGTGTAGTGGGTCGTGTCTCTACAGCTATCATCTGCTAGGGATGCCTGTGACTACATGGAACAAGGAGCAGTGATAGTTATACATCAGCTAAAAGATAACTGGGTGAGAACAGGGTGTAAATTTATATATATAAAACACGTATCTCATACATATAAATATACTTTTATATATGTATGTATTTATTTTAATATTTACAGGGATGAATTGATCATCGTGTCAGAGTTTGGTGATGTGCGAACTGGAATAAAACTCTGACAAGAAAAGTATATGTCTCAACAATGTCTCATCAATCTTTAATTTCTGGCTTCTATCACCCATGATGCTAAATGGAGGTTGCAGCCTGTCTGCCCACAATAGCTGTCACTCATACGCCACTAACTGATGTTAACCAGACTTGCATATCCAAAGCAGCTTTTGTGGCTTCAAATGAGCCCAAGTGCTTTCCAGCCAAAATATTGTTGAAGTGCACTTGCAATGGAAGAGATATTTGTGAACAGCATTATTCCACAAGCAGCAGCATGATAATAATCAGAGAAAGTGGTGTTTTTTTCCAGGGCTGCTGGCTGAGAGATTGATATTAACCAGGACACTGTGAGAACTCCCCCTGCCCTTCATCGGGAAATCTGCACACATAACCTTCAGGCTCCAAGGCGAGGGTGCAGCTTCGAGCATGAGGCCAGAGTTATCGAATGGTTTAGCTGCCTCTGGTTTTCCTCACTCCTATCCTACTCTGCAGAATCTGTGACAGGCAGGTTTCAAAGATAATTGTGCACTTGTATTCCTTCATAACCATTTTTATTTCACTTACAGCATTTAACCTAATCACTGACAGAATCGCAAGTTTTACAAATGCCTTAGAGATAGCAAGAACTGCAGATGCTGGAATCAGAGACAACACAGTGTGAAGTTGGAGGAACACAGCAAGCCGGACGAGAATACACACAGATGAGAAAAACCACACATTCAGCTGGGACAACACCACTATCATTGGACAAACCAAAGAGAGGATACCCAGGGAATTCTTGGAGGCTCGGCATACATCTGCGGACTCCATCAACAAACACACTGAATTAGACCCGATATACCGACCATGACGACGCACAGCTGGAACCGGCACCGACTGGAAGCAGCAAAACCAGACCATATAAATTCGAACAAGACAACAGTGCTTCACAGGAGGCTCCACAGCACTGAGGATGTCACTCAGTAAGGGGACGAAACGTCTGTTATCAAACCTCCCAGGTCGGCGAACACATCACCATCTACAACCAGCACCCGAGCTACAAATCTTCACTCAAACCCTGAATTTTTTGAAGTATACAACAATTTGAGCTTGACATATACACCAATTTGAATTTGAATTATACAACAAAAGGTGGAATTTATACAGTGTCTCTAAAGAAGAAAGACGTCCTGGGATGCTTCAAAGAAGTATGAGGGGAAATGGTGACTGAACCATATCAGAGATATGAGGAGGAGTAAGTCAAACCTGGGTCAAAGAAGAGGATTTCAGG
>NC_063372.1:1740863-1741444 GCF_021869965.1 Rhincodon typus
GGGGGGGGGGGGAGGTTGCTGGTTGCAGGGAGGCCCACAAAAGGACTTAGACACAAAACTAATTTTAAAGTTGAACTGTCAGGGATTCAGGAGCCAAAGCTGTCAGGGATTCAGGAGCCAAAGCAGAGCAGCTAGACATGGGTGATGTGTGAGTGGGACAGAATCTGAAGGTGGGGATTAAACACTGCCTTTTTTTTCCCAAAAAGCCACTCCTGGCTCTTCACAGACTGTGCTGGGACATCTACTTTCTGAGCACATTATGGTTTTGGAGTTTGTACAAAGTGATGACTATAATTCGGCCATAATACCTCCTCATTTTTTAGTTGCCTTTGCCTGCATAGAAGCAGTTGACCCACAATCAGGATGTGATTAAATTTAAAGATCTCAGTGTTTGAGGGCACAGCTATGGAGCTGAAGAGGCCTCTTAACAGTGCCTGTGCTGATGAACACTCAGTGATAATCAACTTCAAAGTAACTTACAATGATTGAAGGCCCAGGCTTACATCATTGCTGGGTGCTTTTTTAGGGGAGGCATATTTTGCAGGATAGAAACCACAAAGTTGCCAAGCCTAAATGGTCAG
>NC_063372.1:1741544-1758578 GCF_021869965.1 Rhincodon typus
CATCCTTCCAACAAACCATCCCCCTTCAAAATTGAGAAAAGCCTTAGATTCCCCTTTGTTCAAAACAGGAAGGCCTTGTATTTAACTTTCTATCTCTGTTTGCCTCATCTCTCATTTATTCGTTGTCCCAACCAGACAGGCAAAGAGTGATTGCCAAGCTTCGGTTTTCTACTTCCTTTCCAAAAGGCACATGGCAGGGGTATCGCCATGCCCGCTGCCCTCCTTAACATTGCAGTGTGAATTCTCCAGAATCCGAATTCGCACAGGATTCCGATGGGAATCTGCAAATTGCCACAATAGGGAGCACAAAGCAGTTTGGGAGGGAATATATGCCAAGTCAAATTGAAAATGAGATTTTGTGAGGGGCCACTTTTGGCCCAGCTCAGTTGGTGTGCCTTGGTGGTAGAATCTTCTGCCACAGTTGAAAGAGGATGAAGAAGAGGCAGTCAAGGAGTGAAAAAGCTGTGGTCCGCCTATTGGTTGCTGGAGCAACCCAATGTCTAGCCACACCCCTCCTGACAGCTACAGGGGAGTTAGTGCTACATGAAGGTGTTGTGACGCCAAGGACCCTTTGTGCTACCATCGCTCTCATAGGGCTGTCCTGCAAACATGCCTGTGAGAAAATGGAGCCTTGTTTCAGACTGCTTCTTCCCACTGGCTATCCCAGTCCAATGCTGGAGATGCCAAAACTCATGAAAGCACTTGCCCCACAGTCACTGCCAAGGAGCTACAGCAATGCCTGGAGATACAGTTAGTGGCACTGAGTCAAGTATGGCCAAACTCAGTTTCTTCATCTGCTGATCATCCATGGCATGCCTTCTTTTACATTCCACCACTAACCACATGCAGCCCAATGAATGAATGCTACAAAAAATACAACACATCAGTTGGTCAGGCCTCACATTCATTTTTATTATTCTGTGGGATGTGGGCAGTGCTGGCAAAGCCAGGAATTGTAGCCCATCCCTAATTGCCCTTTGAACTGAGTACTTGCCCATTTCAGAGGACAGTTAAGAGCCGACCACATTGCTGTGGGTCTGAAGTCACGTGTAGGCCAGACCATGTAAGGACGGCAGATTTCGCTCCCAAAAGGGCATAAGGGAACCAGGTGGGTCTTTATCACAGTCAACCATCAAAAATGTACGGCTTTTCAGCCCATCATGTCATGGGTTACAATAAAGGTATATCCCAGTGAGCAAGAAGGCTTCTATCAAGGGGATAAGCTAACCATGGTTAACCAGGGCAAGTTAAAGTTAACCAGTGGTGTTCCACAGGATCAGTGCAGGGTCCACTTTTGTTTATCATTTAAATAAATGATTTGGATGAAAAAATAGAAGGCATGGTTAGTAAATTTGCAGATGACACCAAAATTGGCGGCATTGCGGACAGTGAAGAAGGTTATCTAAGATTACAAAGGGATCTTGATCAGTTGCGTCAACGGGCTGAGGAGTGGCAGATGGAGCTTAATTTGGATAAATGCGAGGTATTACATTTTGGTAAAACAAACAAGGGCAGGACTTATACAGTAAAAGTAGGGCCCTGGGCAGTGTTGTGGAACAGAGAGACCTAGGGGTTCATGTACATAATTCTTTGAAATTAGCATCACATATAGACAGGGTGGTTAAGAAGGCGTTTAACACGCTAGCCTTCATTGCTCAGACCCTCGAGTATCAGATTTGGGACATTATGTTGAGGTTGTACAGGACATTGTTGAGGCCTATCATGGAGTACAGTATCCAGTTCAAGTCTCCCTGTTATAGGAAGGATATTATCAAGTTGCAGAGGGTTCAGAAGAGATACACTAGGATGTTGCCAGGAATGGAGGGTTTGGGTTATAAGGAGAGGCTGGATAGGCTGGGACCTTTCTCACTGCAGCATAGGAGGTTAACGGTGACCTTACACAGTTTATAAAATCATGAAGTATATAGATCAGGTAAATGGCAGATGTCTTTTCCCTAGGGTGGGAGTTTCAAGACTAGGTTTTTCAAGACTATTTTTAAGGTGAGAGGAGAAAGATCGAAAAAAGACATGAGGGACAATTTTTTTACAACAGAGTGGCTCATGTGTGGAATGAACTTCCAGAGGGAGTGGTGGATGTGGGTACAGTTCCAAGTTTAAATGACATTTGAATGAGTACATGAATAGAAAAGGTTTGGAGGCACATGGGCCAAGCGCAGGCAGGTGGGACTAGTTTAGTTTGGGATTATGGTCAGCATGGACTGGTTGGACCGAAGGGTCTGTTTCTGTGCTGTACAGCTCTACGATAGCATCAAAATGAAAGAAAAACACACAATATGGCAAAAATTTGTGGTAAGCCTTAGACTGGGGAAGTTTTCCTGCATTTTTTTCAGGAAGTGTAGAGGAGCTGAATATTCACCAGGCTCACTCGGCTGATCCCAGGTACGGAGGGACTGTCCTATGAGGAGAGGTTGAGTAGGTTGGGCCTTTACTCATTGGAATTTAGAAAAAATGAGAGGAGACCTTTTTGAAACATATAAAATTCTGAGGGGACGTGACAGGGGAGATGTGGAGAGGTTGTTTCCCCTTGTGGGAGAGTCTAGGTCCAGACGGTATAATCTCAGAAGGTATAACGTCAGAATAAGGGATGGCACATTTAACACAGAGATGAAGAGGAATATCTTCTCTCAGAGGGGAGTGAATCTGTAGAATTCTTTACCACAGAGGGCTGTTGAGGCTGAGTCATTAATTCATTCAAGGCTGAAAGAGACAGAGTTTTAATCAGGAAGGGATTTGAGGGTCATGGGGAAAAGGCAGGAAAGTGGAGTTGAGGATTGTCATGAACTCCTTGAATAACAGATGGGCTGAATGGCCTACTTCTGTTCCAATGTCTTATAGTCTAATATACTAGCTTTCCACTCAAATCTACTTTCCAGCCCTTGCTCTGTAGGCCCGCAGGTTCCAGTGCTTCAGGGGCAGGTTCCTTTGAAATTGGTTGTACTCAGGTTTCTTTTGGCCTTTCCCAAAATGGCAGGTGGTACATTTCTGACCCATTATGACCACTGTATTGGAGTCTTTGAAGGCTGTTTAATGTTTAGAAATGGGCACCATGCAGCCAAAATTTGAGATCATTGACACTCAAAAGAAACGCATATGGTGTAGCCCATAGAAGTCAAAAATAAATTGTGCACAAAGCCTCATCACTCATCCACACACATAGGAAGCACTGATGTGAACATGCCTTCAAAGTCCTTGTCCAAATATCATCAGTAGGAAAGGCTGACAGTAAACGATGAGGCCCAAGTGTTAAATAGGAACTGAATGAAGTAGTTTTTAAGTGGAACAGAATGGTGACCTACTTCAGGTTGCTCATCAAAACAATGTCTTTGTGCCAAAGTTCTTCAAGTTCAAACAGGGAAAGACAGGAGAGGATTGAAGACAAGGGGAAAGCCCAGAGCAGGGAGAGGGAAAGCTACAAATTTGCCAGGGTGGAAGCAAATCTTGTGGCAGTTTCTCTCGCGGGATTGAATTTGGTCTCTACACAACGGTTTCACCCTGTCCTGTGGTGAGGCGCTCTTCAAAATGTCCGCTTTGACCAATCACTTGGTCATCCGCACTAATATCTCTCGAGGTGGTTCAGTTACAATTTTTGTCTGATATTCGCTGCTTTGAAATGCCTCAAGAAGTTTCATAGTTCAAAGGCGTTATACAAATGCGAGTCATCGTTGTTGATTAGATTACTCAGGCAGAATCTATGTGGGGGTGGGGAAATGTTGCACAATGCAAAAGATGCTGGGCCAGTTAATATGCTGTTGTTCTTTCTCATATCCTCTTTTGGATTAATTGGTATGTGATTAAACACTTGCCCCATCTTAAATCTGCAATGATTCCTGACAGCAATCAGTGGTTTATGCCAAGGAGACAATATCAATGCAGGAAAGATCTGGTCATTGTTATTTTTTGGAGTTCAATGCCAATTAAGTTGAAGTTCTTTTGAATTCAGTGAGGAGTTTGTGAATGTGAAACATGGATATGTCAATGCAGCTAATGGCGTTAGAGTCCATTGCCACTTTGAAGGGAAGTGGGGCGAACATACAAACAAAATGAGGCTGCAAATTACACCTTCCCCGTACAAATGGTGTACAATCACTCCACCATTGACTCAACTGCAAACAGTGATTCAGGACCATGATGACTCACATGGAACTGATATTATGTCATTTGACTCATGCTGTTATGTACTTGACCAAGTCTTGTCCTTTCCCCTTTGGAAGCCGGGTTCAAATCCAGGCCAGACTAAAAGACCTAGCCAAGAGCTGCATGCCATTCAGCCAAACTTTTTGTTCAATGCTTATTTCCAGTATTCTATCCATTGAGATGCACAAAACGATCATCTGGAGTTGCTTAAAGATGAATCCATGGAATAAAGTAACTAAAATCATGTCTAAAACATGGTTACATCACAATATACTTCCTCCATTTACGAAACCTTATTTTAATAGTTGAGAAGTTAAAAGACTTAAAGCATAATCTGTGATAGAACCTATTTTTTTTTCCTGTTTATATACATATACAACTTGTTTTTGGAATATATACTACAACTTTCAGATTTGCAGATGATTCCAAATTTGAAGCAATAGTAAACAATGAGGATGAAGCAGAGCATTGTTTTCTTATTCATTCATGGGATGTGGCCATTATTAGCCAGGCCAGCATCTATTGCCTGTCCATCATTGCCCTTGAGAAAGTGACAATGAGCTGCCTTCTTGAACCGCTGCAGTCCATTTGGTGTAGACACAACGACAATGCCATGAGGGAGAGACTTCTAAGATGCTGACCCAGTGACAGTGAAGGAACTGCAATATATTTCCAAGTCAGGATGGTGAGTTGCTTGGAGGGCAACTTGCAGGGGGTGGTGTTTCCATGTATCTGCTGTCCTTGTCCTTCTAGCTGGAAGGGGTCATGGGTTTGGAAGTATCTTTGATAAATTTCTGCAGTGCATCTTGTAGATAGTACACACTGCTGCTACTGAGTGTCAGTGGTGGAGGGAGTGAATGCTTGTGGATGTAGTGCCAATCAATTGGCTGCTTTGTCCTGGATGGTCCCAAGCTTCTTGAGTGTTGTTCGAGCTGCACCCATCCAGGCATGTGGGGAGTACTCCATCACATTCCTGACTTCTGTAGATGGTGGACAGGCTTTGGGGAGTCAGAAGGTGAGTTACTCTCTGCAGGATTCCCAGCCTCTGACCTACTCTTGTAGCAACTGTATTTAAAGGTACTTGCTAATCAGCTGTTGAGAGGTCATATCCTTTATTCTTTATTATTAATGGGATGAGGGCGTGGCTGGCCAGGCAGCATTTATTGGCCATTCCTAATTGCCCAGAGGGCAGTTCAGTGTCAACCACATTGCTGTGGTTCTGGAGTCACATGTAGGCCAGACCAGGTAAGGATGACAGTTTCCTTCTCTAAAGGACATGAGTGAACCAGATGGGTTTTTCCGACAATCGACAATGGATTCATGGTCTCATTTAAGACTTGAACTTAAACCGCCTGGCTCAGACATAGGGACACTACCAGTGTGCCACAAGAGTCCTCAACCACACTATTTATACGGCTAGTCCAGTTGAGTTTCTGGTCAAGGGTAACCCCCAGGATGTTGATAGTGGGGGATTCGGTGATGGTAACACCATTGTCAAGGGGGTGTCGATTAAATTCTCTCGTGTTGGAGATGGTAATTCCTGGTATCTATGTGGCCTAAATGTCACTTGCCACTTGTCAGCACAAGCCTGGATATTGTCCAGATCTTGTTGCACTTGAACATGGACTGCTTCAGTATCTGAGGAGTCACGAATGGTCTGAACATTGTGCAATCATTGGCGGACATCCCCACTTCTGACCTTATGACAGAGGGAAGGTCATTGATGAAGCGGCTGAAGATGGTTGGGCCGAGGACACTACCCTGAGGGAGTCCTGCAGAGATGTCCTGGAGCTGAGATGACAGACCTCCAACAACCACGACCATCTTCCTTTGCTGATTGGAGTCCTATCTAGTGGAGAGCTTTCCCTCCTCTTTCCCATTTACTCCAATCTTGCCAGGGCTCATAGATGCCACACTCGGTCGAATGCAGCCTCGATGTCAAGGGCTGTCACTCTCACTTCACCTCACCTCACCTCTGGAATTCAACTCCTTTGTCCATTTTGAACCAAGTCTGTAATTGATAGGCTAGTAGAAAGGGCAGACAAGTGGCAGATGCAGTTTATTACAGAAGTGTGAACTAATGAATTTTGGTAGAAGGTAATATAGACTTAATGACACAGTTCTAAAGAGTGTGCAGCAACAGAGGGACCTGGGGGAGTATGTACAGAGATTTCTGAAGGTGGCAGAACATATTGAGAGAGTGGTTAGCAACAGATATGAGATCTTGGTCTTCAGAAAGAAAGGTCTTGAGTAAGAAAGTGAGGCTGAACCTTTATAAAGCTCTGGTTAGGCCCCAGTGAAAGCACTGTGTCCAGTTCTGGTCCCCAGCCTTTAGGAAGGAGGTGGCTGATACTCGAGAGGGGGCAGAAGGGATTTACCTGAATGGTTCCAGTGACAGGGAGTTTTAGTGACAAGGTTAGAGCGGGAGAAGCTGGGATTGGTTTCCTTGGAGCAAAGGAGATTAGATCGAGGTAGACAAGATTACAATAAGTTTAGATAAGGTAGACAAAGAGAAACTGTTCCCATTAACTGATGGTGCAAGAAATAGGGGAGACACAGATTTAAGAGCTACAGGAGAGGGATGTGTGAATGAGGATTTTGCAATGACCCAGACTTGTTGCCTACAAAGATGGTGGAAGCAGAGGCGATGACTGATATCAAAAGAAAACTGGATGAGCATCTGAGGGAAATAAACTCGCTGGGCAACAGGGAGAGAGTGGAGGAGTGGGACCTGACTAGACTTCGTTATAGAGTCGGTATGGACACTGTGATCACAGTCAAGAATGGGAAATCCTTTGAGTGTTGCTTGAAAAGGAACACAAGATGTCGGTCATTCATATCATCCAGCATATTTTCATAAGAACCGCAGAAATAGGAGCAGGATAGACCAAACAGTCTCTTGAGCCTACTCCACCATTTAATTCGATTCGGGTTGATCTGTAGTTCCAATTCCACTTTCCCACCCACTCTCCATATCAGCTGTGGTCTCATCAAAGCTCGATATAATTGCATTAAGACTTCCATATTCCTGCACTCCAATCCCCTTGTCATTTGCCTTCCTAGTTGCTTGCTGTGCCTGCATGCTAATTTCCTATGTTCCTTGTGTGAGAACTCAATGTCGATATTTGCAAGTTTCACATTGTTTAAAATATATTCTACTTCCCATTCATACGACCAAATAACCTCACACTTCTCCATATTATGTGTTGTCTGCCACATTGTTGCCCACGTAGTTACCCTGTCTATATCCTTTTGCTACTTCTCTGTGTCCTGCTAACATCTTACGCTTGGCTTTGTACTGTCAGCAAACATTGATGCAGCGCTCTCTATCTTTAAGTCATGAAAAGAGTTTGTAAATAGCTGAGGCCCCAGCAGCGATCTTTACAGCAGTTCACAAGGTACCACCTGCCAACTTGGAAACACCCTGTTTATCTTTGTTCTGTTTTCTGTCCATTAGCCAATCCTTCATTCACACTAAAGTGTTACCCTCAGATCCATGAACCTCTGGCTTCCATATTAATGCTTTGAATGGCATCTTATTTGGAAATCTACTGAGACTCTTTTATCTACCTTAGCAGTCCCAAGGAAGAGTCAGATTTGACTCAAAACATTAACTCTGTCACTTTCTCTCTCTCTCTCGCTCCACAGATGCTGCCAGACCTGCTGAGTTTTGTCAGCAATTTCTGGTTTCATTTCAAATTTCCATCATCCACAGGATTTTGCTTTTATCCACCTTATGAGTTACTTGCTGAATAAACTCAAATAAATGTGTTAAATATGATTGAATCTGTCTGATCGTACTATAATTTTCTAAGTGTATTGTTAAGCCTTCTTTAAAAAAGATTCCAGCATTTTCCTGATGACTGCTGGCAGGCTCATTGGCCTTTAGTTCCCCATTTCTCTCTCCTTCCTTTCATAAATGGTGGTTTCACAGCTCATGTCCCTTCACAAAGATATGGACAACTGTTCAGAGGGGATGGGTCCTGACCCAAAATGTCAGCTTTCCTGCTCCTCTGATGCTGCCTGGCCTGCTGTGTTCCTCCAGCTCCACACCTTGTTATCTCAGACAACTGTTCAGAGTTGGACTGATAACTGGCATGTGACATTCATACCACACAAATGTCAGGCAATGACCACCTCCAACATGACAGCATCTAACCATCACCCATTTGACATTCAATAGTGTTACCATCACTGAATTGCCCACTATCAACATCTTAGGGGTTACCATTGACCAGAAACTCAACTGGACAAGCCATATAAACACAGTGGCTACAGGAACTGGTCAGAAGCTGAGAATTCTGTGATGTGTAACTCACCTCCTGACTCCCCAAAGCCATCTACCATCTACAAGGCACAAGTCAGGAGTGTGATGGAATACTCCCCACTTGCCTGGATGGGGGCACCCCAACAACACTCAAGAAGCTTGTCACCATTCAGGACCACTTCCATCTAGAAGGACATGGGCAGCAGATACATGGGAATACCACCCCCTGCAAGTTCCCCTCCAAGCCACTCATCATCCTGACTTGGAAATATATCGCCGTTCCTTTAGTATCACTATGTCAAAATCCTGGAATTCCCTCCCAAACAGCATTGTGGGAATACTTACACAAGATGCACTGCAGGGGTTCAAGGACACAACCTACCAGCTCCTTATCAACGGGCAATTAGGGATGAGTAACAAAAGTTGGCCCAGCCAGTGGTGCCCGCATTCCAAAGAATAGGAAAAAAACTTGTACCAGATTCTAATCCAGACCATTCTGGAATGTAATAGATTTTGGAAATCCATTATCTGTGCAACTACCTCTTTCAGACCTGGACTTCAGGGGTGAAATTATGAGACGATATTATGCAAGTTTAGACCTGTTTTCTTTAGAATTTAGAAGGTTAAGGAGTGATTTGATAGTTTTCAAAATATTAACAGGAAATGACAGGATGGTTAAAGATAAACTATTTCCAATGGTTGGGGATTCAAGAACGACATTATTGGCATTTCTTCATAGCCCATAATTTCTCATGTCTTTGCCTGTAACGACCAATGTTACTCTCTCTACCCTCCTCCTTTTTATAAGCTTTGAAAAGGCTCTTACAATCTGTTTTTAGATTTGAGCTTAATATGCTTACACTTTCTATGTCACTTTTCCCCTTTGATCAACTTTTTAATCATGCTTTACAAGTTTTTGACATTCTATAACTTTTCTAATCTTCAGGCTTTCTGTTGTTCTTCAGAACATTATAAGCCTGTTCTTTTAATCCACTGTTCAAAAATGACTGTACAGATAAATCAAGCAACTACAGGTCAGTCAGAGTAGCCTTCATGGTAAGGAGCCTTGTAGAAACATTAATCCAGGAGAAGATTAACAGTCATTGACAAACTGTGGATTTACTAAAGAAAGCCAGTTTTCCAGACTGAATCTAGGTGCAGAGTGGGGTTCCTCATGGGTTTGTACTAGGACCCCTGATTTTCATTGAATCCTTACATTGTGGAAGCAGGCCATTCAGCCCATTGAGTCCACACCGACCTTCCAAAAACCATCCCACCTAGACCCACCACCCAGTAACCATCCCTGTAACTGTGCCTTTCCCATGGCTAACCCACCTAGCCTGCACATCCCTGACACTATGGACAATTTAGCATAGCCAATCCAGCCCAACCTGCAAATCTTTGGACTGTGGGAGGAAACCGGAGCACCCCGAGGAAACCTACGTAGATATGAGGAGGATGTGCAAACTCCACACAGACAGTTGCCCACGGGTGAAACTGAATCCGGTCCCTGGCACCATGAGGCAGCAGTGCTAACCACTGAGCCACCATGCCGTCCTTCATCTTGATACATATTCATTATCTCGAATTGGGTGAATGGGGCATAATTTCAAACTTTGCAGGTGAGACAAAACATGGGAATATTGTGCCCTGTGAGCAGAATACAGATACGGACAAATTGATGGAACAGCTGGGCACATGGCAGATGACAATGTGACGTGTTACATTTTGGTGGAAGGAATGAGGAGAGACAACATCAAATAAAGAATTCAATTCCGAAAAAGGTGGAGGGGCAAAGGGACCTGGGTGTACATGTGTACAAATCTTCAAAGGGAATAGGACAGGTTGAGAGAGTGGTTAAAAAGACCAATGTGATCCTGGGCTGTATAAGTGAGTGCCAAAGCAAGCACATTATAATGAACCTCAACAAAAGGCTGACTCAGCCTCGTTGTAGTTTTATGTCCAATTCAGCACTTTAGGAAGAATGTGAGGACTTTAACAGGGTCCAGACAAGCTTCACAAGAATGGTTCCAAGGATGAGGGGCTTTAGTTATGTGGATAATTTGGAGAAGCTGGGATTGTTTTCCTTTGAAAACAGAAGATTGATCTCATAGGGCTTTTCAACATCATAAGACGTCTGGACATAGTAGTGGATAGGGACGAACTGTTTCCATTGATGGTAGGATCGAGAATCAAACAACAGGCACCTAAGATGAATCTCAAAAGAACCAACCACAACTTGTTGAAAAACTTTTTGATGCAGTGCACGATTGGGATCTGGAATGTAGTACCTGAGAGTGTGGTGGAGTTAGATTCAATCATGAATTTCGTTAGAGAAAGAGAGAATAAACTGTAGAGCTACAGGGAAGAGTGAAAGAGTGGGACTAAGCTGAGTTGTTCTTGCATAGACACGATAGGCTAAATGGCCTCTTTCTGCGCTGTAAGTGTTCTATGATAATACTATCCTTAAGTAAGTTAGTAAGCCACAGATGGATCTTTAACAAAAACAGAAGAAACTCAGCAGGACTGGCAGCAACTGTCGAGAGAAAACAGTTAACATTTTGAGTCCAGTGACTTTTTATCCAAATTCAGATAAATCTTTCTTGCTGTAGTTTTGTTTTTAATGGAATGCATTTTTGTTGAAATTTTGAATAATTTCTTTCAATGTTTCCCACTGACTACTTATCACCATACCTTCTAATCTACTTATCCAATACATTTTAGCCAGCTCATACATATGTAATTGGAATTGCTTAAGTTTAACATTCTTATCTTGGGCTTGGACATGTCATTTTCAATCTTAGTATGGAATTTTATTTTCTTAGGATAACTATTTTCCCAGAAGATCTCTTACTATGAGGTTACTCGTTAAACGTGCATTATTACACAATACACAATTTAAAATAGCTTTATTCCAAGTTGCTTCCACAATGTATTGTTCCAGGAAACCATTGCGAAACCATTTCACCAACATATCTTCCAGACTATTGTTGCCAATTTGATTTCAACACGCCCTGGGGCCTATAATATGTGAAAAATCTTATGCACTCTGTGTTGAAAGGACCTGACTTCTTGTTGCCATGTTTTTCTAAACTCTTTTGCAGCACATTTTGCCAATAGAAATTCACATCCAAATGCCAGCCTTGGCTCAGGCACCTGAGTCTAAAGGGTTCTGAAGAAGGGTCACTGGACTCGAAACATTAACTCTGTTTCTGTTTCTCCACAGATGCTGCCAGACCTGCTGAGTTTCTGCAGCACTTTCTGTTTTTGTTTCTGAGTTCCAGTTCTTTGTTTTATTTTTGCTTCTGAGTCTGTAGGTTCATGTCACACTTCAGAATGCAAGTTAAAAGCTGACCCTCTCTTTAAATGGAAGCAAGGAGCCTTGAGAAATGGCTACAGAAGTTACCTGAACTTTTCAGAGATAGTAAGAACTGCTGATGCTGGAGTCAGAGATAACACAGTGTGGAACTGGAGGAACACAGCAGGCCAGGCAGCATCAGAGGAGCAGGAAAGCTGATGTTTCGGGTGAGGACCCTTCTTCAGAAATGGGGGAGGGGGAAGGGGGCTCAGAAATAAATAGAGAGAGGAGGGGTGGGGCTGGGAAAGGTAGGTGGGATGGTGATAGGTGAGAGCAGGTAGGCAGTGGTAGGGATTGGTCAGTAAGGTGGGAGGAGTGGATAGGTGGGAGAGAAGATGGACAGGTTGTGTTAGGTCAAGGAGATGGGGATGAGAGGGAGGGTTGGTCATGGGTTGAGGTCGGGGGTTGGGAGATTTTGAAACTGGTAAAGTCCACATTGAGACCATTGGGCTGTAGGCTCCCGAGGCGGAATATGAGGTGCTGCTCCTCCAGTTTCCGAGTGGTCTCATTGTGACACTGGAGGAGGCCCAGGATGGACATGTCACCCAGAGAGTGGGAGGGGGAGTTAAAATGGTTCGCGACTGGAAGGTGTTGTCGTTTGTCATGAACAGAGCGCAGGTGGTCAACAAAGCGGTCTCCGAATCTACGCTTGGCCTCACCGATGTAGAGGAGGCCACATCGGGAGCAGCAGATACAATAGACCACATTGGTGGATGTGCAAGTGAACATCTGTCTGATACGGAAGGTTTGTTTGGAGCCTGGGATGGGGGTGAGGGGGGAGGTGTAGGGGCAGGTGTAGCACTTCCTGCGGTTGCAGGGGAAAGTGCCGGGTGTGGTGGGGCTGGAGGGGAATGTGGAGCGGATGAGGGAGTCACAGAGAGCGTGGTCCCTCTGGAAAGCAGATAAGGGTGGGGAGGGAAAAATGTCTTTGGTAGTGGGGTCGGATTGCAGATGGCGGAAGCATCGGAGGATGATGCGTTGGATCTGGAGGTTGGTGGGGTGGTACGTGAGGATGAGGGGGATTCTGTTTTGGTTATTATTGTGGGGAGGGGGTGTGAGGGATGAGTTGCGGGAAATGCGAGAGACACGGTCGAGGGCGTTTTCAACCACTGTGGAGGGGAAGTTGCGGTCCTTGAAAAACGAGGACATCTGGGATGTCCGGGAGTGGAATGCCTCATCTCGGGAGCAGATGCGGTGAAGGCGAAGGAATTGGGAATCGGGGATGGCCTTTTTGCAGGAAGTGGGTGAGATGAGGTGTACTCTAGGTAGCTGTGGGAGTCGGTAGGCTTGAAATGGATATCGGTTTCCAGGTGGTTACCAGAGATGGAAACAGAGAGGCCCAGGAAGGAGAGAGAAGTATTAGAGATGGTCCAGGTGAACTTAAGGTTGGGGTGGATGGTGTTGGTGAAGTGGATGAACTGTTCGAGCTCTTCGTAGGAGCACGAGGCGGCGCCGATACAGTCAGTGTAACGGAGGAAGAGGTGGGGTTTAGGGCCAGTGTAGGTACAGAAGAGGGATTGTTCCACGTAACCTACAAAGAGGCAGGCATAGCTTGGGCCCATGCGGGTACCCATGGCCACCCCCTTTGTCTGTAGGAGGTGGGAGGTTCACACCAAACAACTGCACCTCATTTTATTTTCATTTTATTTGACATTCTGAGGTGCCATAACTGCATCATGTGACAACAGCCACTTGAAACCAAGTCACCCCTGGTTATTGACAAAATAATACAAACCTGCCACCCATTAGTCATTTAGCTACAACTAAACCTTACAGCTAACTACATGGAAGGAAAGGGAAGGGGTGGGGGGTATGTTCACTCGCCACTGGGTCTTGTGGGGTGACCGAATGCTTCATCCCTTTTAAAAGGGACCTCACCACAGCACCGGATGCTGGAGGCCTCATGGTGCCCTTTTCATTCTGCTTAAAGCTGCAAGTTCATAACACTAAAAAGGATTAAGCGATTCAGATAAAAGTAAGCAGCTCGCTTTCTCTACCTCAGAGAATGCTCACATTGAGTGTACTCAAATGAGAATGAGCTCTGAACACATCCATCATTTGTCAGCAGTGTACAGGGTTGCCAGGTTAATACTGGGCTGGTGTGAAGTATCTGTCTCATCAAGCTAGAAATCTCATGAATGTTGCAATATTGTAAAAGAAATGATGCATCTGCCTTTGAGGGCTTTTATGTCCAGCGATGAGCTTTTCATCAGTGTTCATTAAAGTGAATCCTAAGTCAGCATTTATGACCACCGCAGGTTCAGCAGCACATCTGCTCTATTCAATGATGAAAAGGTTACAGTCTTTTCCCAGTGACAGTGCGAGATAGAGATGTCACTGCTGTACACAACTGAGCCAGTCGTTATTGAGACTGAAACTCTTGAATTGCATCATTTTTAAAGCTGATGAGCACATTCTCCGGTAAGAGGGATCACTATGTGACCAGATGCCCATTAAGCTTGATGTGCCATGAGTTCATTTTGCATAATTACAGAGACCCATCTGACTGCAGCAGCTCTGGACCCAGATTGAAAGCAATGTGGAAGTGGATGGGGGTACAAATCCCTCCTTTTCATGTAATCTTAACCAGGGTGACCGATTCAGGAACACACCCTAACACTCATCGAAAAGGAATGTCCAATCAGTTCCCAATAGGAAAAAGATTGAACAAGAGCAACATTGCAGAATGTCCAGAAGTTCATTGGTTGATAAGAAACTGCTATTAGGGACTGTCTGTATTTTGCTACAAATTAAAAAAGTGTATTATTAAGCACTAGAAATGAGTGAAATCAGGAGCAATGTAGGACGATATAGGCAGGCTGGTCTGATGGCCTGAACAGTGGCAAATGGAATTGAATCCTGAAAAGTGTGAGGTGTTGTATTTTGGGAGGACTAACAAGATAAGGGAGTATAGATTGAATGGTAGGACCTTAGGAAGTAGAGAGGGTCAGAGGGACCTTGGTGTTCATGTTCATAGATCGTTGAAGGCAGCAGGACAGGTAGGTAAGGTGGTTAAGAAGGCATATGGCATACTTACCTTTATTAGTCAAGACATTGAATACAAGAGCAGGGAGATTATGTTGGAGCTGTATATAACGTTAGTTAGACCAGAGCTGGAGTATTGTGTGCAGTTCTGGTTACCACACTACAGAAAGGAGGTGATTGTACTGGAGGGGGTGCAGAGGAGATTCACCAGGACGTTGCCTGGGCTGGACTGATTCAGCGATAAAGAGAGACTTGATTGGCTGGCGTTGTTTACCTCGGAGAAGTCTGAGGGGGGTATCCTGATTGAGATCTACAAAGTTCTGAGGGGCATAAAGACAGTAGATAAGGAGAAACTTTTCCCTTTAGCAGGGGAGTCAGTAATTAGGGAGCACAGTTTTAAGCTTTTTAAGGAGCAGTAGGTTTAGAGGGGGATTTAAGGAAACAATTTTTCATCCTAGGGTGGTGGGAATCTGGAATTCACTACCTGAAAGGGTGCTACAGGCAGAAACTCTCAAGACATTTAAGAACTATTTCAATGAGCACTTGAAATGCCATGGCATACAAGGCTACAGACAGAGTGCTGGAAAACAGAATTAGAATAAATTGATGACTGGCCTGGACACAATGGGGCCGAAAGGCCTTATTTCTATGTTGCAAAAACTCTATGATTTGATGAGTAGCCCTGTGGTAGCCCCTTTCAAATCTTGTTCAAACAAATTCCCTGAAAACCTTCCTCCATTGGCTCAATTATCACAGACATGCTGAATTTATCATTGTGCATGATTAATATACAAAACTCCACTATCTTTACAGAACGCTGCACAATCATTATCCAGCAATGTGCTCTGTTATTGTAAAGCATAACATTGCAGGAGATTATTCCGTGAACAGAAATGAAAAATGCTGCAGACTGTCCACAGCAATTATCGTTTAGCACCTTACTCACACGCAGAAACAGAACAGAAGAAGATTCAAACCTAATAATCAATCCTGGTCTCACCTTTGCAGCATTACCCATCACCATTCCCTCATTCAGTGTTCCCCTCAACTCTTCCCACTTGTCCTTTCTGAATACTCTGTCCTAACTGTGCTAACTCATGCCTGAATTTTTACAATGCTGAAATTCAAGCTTACCACTCATACTTTTCGAAATAATGTACTGCCTCACCCCAGCTCACCTCCTGCCAACAATCTCTAGGCATTTAAAACCATGCTGGTCATGCCATCTCATATAAAGGTTGCCATCTCCGGTGTGAGGTGCTACTGGAAGTTTCATTACCCACATCACCTGCCCCTGTGCCACCGGTCGCTCAACATATCAATGCCTCCCTCACATGGGCAGAAACCTTCTTGCCTGATTGGGTGACTCTTGCATGTCAGGGAAATAGACTTTTCCTATTTATATATACATACATATATATATATATATTCATTCACAGGGTATGGGCATCGCTGGCTGGCCCAGCATTTATTACCCGTCCCTAGTTGCCCCTTGAGAAGGTGGGGGTGAGCTGCCTTCTTGAACCACTGCAGTCCATGTGCTGTGGGTTGACCCACAATGCCATTTAGGGAGGGAATTCCAGGATTTTGACCCAGTGACACTGACGGGACAGCGATATATTTCCAAGTCAGGATGGTGAGTGGTTTGGAGGGGAACTTGCAGGGGGTGGTGTTCCCATCTGACGAAAGGCGATAACAAGATATGAAGAAACTTGAATTAAAGTTTGTGAACTTTCTTTTTCTCTTTTGATTTCCATTAGGACAGAGATTTGATTAATCTGCAGCCTGACAACAGGCCCTGAACCAGTCGTACTTGCTGAAGGCTCTTACATTAATCTAACCTCAAGAATGTATGGGGAAATTAGATTGTCTTCTCTGTCTATGGTACCTAGGTCAGGTGAAGGTGTCATATCGCCAAGAAAAAGAGTGACGCTGATTGTCTAAAGGTAGTTGCACCCCATATCAAGAAAAACATTCCATTGCTGTACTAAACTGCTCTTAAAGAGGTTGTTCATCAATATCATCATAGAATCCCCATAGTGTGGAAACAGGCTATTTGACCCAACAAGTCCACACAGACCTTCTGAAGACCATCCCATCCCCTAACCCTATATGTCCCATGGCTAAAGCACCTAAGCTACACATCCCTGAACACTACAGGCAATTTAGCATGGTCAATCCATGTAACCTGTGCATCAAATAAAAACCGAAAGAACTGCAGATGCTGTAAATCAGGAACAGAAACAAAGTTGCTGGAAAAGCTCAGCAG
>NC_063372.1:1758678-1771659 GCF_021869965.1 Rhincodon typus
ATTCAATATTCTGAAAGTTTCAATTAGATCCCCCCTCATCCTTCTAAACTTCAATGAGTATAGTCCCAGAGTCCTCAAACGTTCCTCATATGTTAAGCTTTCCATTCCTTGGACATTCTCGTTAACCTCCTCTGAACCCGCTCCAGGGCCAGCAGTACATCCTTTCTGAGATATGGGGCCCAAAACTGCACACAATACTCCAAATGTGGCCTGACCAGAGCCTTATAAAGCCTCAGTAGTACATCCCTGCTTTTATATTCAAGTCCTCTCAAAATAAATGCCAACATTGCATTTGCCTTCTTGACTACTGACTCAACATGCAAGTTTACGGTGAGAGAATCCTGGACTAGAACTCCCAAGTCTCTTTGCACTTCAGACTTCTGAATTTTCTCCCCATTTAGAAAATAGTCCATGCTTTTATTCTTCTTACCAAAGTGCATGACCTCACACTTTCCCACGTTGTACTCCATCTGCCACTTCTTTGCCCACTCTGCTAACTTGTCCAAGTCCTTCTGCAGCCTCCTCACCTCCTCAATACTACCTGTCCCTCCACCTATCTTTGTATGGTCTGCAAAGTTAGCCAGAATGCCCACAGTTCCTTCATCTAGATCGATAACTGCCTCAATACTTTTGTTCATCCTTCTTGGGCTCACACTGTGCCAACTCAACAAAGGCCAATTCTGCAAGGGCCTTCTGGTCTCTTCACTCATCCCCTCCCATGCCCCCACTCTGCTCTATGGCTCTGGAGATTGACCAATTTAATAACATACTGAATTTGATGCCCTTCCTTGGCTACCACACAGAGGTTGAAGTGATGGGGTCTGCCCTATTTTGTGCCACATTTGACAGGCATACCATCAAATGATGGACTTGGCAAAATGGGGTAAACCCAATCCAACTCCTACCTCTCCCCAGTCCTGTGGCAGACTCCATGTGGTACCTCCTTGCACACCTCAGCTGAGACTGGCACCTCAGGATAAGTGGCATGATCCATTGCCTGGTGTCACTGCCAACCTTGCTGGCCCTGATATACTGAGGCTGCCAGGGAGCTTTAACCCTTGGCACTGCATGTCCAAAATCTGGGCACATGACTTTGCCCAATATCACATGAGGGGAGAGGGGTGGGCATCGTTGGTAGGAGTTACCTACAACTGTGCCAGCAATGCATTGGAAAACTTAAAGGGGCAATGCTGGAATGGAAAATGACCTGATATTACAGCAGTGACTACATTTCAGATTAAATACCTTATTGGGTGCAAAGTGATTGGAGTATTTGGAGATCATGAAGGGTGCCATACAAATGCAAAGTGAAAGATTATTGGGGCTTGAAGAAACATGGGGCAAGATTTTCCAATAATGCTTCTGTGTGAAGGTGAACAAGAACGAGAGGTGACCTTATTGAAACATACAAGATTCTTAGAGGACTTGACAGGGGAGATGTGGAGAGGTTGTTTCCCCTCGTGGGAGAGTCTAGGACCTGAGGGTACAATCTCAGAATAAGGGGTCACCCATTTAACACAGAGATGGGGAGGAATTTCTTCTCTCAGAGGGGAGTGAATCTGTGGAATTCTTTACCACAGAGGGCTGTCGAGGCTGGGTCATTAAGTATATTCAAGGCTGAGAGAGACAGATTTTTAATCAGGAAGGGAATCAGGGGTTGTGGGGAAAAGGCAGGAAAGTGGAGTTAAGGATTATCAAATCAGCCATAACATCATTGAATGATGGAGTAAACTCGATGGGCTGAATGGCCTGAATCTGCTCCCTATGGTCTTAATCTGTTAGGAGGCAACGAATGTGCCACCATCACCACTGAGAAAATGGCCCCAATTGCCCTTCAATTGGCTCACTAAGAGCTGGCAGGCAAATGAGGATCACTATTTCACCCCATCCCTGGCCTCCATACTGGATATCTTAACAGAGCGTCTGGATCTTAAAGTCTGCTGGGTGAGGCCTACTCCTCGGGGGATCCAGCCAAAAGAAGTTAATTACTTTTAATATTCTTCTCACAAAATGGAGGTTGCAAGAAGAAGAAGCAAAGGCAGAGGGGTGGCTTTCAGAAGTTAACCCCCTTTGCCCATGTTCTATGCCTCTTTTTGCTTCCCAGATTGGGGCAATTGAAAGTCCTCCTCCAACCCCCACCCCTGCCCCAAGCTGGCAGGCAGGTTGCCATGGTTTCCCAGGAGGGAGTTTAGCCACATTTCTTGCCCCCTGGAGAGGCAGGTAATCAGAAAGGTGGCTAGCTGACACCCTTAGGTTGCCACTAACTGATGACAAAATGGCTTGAATAGCTGGTGAGTGAAGCAAGTCACCCAAGGACCTGCTCACTATCTCCACTCACCAAATTCCCCTACTGACCAGATCTCTCGTCAGCTCCACCAAGGGCAAAACTGCCCCTAAAGTGTTCTTTCAAAATGTTCTTCTCTCAGAGTGTCGTGAATCTTTTGTGCAGAGGTGAGAGATTTTTTTGTTCATTCACAGGTTACTCCAGCATTTATTGCCCATCTCTCATTATCCAGAGGGTAGCTAAGAGTCAACCATGTTTTGGGTTTGGAGTCACATGTAGGCCAGACCAGGTAAGGATGGCAGATTCCTTCCCTAAGGACATTAGTGAACCAGATGGGATTTTCCAACAATTGTTGGAAAGTTTATTCCTCAATAATGTTACATAAAAACAGCCAGATGATCTGGTCACGATCACATTGCTAGTTATGGAAGCTTGCTATGCACAAAATTGTCTGCTGCCGTCCTACATTACAGCAGGGACTATGTATCTAATTGGCTGTAGGGCTTTTTAACCCATACTGTGTTCATGAAAGATGCTACAAAAATGCAAGGTTTAGTTTCTTTCTTTCAGTGCTGCCCTGAACACCGAGGGCTCAGGTGCAGCCACTATGCTTCCTTTTGATGCCAGCCACCAGTTTAGGTTTATTTGATGCCCTCTTTACAATTCCTGGCTCTTCATGATTCGGTAGAGAAAGACGGGGGCAAAGAGGTGCGCAGGCAGCCAACAAGAAGTATATGAGAGAATTCTGGGACAAGAGAGGCTGCCATTTTGTGACGCTGAAGCCTGGATTCCTGCTCAAACATAAAAACAGATCTTGTACCTGGAACTGTTAGACAGTTGGGCAATTTCATTAATTCTGTGGTAGGAGAACCACAGCTCCTGTTCACAATGCTCCAGGTGTGGTCTCACCAAGGCCCTGTACAATTGCAGCAAGAATTCAAGAATTGCAGAGGTCTTGGAAGGTTGTGAGGCTGGAGGGGATGACGGAGATTGGGAGGAGCAAGGCCATGGAAGGGTGAAAGAAACAATGGAGTTGAAATAAAAAAATTGAAGAGTTTGTGGCAAGAGAGTCAGTGAGCACTGGGCTGATGGCTGAATAGGGCCTAAGGTGTAGGCAGCCAGGTTGGATAAGCTCAGGAACATGGAGGTTGACCTTCTTGGTTCAGGTTGGCTGAGCGGGCACAAGGGGGTAAAGTTCATCTGGGATGTAGGTTAGGACAGGCGCCAATGAATCATCTTGCACTTGGCCGACTTAAATGTCAACAGTAAATCACATAGAGTGCCAAACGTGGGGATGGTCAGTGCCCATTTTGCACTGCAATCCATGATGGATTTCAAAGCTGTTTACGTGGCTTTGCACAGCAGCGATACCCTGACATGGATGTGTTGGAGCAAGAGGTGAAAAACACCAGAGGACAAATTCCTCACCCGCTGCTACCTTGTTCCCCATTAAAGCAACCAGGCTTTTCACTTTACTGAGACCCTGATCCTGCACCTTTCAGATGCCCGTTGCAATCACACTGCTCAAAGACACAGGAGGCACGATGCTCACTAACGGAGGAGGCACGTCACTGAGGTGAAGAGGCCGACCTCAGCCCCTCCTTCAACTAAACCCAATGGAGGTTGGACACCAATGCAAAAGCCTATCTGACTTCCAGACCATCCCCAAGCACAAAAACTGGCTTTCATCTCTTTATATTCATAATCAATCAAACTTCTTGTTGCTGCACAGTTTGGTTTGTATCGCGAGCTGGCGGCTGACGGGTTGGAAGATAGAGGGCATTGGGTTAAAGATCCAGTCATGAGTCACATAACCTTGCACCTAATGGAGAGTTTAATCAGAGCCTCATGAACTGAATCGACTGGTGATAAAAAGAGATGTTGAGACAGAATTTCACTTTGTGTCAGGATATTTGTGTGAAGGGACTGAACGTTTCAGAGCTGTTGCTTCATATGATAGAGAATAAGTGGAATATTTTCGGGTCAATGGACAACCTTCTCGTGTGCTCTGATTGTGGTGGAGACTGACTTTAATCACATAAAACTTCGTTGACTTTGACACTTGAAGCCTTGGCAGTTTTTTTGTTAACCCTCTCCTGGTCCAACTTCTTTCTCTCGATTTTCCTTCATTTCCGACACCTATCCGTCCAAGATTTTTTTGCAATCTCTGGAGTGCTGGGCATTATTCCACAGCCTGGGAATGTAAAGGAGACCATCGCAGGATATCCTTATGGTTCAGATTATGAAGGACTTTGTTTATTTTTCTCTTTCTCTTTTGAAAGATGAGCAGGGCAACGGGGAACAAGCAGGGGAGGGGGAAGTAAGTCGAATGGCTTTTTCATAGGGCCAACAGGGGCTCTCTCAGAAACCCTAGGTGATTCACAGCACTTTCTCCTGTGCCCCTTCCCCTCCCTGCCACTGCGTACCCCTTGGCACTTCCCTATTCCATGCCCCATATCCCACCATTAACCCACCAACTCCCAGTCCTCTGGCTGTGATCAGATAACCCAGGCACTGAGTAGGCATCAAAGCTGGCACCTTCCCAGGTTTCCTGACCAACCTTTGCAGCATCATACAGCCCGGGACGAGGCCGACTATCCAATTATCGTCCCTACACTTTGCCCATAGCCCTACAAATGCTTTCAAAACCGACAACGAACGGTAATGAAAAAACATTCTGCAAAGCAGAGTGCATTTCATTTACACCTGGAACCAACCAAATAAAAAGATTTGATTTGACACCAAGATGACTGTGCACAGTCCCTTCTGTCCATGATCACTCTCAAATCTGACCAGATTTTTTCAAAGATGCCGAAGTGACCTGGTAAGGATTCCTACAGTGTCTCACAGATGGTGATAGGATTGTGCTAGGCAATTCTCTAACAAAGTTGCTGTCAGACACAGTACCATAGGTTTGTTGAAACCCAGAGAGAAGTCGCAATCACACACAGAAACACTCTCACTGGCAAACTCTCACACTCACTGACACAAACACGCACTCTCACTCACACTCATTGACACACACAGGCTCATTGACACCCTCAAACACACTCTCACTGACTCACATGCACACATACACGCGCACACAGACACACACACACACTCACACACTCACACTCACGCACACGCACACACACACAAACACACACACACACTCACACTCACACACACGCACACAGACACACACACACACTCACTCACATGCGCACACACACACTCACTCACACACACACACACACTCACTCACACACACACTCACTCACACGCACTCACACAAACGCTGTCACTGACACAAACATTCTCACACTCACTGACAGACACACTCGCTCACACACATGCTCTCACTGACACACACACATAGGCACACTCTCTCTCACACACTCACACACACACACACAGACACAAATACACACACACAAACACACACACGCTCATACAGAGAGTCCCACACACAAGATGCCAACAAGGCTAAAGTCACTAACCTCGTACTCTGTAACAACATCCGCACTTTGCCAGGACCTTGCGGAACAAATGCTGGCACGCGCAGCCCGGCCGCTGCTGCCCACCCTTCATGCTGCCTGGTTGGCACTCATGCCAGCCTGCCGTGTAGATTGAAGCACCTTGGCCATATAAGTGGAGGGAATGGGGGGTTCTGCTGTAAGCCTGAAAACTGCTCACTGCAGAGCAGGCACAGCACATGAAGTAACGGTTCGCTTGGCTGGGAGGAGACTGCCTTCACTCTCTCTCTCGCTCGCTCTCTCGCTCTCTCTCTCGCTCTCTCAATCTGTGGCTCTTCCAGCAATCAAGGACCACCCCCTCCCCCGCTCTCTGCAGCACTGACTGCAGATTCTGAGGCCTTGGGAAGGGTTGACAGCACACGAGTTATCTGTACAGCTGGGTAGAAGTCCAGAGTAATCTTCAGTCATTTCACAAGCCTGAACTGATAGTCACCTCAGAGAAAACTCTTCACTGCAATGGACTGAGGCACCATTCCAGCAGACCTGCCTTTGTGTGTGTATACGAGAGACAGAGAGCTTGATGAAAACCAGTATCTATATGAAATAGTCTAAAAATGGAAAGTGTGTTAAACAGATTCAATTTAACCCACTGAGAGGGTCATCCAACAGGATTTTCATGATCCCCTGCTTATCTTCTTTTAAAACAGCTAGGGTTGAAAGCTCCTATAACTCTCACATACCTCTTTTTTTGCTTGTATGCCTTTCTGGAACCCAGACCGTAATATTTCACTGAGACTGCTAGAGTCTTAAAATCTAACTTGAGGAACGTTTAAAGGCACATTGCTCTTTCTCTCTCTCTCTCTCAGCCCACAAACAAATAGTTGTGGAGGTAGCTGCCTTTTCTTTCGGCTCTCAAGTTGAATTAGAAAGAATGGCAGAGTGCAATTCGTCCCAACACATTGGGCCAAAGATCCTGCAATCATATTTGATTGGCCGCTGAACCTGAAGACAAAGTACTCAAAAAAGTATTTATTCAGTGCAAGAAGGTGAGTTGACCCATTGCAAGATCGTGCTGAGGTAGCTGTACCTGAACTTGGCCGACTCAGAACCACATTAAGTTCAAGCGCTCACTTATATTGGCAGACAAAGTTGGTTGTACCAATGACCAAATAACAGAGGATTTTGACCATAAATGCATGCCTGAAACTACTTTTCTTCTTATTTTTCACAATCCCTTGCTCAGGTTCAAGTTTCAATTTGCCCAGATTAGGTCCACAGGAGATTCTACTGACACTGCTGGCTTGGGGACGCTCTTCATATTGTAGTTTTTCTTCTTTAATGTCCAACGATGGTAAGAAACTAACTCATGTAAGCCAACTCAATTAGGAAGTGCTTCATAGAATCCCTACAGTATGGAAGCAGGCCATTCGGCCCATTGAATCCACATCACTCCCTCCAAACAGCATCCTACCCAGACCCACCCCGACCCACCCCCTACCCTATCTCTGTAACCCTGCATTCCCCATGGCTAATACACATCCTTGGACTTTATGGGGCAATTTCCCATGGCCAATCCACATCTTTGGACAGTGGGAGGAAACTGGAGCACCCAGAGGAAACCCACGCAGACACGGGAAGAATGTGCAAACTCCACAGAGACAGTCGCCCGAGGGTGGAATCAAACCCGGATCCCTTGTGCTGTGAGGCAGCAGTGCTAACCACTGAGCCACCATGCCGCCCTATCAGTCTGGTTTGAGTTTTAAGTCATTTTCAGTGAATTCAGTGAGGGGGGAAGATCGTGGTGTTGTAGTAATGACACTGAACAAGTAATCGGGGCAAAGTCTCTGGGGCATGGTTCAAATCCGTAGAATTAAATGTAATCAGTAAAATCTGGAATAGAGACCTAGTCTCAGTGATGGGGTGGCAATGGTAACTATCATCGATTGACGTAAAATATCCATCTGGCTCACTAATGGCCTTTAGGGAAGGAAACTGCTTCACCTGCGCTGGCCTATATGTGACTCCAGATCCACAGTAATGTGGTTGATCCTTAAGTGCCCTTAGAAACAGCTTAGCAGCCACTGAGTTTGGGGACAATTAGGGATTGGTAATATGTCCACAACACTGTCAAAGAATAAATAAAATTACTTGTTATTAAAAATGCTAACTTTTGGTGATCAATCCATTTTAAGGTATATCAATAAATCTGCATCTGGTTTTCACTCTCTGTACCATTGCTGAAAAGTGGCATATTTTGTCAAAGCTTTTCAGTATGTAGGCCATACATCCCAAAGATTATCAGACCATACCAAATAGCACATACATTTGACTGTTCGCAACAAGCAAGGTTTAGACTGTAGACAGAATACAAAACCACGTTTGCAAAACCCACAACACTCCAAGGAGTTGTTGAAGTTGAACACTCCAACATTAGGTATGATTCCATGATTGGACATATGCTAAATAATCCTGAGTGTGTGAAGAATTACACTGGGATGATTGTCAGTGGATCTTGCACCATGGTGCACATGCGTGTATCAGAGGCGACATATAGAACACGGACACGCACTGTGCTTCTTTCAACTCAACAAAATAGGTAACAGCCATTCTCTGGTTTGTTTCTCAGGGCAATGACTTGACCAGAATGGTTTAAAATTTAAACAAAGCTTGGAGGTTAACTGTCAGTCATCATCAACTGTGCATTCTCCACAGGAACACCTCAACCAATCACAGTCCATTTGCCAACCAATCAGCACTTTCCTTTCTTACAATATAAGGTTGTTCTCCACAACTACAACTCTTCTTGCAAATCGTCCTGATGAGTTCAAGGCGAAAAGCATAGGCAAAATGGGTCCATGTTCAGCAGTACTCTTTCCGCCTGACCAAGTGACAATTTAAATTCCCCTTCATGGAAAGAAAACAATTATGTCTGTTACATGACCTGATTGCACTGGTTCATAGAGTCATAAAATAGTACAGTATTTAAAGAGACCATTCAGCCCACTGAGACTATGCCAGCTCTTTGGAACAGCAATCCAATTAATCCTGCTTACCCGCTCTTTCCCCACATCCCTGTAACCTTTTTTTCCTTTAAGCATTTATTGAAGTATCTTTTGGAGGTGCCCATCCAGCTTGTACCCAGCATCCCATGAGGCATGCACTTCACATCCTAACAGGTTTTCCCACACACCTCCTCTGGTTCTATCACCACTTTCTCACTATTTACTCCCTCAAAACCCAACATAACTTAAAACACCTTCGTTCAATCTTATCTTGGCCTTGTTCAGTTCCAGGAACCAAACAGAATCTTGGCGGAAATTTAAGGTCTAACCCAACCAGGATGAGTTCAGGCACTTTCCCAGTACACTTTCTCTGCTGAACCCAAAATTTGAAACATTCATCAAGATCAGTATTCCCTGGCTGGGCGGACTGGTGAAAGAAGAAAGCTGGTAAACTAAAAAAAGGATAAATTACAAATCCTAATCCATCTTTTAGTCAACATCCATGATGCTTGCCGTGGTTAACTAGCTCATTGTGATACCATTCTCTAAGTTAAAGGAAGACAAAGTGCAATTTTCACTGTGCTGAAAACAAAGAAGCATACAGTACAGAAGAGGGCCTTCAGCCCATCGAGTGTATATCATGACATGTCATCATCATTGGCGGTCCCTCACAGACGAGGATGACTCTCTTCCATTCTCAGTGTGAGTCTGTAGGTGGCTGTACAGACCGATGCAGCTATTGCAGGCTCTGTTACACTTGGGGCACATGGTGGTCATGGGAAGGGCTGGGTGGGGCGTCACAGTGGCAGTGCGCTCCTTTCGCCTGGCTTCCGCTTTTTCCCGACAGAAAGTCTCGAGGTTCTTGGAGCGTTCCCGGATGCAACTCCTCCACTTTGGATAGTCTTGGGACAGGTATCTGTGGGAATGCTGCACTTCGCCAGTGAGGCCTTGAAGGTATCACTGAAGCGCCTCCTCTGTCCACCTGGGACTCGCCTCCTGTTACGGTGCTGGGAGTAGAGACCTGCTTGGGGAGTCTCGTGTCGGTCATGCGGACAACGTGCTCAGTCCATCGCAGCCGATCAAGAGTAGTCAGCGCCTCGATGCTGGGGATGTTGGCCTGGTCAAGGACGCTGGTGTTGGTGCATCTTTCTTCCCAGTGGATTCATAGGATCTTGCACAGGCAGCGTTGGTGGTACTGCTCCAGCACCTCAAGGTGTCTGCTGTAGACAGTCCATGTCTCAGAGTCATATAGGAGGGTGGGAACCACCACAGCTCTGTAAATTACTCTATGTATATCATAACTACACAGTGATATGATGCCTATGTTGTTGTCAGTGTTGGTGACACTTGACTATCCTCTGATTTCGAAGATGGCCACTACTCTGGGTCATCAGTTTCTGCTGTGGATCATCAAGTGATTGAAGCCAATTCTTCTACCCAGATCTTTGGACATGTCCCATGAGGTAGTGGGATCCGCAGTGTAGGATTTGCTTCCTCTCCATTCCTTCTGTGCTACTGCTGTTTCACGCAATTAAAAGGTTTTGGCTCAAGTGTGATGCAGCTAAATGGACATGTTGCCGCCATTTTGAATGATTAATAACAAGCTCTTCCCTTGAGCTTTCAGCTTCCTTTGTGTCAAAACTGAGCACCTTGGGGATAGACAGTTTGCAGATGGTGACACAGAGGCTTAGTGGTTAGCACTATTGCCTCACAGTGCCAAGGGCCTGGATTCAATTCCAGTGTTGGACAACAACGTTTGCACATTCTCCCCGTGTCTGCGTGGGTTTCTCTGGGTGCTCTGGTTTCCTCCCACAATCCAAAGATGTGCAGGTTAGGATGGATTGGCCATGTTAAATTGCCCATAGTGACCAAGGATGTGCTGGCTAGGTGGGTTAGCCATGGGAAATGTGGGGTTACAGGGATTGGCTCGGCTGCTCTTCAGAGGGTCACTGTGGACTTGATGGGACAAATGGCCTGCTTCCACACTGTAGGAATTCTATGACTGCAGTGTCATTGTCCACTTGGCAACAGACTGGCATGCCACACTTGATTTCTTTGCTGCAGACAAAAACATTCAACCTGTCCTTGAATACTGCCAAACCAAAACTTAGATATTGTCTGAACATATGAAACAGGAGCAGAGGTAGACCATTCAGTCCATCGAGACTGCACCCCCAATCAATAATATTATGGCTGATCAGTTTGTGTTCCATCTAATCCTGTTAAGTGTCGAACGCCTAATTAACAAGAATCGATCCAATGACCAGATGCCTTTCTGAGGCAGAGATTTCCAAAGTCTGAGAGAAAACAAATTCTCTTTCCTAAAAGGATCACCTATAATTTTAAAACAGCAGCCCCCTTAATTCTGGATTGTCCCACAAAACGTAACTTCTTTTCCACGTTCACCTTGTCAAGACCCATTCAGGCTCCTATACACTTCAATCAACCAATACTCAGTCAGCCAAGTACTCCAGCTCCCATGTATTTTGAAGGACAGTCTCTGGGATATGGTGAGCACTTCCCAGTCCTTGGCTGTCACCTCACTCAAAACACCACCTCTGACAAGGAGATCCAGCACCAGATCAGCAAAGACCCCCTACCCACAACACGTCAGCACTTGCATGGACTGGCAAGGCATTGCAATGGGACTAAGCAACTCAGCCTTAAGTTGAAGGGACGTGGAAATCAGCCAGGGTTCCTGTTGTTTATTGTAGTGCAGTGACTCATTCCGTAAAACGCGTGGCTTTTTTTTTGTCCAGGGAGCGCTTGCACTCCTTTTCACAGAAATGTCTCAGAGAAGGTTCACTTGGCTGATCCTGGATGTGGAGGGACTGTCTTATGAGGAAAGGTTGAGTAGGTCGGGCCTGTACTCATTGGGGTTTAGAAGAATGAGATGTGACCTTATTGAAACAAACAAGGCACTAGTTAGACCGCAACTAGAATACAGTGGACAGTTTTGAGGTTCCTTATCTAAGGAATCATAGAATCTCTACGGTGTAGAAGCAGGCCATTTGGCCCATCAAGTCCACACTGACCCTCCAAAGAGCATCCCACCCAGACCCATCCTCTCACCCTATCCCTGTAATCCTGCATTTCCCATGGTTAATCCACGTAACCTATACATCCTGGACACTATGAGCAATTTAGCATGGCCAATCCACCTAACCTGCACTTCTTTGGACTGTGGGAAGAAACAGAGCAAGAATGTGCAAACTCCATACAGACAGTTGCCTGAGGGTGGAATCAAACCCAGGTCCCTGGCGCTTTGAGGCAGCAGTGCTAATCACTGAGCCACTATGCTGCCCAGAAATATAGACTAGCATTGGGAGTAGTTCAGAGAAGGTTCACTTGGCTAATCCCAGGTATGGAAGGACTGTCCTATGAGGAGAGGTTCAGTAGGTTGGGCCTGTACTCATTGGAGTTTAGAAGAATGAGAGGAGACCTTATTGAAACATACAAGATTATTACGGGGCTTGACAGGGGAGATGTGGAGAGGTTGTTTCCCCTTGTGGGAGAGTCTAGGACCAGAGGGCATCATCTCAGAATAAGGGGTCACCCATTTAACACAGAGATGAGAAGGAACTTCTTCTCTCAGAGAGGAGTGAATCTATGGAATTCTTTACCACAGAGGGCTGTCGAGGCTGGGTCACCAAGTATATTCAAAGCTGAGATAGAGAGATTTTTCATCAGGAAGGGAATTGCAGGTCATGGGGAAAAGGCAAGAAAGTGGAGCTGAGGACGATCAGATCAGACACGATTTCATTGAATGGTGGAGTACATGCGATAGGCTGAGTGGCCAACTGCTGCTCCTACATCTTATGGTTGTCCTAATTGCTGACTAATTAGACTCCCACATGAAGAATACATGGTTATTGTGGGATTGGAGGGCATTTGTCATCAGTGAGAGTCAAGAAAGAGGAAGGTGGTACAAAATAATTTTTAAAATGAAAAATGCTGCCCCTTAAACTGATTACATTTGTTCATGTTACAGCTTTTACTAGGCTTACAGATAAAGATATACACATCACCTTTTGTATAAACTGTACAAACTTTCCCATTGAAAATAGACACCATCAATTTGTTTCCTTTGGAACTGTTTATGACTCATTTCCCTTGAGAAGGTCAGACAGAAACATGAGGTAGCCAATCGGCCCCTTAAACCCATTCTGCTTTTCAATTCGAGCTTGAGCAAACAGTATCCTGATACCATCTGTTAGTCTTGGCACCTTAACCCTCA
>NC_063372.1:1771759-1774161 GCF_021869965.1 Rhincodon typus
GGGGTTTAGCACGTTCCAAATTTCCGCTCCTCGTTGTGTGAGTAAGTGCTTCCTGAGATTGCCCCTTAATAGTCTAACTGGAATGTTAAGGTTAAGCCTCCTGGAGCTAGACTCGCCCACCACTGAAAATCATATTGTTGAGTCTGCCTCTCAGTTCCCCAAATCATTTTAAACAACTGAAATCGAGTGGCGCCATAACCTTCGACTTGTAGGGATGGCATGTCTAATTCTTGTAACCCATCCTCACGTAGGTCCCATTTATCTTTTTGGCTGAAAAATTAGCTGAGAAAGATTGTCAGCAGCAACATGCATTTACATTGCACCTTTCACACAGGGAACAATGCCACGGTACGTCACGGGATTGTTACCAGACAAAATTTAACACAGAACAGAAAGAGATATAATGACAAATGACCAAAATCTCGATCGAAGAGGTAACCTCTAATTGACACCTTAGAGCGGAGAGGGACGAAGAGGCTTGGGAAAGAAATTCCAGAACTTGAGGCCTGGATAGCTGAAGGCACAGTCGCCAAGAGTGGAGCAAGGGATGCACAAGGGGTCAGAATCGGAGCAGTGTAGAAGTGTTGAAGGGTTGCGGGGCTGGAGGAGGTTACAGAGATACAAAATATGTATAGCACAGAAACAGGCCATTTGCCTGACAGATTCACATCAGCATTTACGTGTTTCTTTTAAAAATTATTTTCATGAGGTGTGGGCATCACTGGCTAGGCCAGCATTTATTGTCTGTTCCTATTTGCCCAGAGGGCAATTAAAAATTAATCGCATTGCTGTGGGTCTGGAGTCACATGTAGGCCAGGATGGCAGACTTCCTTCCCTAAAGGGCATTAGGGAACCAGATGGATTTTTACAACAATCGATGAAAATTTCATGGCCATCATCACTGGGACTAAGTTTATATTCCATATTTATTCATTGAATTTAAATACTACCAGCTGCCGAAGTAGGATTTGAACCCATGACTGCAGAATATTAGGTTGTGTCTCTGGACTATTAATCCAGTGACTTTAGCAGTATGCCTCCTTCCTCCCTTTCCCATTAAGTTCGACCAACATATCCTTCCATTCCTTTCTCCCTCATGTCTTTATTGAAAATGCATCAATAAGATTCACCTCAAGCACTCCCTCTAGCTGTGACTTCCACATTTTCCCAACTCACTGACTGAAGACATTTCTCTTGAATTCCTCACTAAATATAAGGCCATAAGAAACAGGAATAGGTGTAGGCCATTCAGCCCCTCAAGCCTGCACTGCCATTCAACAGGACCATGGCTGATCTGACATTCCTCACATCCAATTTCCTGCCCTTTCCCTGTAACCCTTGATTCCTCAACTGATCAAAAATCTGTCTAGCTCAGCCTTAAACATACACAAGGACTTTGCCCTCACAGCTGTCTGTGACAAGGAGTTCCAAACTCCCTGAGAGAAGAAATTCCTCCTCATCTCAATCTTAAATTAGTGCCCCTTTATTCTGATACTATGCCATCTGGCCCCAGACTCTCCCATAAGGGGAAACATCCTCTCAGCTTTTACCCTTCAAGTCCCTTAAGAATCCAATATGTTTCAATGAGATCATCTCTCATTCTTCTAAACTCCAGTGAGGAGGGTCCCAACCTGCTTATCCTTTGCTCACAAGGCAATCCCTCCCAAACCAGGGATCATCCGAGTGAACCTTCTCTGAACAGCCTCCAATGAAATGATATCTTCTCTTAAATAAGGGGACCAAATGCTCACAGTGCTCCAGATGTGGTCTCCCCAGCACCTTGTACAGTCGCAGTGAGACTTCCCTACTCTTATACTCCAACCCCCTTGAAATAAGGGCCAACATTCCATTAGACTTCCCGATTCCCTGCTGCCCCTGTGTGCTAGCTTTCTGTGTGTTGTGTTAAAGCGCCCCCCAAGTGGTTAGAGGCAGCAGGTACTGGTGGAGGGTTGTTTTTCAGTCTGGAGGCCTGTGACCAGCGGTGTTCCACAGGGATCAGTGCAGGGTCCACTTTTGTTTGTCATTTAAATGAATGATTTGGATGAGAATATAGAAGGCATGGCTAGTAAGTTTGCAGATTACACCAAAATTGGTGGCATGGTGGACAGTGAAGAAGGTTACAAAAACAGAAGTTACTGGAAAAGCTCAGCAGGTCTGGCAGCATCTGTGAAGAGAAAATCAGAGTTAATGTTTCAGATCCAGTGACCCTTCCTCAGAACTGTGAAGAAGGTTATCTAAGATTACAAAGGGATATTGATCAATTGGGTCAATGAGCTGAGGTCTGGCTGATGGAGCTTAATTTGGATAAATGCGAGGTATTGTATTTTGGTAAAACGAACAAGGGCAGGATTTATACAATTAATGGTAGGGCTTTGGGTAGTGTTGTAGAGCAGTGGACCTAG
>NC_063372.1:1774171-1781967 GCF_021869965.1 Rhincodon typus
CAATTAATGGTAGGGCTTTGGGTAGTGTTGTAGAGCAGTGGACCTAGGGGCTCCGGTACATAATTCTTTGAAGTCTGCATCACATATAGACAGGGTGGTTAAGAAGGCGTTTAGCACGCTTGCCTTCATTGCTCAGATCTTTGAGTATAGGAGTTGGGACGTCATGTTGAAGTTGTACAGGATGTTGGTGAGGCCTCTTCTGGAGTACTGCGTCCAGTTCTAGTTGTTTTGTTACAAGAAGGATATTGTTAAGCTGGAGAAGCTTCAGAAGAGATTTACCAGGATGTTGCCGGGTATGAAAGGTTTGAGTTATAAGGGGATGCTGAATAGGCTGGGACTTTTTCACTGGAGCACAAGACGTTGAGAGGTGATCTTATAGAAGTTTATAAAATCATGAGGGGAATAGATAGGGTTAAGAGTAGGTGCTTTTCCCTCGGATCGGGGGATTTCAAGACTGGAGGGCACATTTTTAAGATGGGAATAGAGAGATTTTAAAAAGACATGAGGGGAAAATTTTTTACACAGAGGGTGGTTCACGTGTGGAATGAACTTCCTCAGGAAGTGGTGGATGTGGGTACAGTTACAAGTTTAAAAGACACTTGGATAACTACATGAATAGGTAAGAATGGGAAGGATATGGACCAGAAGCAGACAGGTGGGACTAGTATATAGATTATGTTCGGCGTGGACCGGTCGGACCGAAAGGTCTGTTTCTGTGCTGTATGACTCTATGGCCCAGCTTCCAGGATACACGGGCCCACAGACGCCAACCTCCCTCCAAGCTGGCACAGCATGCCAGTCTTGAGAAGTGTGACCAGTGGACAGGCCGAGATAAGGCCACAGGGTCGACCCAGAACAACTCAAGACCTTCACTGATGCAATGAGAGAGGGAAAGTGAATTATTCTCAATACCAACAGCCTTAATCGTGACAAGCAGCCCCTCTAGACAGGAACGGGTGCCTGTGAGTGATCGACCTTGAGAGGTGGTGGACCACATCACAAGTGGTAAATGAACAAATTTGGAGCTTTATCTGGACACAGCATCTCCTGCTTTTTCCCTTGTTAGATTTTTGCTCACATACAAACAAAGAACAGCAGTAGGCTGCCTCGAGCCTGCTCCGCCATTCAATGAGCTCTCAGCAGATCTGGTTGTAACCTCAAACATGCAATCCCGTCCACTCCGACAACCTTTCACCCATTTGCTTCTCAAGAATCTAGCCTCAAAACTATCCAAAGACCCTACTTCTGCCATCTTTTCGGGAAGAGAGACTTGTGACCCTCCGTCAGAAACAATGTCACCTTATCTCTGTTTTAAATGGGCAACCCCTGATTTTTAAACTCTGACCCCTTATTCTAGCATCTCCCACAAGAGGTAACATCATTTCCACATCTACCCAGCCAAACCTCTTCAGGATTTTATATATTTCAACCAAGTCCCCCCTTACTCATCCAACTCTACTGGATACAAGTCCAGTCTGTCCAACATTTCCACATAAGACAACCTCCCCATTCCAGCTATCAGTCCAGTCAACCTCCTCGGAACTGTCTCCAATATCCTTTCATCAATAAAAGATTCGGAACCAGCGCTAGTTGATGGACTTAAGTTACACAGCAACCATGATATTTATAAAACTCAGTCATGAATAGACTAACATTTATTGCCCATCCCTAATTGTCCAGAGGGCAGTTCAGAGTCAACCACATCGCTGTGGGTCGGAGTCACATGTCGTCCAGACCAGGTAAGGATGGCAGTTTCCTTCCCTAAAGGACATTAGTGAACCAGATGGGCTTGTACAACATGCATAGTAGTTATAATTAAGCGAGCTTTTTAGTTCCAGGTTATTTTTACCGAATTCAAATTACATTTGATGGAATCTGTATGTCTCTCACCCTCTCCACCCCTCCCCAGCCCCCACCAAGATAAAGCTGTTGTTGAGGCTGGTGGTCAATTGAAAGTTTCAAAAATTGAGAGTGACAGATTTTTTTGTTGAGTATGGGTGGAGAGAATGAGTTTGGATAAACATCAGCTGTGATCTAATTTCAATGTTACCACTCTTCAACAACCTGGGCCATCCTTGGGCACAGTGCCAAAAGTGCCAAGTACCCTTCAATACCTCGCTGATCTGAGCATGTGCTGCCCATCCCTAATCGCCCTTAAAAAGATTTTAACTGGGCCCATTTCAGAGGGCAGTTGAGAGTCAACCACTTTCTTGTCAGTTTGGAAATTTTAAAAATTCATTTGTGGGATGTGGGCATCGCTGTCTGGGCCCAGCATTTATTGCCCATGTCCAGTTGTCCCCTTGAGTAGGTGGAGGTGAGCTGCCTTCTTGAACCACTGCAGTCCATGTGCTGTAGGTAGACCCATTACACCTCCACCTCCTCCATCACACCTCTCCGCCCCTCCTCTGCTTCAGGCCTCCCCCTCCTTCACTCCAACCCTCCCCAGTCTTACCAATGACTGAGATCAGGCTAACCGGCCTATAGTTTCCTGTCTTCTGTCTCCCCCACTTCTTAAACAAGAGTTTAATCAAGACACCAAAATAACATTCTGGGTTTGAAGCCCACCATGGAAGATAATGGAATTTGAATTCAACAAAAAATATCTGGAATTAAGATTCTAATGATAACCATGAATCTGTTGCTGATTGTTGGAAAAGCCCATCTGGTTCACTAATGTTCTTTAGGGAAGGAAACTGTCATCCTTACCTGGTCTGGCCTACATGTGACTCCAGACCCACAGTAATGTCCTTGACTCTCAACTGCCCTCTGGGCAATTGGGGATAGGCAATAAATGCTGCCTAAAAATGATGCCTTCATCCTGTGAATGAATTAAGAGAAAAGATGAATGAAGAGTGTTACATTAGCCATTTTCCAGTCCCCTGGGACACTCCCTGACCCCAGTGATTTCTGAAAGATCACCACTAACACCTCCACAATCTCCTCAGTTATCTCCCTCAGAACTCTGGGATGTAGTCCATCTGGTCCAGGTGATTTATCTACCTTCAGACCTTTCAGCTTCCCCAGCACCTTCTCCTTAGTGATAGCCACTAAACTCACCTCTGCCCTTGACTCTCTTGAAGTTCTGGTTTGCTACTTATGTCTTTCTATTCACTACCTATTCAGCTCCTCTGCCATTTCCTTGTACCCCTTTATTATTTCTCCAGTCTCGTTTTCCAGTGATCCAATGTCCACTCTTGCCTCTCTCGTCCCTTTTAGATATGGGGATCCAATGTAGTTTGATGGACGGAACATGATGGGAGTTAGGATGTAGGCAGTAGAGTTTTTAAATAATTCCAAGTGATGACAATGCTGTACAAAAAAGGAGGGTGAGGGGCCGGTGGCGTCCTGATGGCTCACTGACAAATGCACTTCTTGGTATAGTACTGACCCTGACAGAACAGGAAGGTTTGATGTCTTTTCTGTGCTGCGTTTACAGTTTTCCTCGGTCAACACCTCATTTTCTGCTTGGGGATCCTGCAGCCCTCTGGACTCAATATTGAGTTCAATAATTTTAGGGCCTTAAACTCTCCCATGTCCCAGCCCTCCACCCCACACACCAGGCCTTGTTACCACATAGCCTGCCATTACACACCCCCTGTTGTTAGTCACTAACAGTCCCCATTAACAACTATTCACCCTCCCAGCCTGATCGTTAGCAACTCCTTTGTCTGTCCAACTGCTCTTCTTTCTGTTTGGCTCTATCTTATTGTTTACTCCCTACCACCTCCCCCCCACCTTCCTATTTTCTGCATATAAACTGACGTTTTCCCAGCTATCATCAGTTCTGAGAAAGGGTCACCGGACCTGAAACATTAACTCTGATTTTTTCTTCACTGATGCTGCCAGACGTGCTGAGCTTTTCCAACAACTTCTGTTTTCGTTCCTGATTAACAGCATCCGCTGTTCTTTCAATTTTTATTTAGTTTTCCTCAGCGCCTTATTCCAATGAAAAAAATCAACCTGAGTACCCACTTTCTACATAAGACTCCTGACTATCGACTGGCATTACATGAGCACTGTGGTCATGTTGCATTAATTATCCAGAGGCCTGGACTACTGATCTGGAGATTTGAGTTCAAATTCCATCATAGCTGCTGGAGAATTTAAGTTCAATTCATTAAATACAGTCGCAATTAAATAAAAAGCGAATATCAGTAACTGCAAAACCACCAGATTGTCATAAAAACCCATCTGGCTCACTCACAAAAGTCGTTTAGGGATAAAAGATTTGCCGTGCTTAAACAGACTAGTTTGCATGTGAAATCTGTACTGTCAACATTGCCATTGACCAGAAACTCAACTGGACATGCCATATAAATGCAGTGGCTACAAGGGCAGGAATCCTGCAGCAAGTAACTCACCTCCTGACTCCTCAAAAGTCTGTCCACAATCTACAAGACACAAGGCAGGAGTGTGATGGAATACTCCCCACTTGCCTGGATGGGTGCAGCTCCAACAACACTCAAGAAGCTTGACACCATCTAAGTCAAAACAGCCAGCTTGATTGGCACCACATCCATAAACATCCACTCCCTCCACCACCAACGCTCAATAGCAGCAGTGTGTATCATCTACAGGATGCACTGCAGAAATTTACCAAGGCATCTTAGATACCACCTTCCAAATCCATGACTACTTTCATTTAAAGGACAAGGGCAGCAGATACATGGGAACACCACCCCCTGCAAGTTCCCCTCCAAACCACTCACCATCCTGACTTGGAAATATATCGCCGTTCCTTCAGTGTCTCTGGGTCAAAATCCTATAATTCCCTCCCTAAGGGCATTGTGGGTCAACCTACAGCACATGGACTGCAGTGGTTCACGAAAGCAGCTCACCACCACCTTCTCAAAGAGGCAACTAGGGACGGGCAATAAATGCTGCGCCCAGCCAGTGACGCCCATGTCCCATGAGTGAATTTTAAAAAACGGATTCGAAGATCAAATGTTTTCCTCCTGTTCTTGGTGTTCAGTTTCATGTTGGCTGAGTGACGGTAATCCGCTGTCCCCTCAGCCACACCTCCCTCCACCAGCCCAAGTTCAGCAAATGATTCTTGTGCAGTCAGTGGCTCTCAAACATTTCCGTCCTGATCCAACCTCAGCCATTTTCTCCTGCCACTAAATAAGGCTCACCAGAAGGAATGGAAAATTTTGGAAGCTCTAAATATTTTGTAGCCCTTTTTCTGCTCTACATGCAATAAATTTACATACATTGATTCAAATTAAGCATCAAATAAATATGTAGACATTTACAAATGATAAACGTGAATACTACAAGGGAACACAGGTTCATCTGAATTATTTGAATTTGTGTTGTAAATCATTCTCCTTGAGAAGCTAATACATGTCTTATCTGTCTATATCAGTCAAACAAAATCCATAGGTATGTAAATCTCGATGTTGCTGTTGCTTGTGCTCATGTAGACACCTACCACACACACAATCATAGTCATGTGGTGTCAAGTGAGTGGTAGTGTTGAAGGTTCCGGTCTGTCCTCTCACACGGCCTCAGTTGTGGTGTTGCGCCTCAGTGACTCAGACCTTGGACCATCCTGTGGGTCATCCGGAAGACCCTCCCAACCACCAGAGGAGTCACACTGGTCTCGAACCATTAAATGTTTCTCTCCACAGCTGCTGCCAAACCTGCTGAGTTTCTCCAGCGCTTTCTGGTTTTATTTAAGTCTTCTAGCATCTGCAGTATTTTGCTTTGATTTGACTGATTTAGTAGGTAAGAAAGGGAAAAGCAAACAAGCTGGAACAGCAAGTAGAAGGTATCCTCTAATACTCTTGGGTTTGTTGTGCTGAGGAAGAAATATATATACAGAGCCTGCTGAAGAAAGGATAACACTAATTTTATTTACAAAACATTGCACTGTGGTTTCATTTTGCCATGAGGCTGCAAAAGCAAGATCATGTGACATTATATCACTTCCAGTGATGACGTATACCGTGTCTCATTAGAATATCACATAATCAGACGTAATCCTTTATATGTAAATGCCTTGCTTTGCTGCTGAAAATTGCCTTGTTCGATACATTCTGTTCTGAAATGTGGTGATGATCAGTAGATTCGGAAAGGGAGCAGCCTTGAGCTACATTCTGAGGACTGTTCTTTTGGGTACAACCACAGTACTGCCTTCTGGGATAGGCGAACTGTTAATTCATTCAAGGAAGCTAAATGTTGGCACAGTAACAGCTGTTGAAGGTCAGACTTGGCTGCCAACATCATGGTGAATGCAATGAGTCCGCCATCATTCATGTGTAAACTGTCTCGAGATGGGGTTTAGTGAATGTCTGGACGAGCCTTTGAGGCAAGACCTTTTCAGTGAGTAGTTAGGGTCTGCAAATGTACTACCTGGAAAGGTGGCGGCGGCAGGTACAATCAAGGCATTCAAGAGGAGCACTGGATAGCTATGGATAGTAACAGTACACAAAGAAACGGGGAAAAGGCACTAGATGATAAGGCCAGACTAGATAATAGGCATGGTGAGTTGAATGGCCTCCTTCTGCACTGTAATAATGGGATTTGTGCCCCTGACTACGAACCTTAAAAAACTGAACCTGCCCTTGAGTTCCATGAAATTTCTACAGTTGCACATAATTATCAATAAAACATGATGCTGAAAGTTAAGTCTAGTACTTAACAACATAAGTACAACTTAAGACTGAGATTTATGTTCCTGCAATGTCAATCAACCTCTCCCATCCAAAAAGGAACAATTCAAACTATGGAATCTTATTCCTAAAGGCAGAAAATTGTTAAAATGTTACATGTAACACCTCAAGCTTTTAATTTATCCTTTCTTCATGACATCTTTCTCTTGATCCATTTTTCTTCTCTTTATTTCACCACCTATACCTGGTTTTGCTCGAATTCACCCTCCTCGGTTAGTCCTTAGTTTCATTCTCAATCATTAAATCTCAGAGGTAAGGAAATAAACTGTTGCTTCTGGTCCCAGTGGCCTTTGTTTTTGTCAGCTCCAGAGAATTGAACAAACAATCACATCTAGATTGATAGAATCCCGACAGTGTGGAAGCAGGCCATTTAGCCCATCAAGACCACACTGATCTTCTGAGCAACATCCCACCCAGACCCACCCTGTAGCCCTGTATTTCCCAGAGCAAATACACCCAGCCTGCACATTCCTGGACACTACGGCAATTTAGCATGGCCAATCCACCTAACCCCATCTGTGGGAGAAAAACCCGGCGTACCCGGAGGAAACCTACGCAGACACAGGGAGATGTGCAAACTCCACACAGACAGTCACCCCAGGCTGGAATTGAACCTGGGTCCCTGGCACTGTGAGGCAGCAGTACTAACCACTGAGCCCTTTAAGCCCAGTTCTGGCTTGCCCAATGCTGTACTGCAGGAACTCTGCACTGTTCAAAATGCTGTATTTGAGGAAATGGGAGCAAAAGTCTTCCACACTCATGTGTCCATGATAGATTCCATGAGACTGTTTTGAAGAAAGGTATCGTAAGTCTTTCTTGGGGTCAACAACCTCACTGCTATATTAACCCTTTCCAAGCTTCACTTTGTTCATTTTGGTAGGGAGAACAAATGAACAGAGTATTATTTAAATGGAGAGGAACGGCAGAAAGCTGCAACACAAAGGGACTTGGGGGGTGGGGACTTATGCACGAAACACAGAAAGCTAGCACACGGGGACAGCAGGGAATCAGGAAGGCTCATGGAATGTTGGCCCTTATTTCAAGGGGCTGCCCGGTATAAGAGTAGGGAAGTCTTACTGCGACTGTACAAGGTGCTGGGGAGACCACATCTGGAGCACTGTG
>NC_063372.1:1782467-1796396 GCF_021869965.1 Rhincodon typus
GGAGACCACATCTGGAGCACTGTGAGCATTTGGTCCCCTTATTTAAGGGAAGATATCATTTCATTGGAGGCAGTTCAGAGAAGGTTCACGAGGATGATCCCTGGTAGGGAGGGATTGCCTTGTGAGCAAAGGCTGATCAGGTTGGGACTCTACTCACTGAGAGATGATCTCATTGAAACATATTGGATTCTTAAGGGGCTTGACAGGGTAAATGCTGAGAGGATGTTTCCCCTTATGGGAGAATCTAGGACCAGAGGGCACAGTCTCAGTATAAAGGGGCACCAATTTTTTCTCTCAGGGGGGTTGAGAGTCTTTGGAGCTCTTGCTACAGAGAGCTGTGGAGCAGAGTCCTTGTGTATATTTATGGTTGAGATAGATAGATTTTTGATCAGTCAGGGAATTAAACATTATGGGAAAAGGGCAGGAAAGTGGATGTCAGGAATGTCGGATCAGTTGTGATTCTATTGAATGGTGGAGCAGGCTTGAAGGGCCACATGGTCTACTTCTATGTCTTATGGTCTAAGCTCATGTGGCCACACCTGACTGAAATCAGGGGTCTCGCATTTGGTCCCAATGACATAACTTTGGATCCCGAAGGTCATTCCTCTGTGACACACAAGCCAAGCATTCCTTAGCCAGAGACAAAGAGGACCATTTCTTTGCTGACTCTGTGGGACTACTGCAGTTATAACCGACGTGGCCTCGCACCTTCCAAAATCCCTGTCCCTCCCTCTCTCTGTAGTTTTGCTTGGCGCTACCATGGTCCCAACCCACCAAAATCGCTGAGGTCAAAGGGTGTCAGCTGGTCTGCCATCTTTGAATGAGGCTGGGCCCCAAAATGGTCGCCATTGTTCTCACTCCTAGAATGGGTGAACAGGGAAAGACAGCCATGTCGAACAAGCTTAAATCAAAACAGAAAGTGCTGCAAAAACTCAGCAGGTCTGCAAAGAGAGAAACCGAGTTCACATTTCAAGTCCAATTAGAATCTTCACTGAGTTTCTCCAGCAATTTCTGTTTCTGTTTGCTTCAGATCTCCAACATCTACAGCATTTTGCTTTAATGATGTTGAACAAGCTGGTTCCGTTCTGACAGATCTGTTTGATTTTTTGGAAATGCATCCAATTGCCTCTGAAATCCAGTGCTATTATTTGCTTCAATGTCTGACCTGATTATTTCACAAACGCATTACGACAGTTGGCACAATTCCCTTTTTGGTCTCAAGTGGAGTAATTTTCAACATGTCTCCCCTGGCCCAGCAATCGGTTTAACTTCTTTCACCTCTTATAGACCTGGCTTGACAACAAGAACTGTGTTCGCGTCCTCAGGTCATCCCAAAATGTTTTGCAGCCTTTTCCCAAGTGCAGTCGTTGTTGTTAGAAGTAGGGGGCAGCCATTTTGAACACACACAGCTCTAACAAAGAGCAAATACGCTGAATGGCTTGTTAATCTTTTTTTTGGAGATTAATGCCAGCACACACACAAGGAAAACTCCCTGATCTTTGTAATACGTTACCAGGGGGGTGAAAAGTGCGTGTTTCATTGTCTACAGCCCAGAACAAAAAGGTTGCTCCCTCAGTACTGCACCATAAACCGACATGACATTAAGTCTGGAGTTTGCCTGAAATTCTTTCAGTTCAGAATAAATAGCTGACTTGATTAGGTCTCCTCAGAATCTCCAGCTCTAGTCTAGAGCTCTTTATGATGGGAATGAAGGAACCACTATATTGGTCATTGAGTGTTGACAATATGGAAGCAATTCAGAAGGAGACTGCACTTCTGAAAACCTCTATTTGTGTTCAGTAAGATGCTCAGCTTCTCCTGTCTCTATTCAGAATCTCCCTGTTCTATAAGTATTTAATCAAGTTGCTCTGTGCTCTGCAACTTTACAAGGAAGATTAAATCAAAGCTGTTTAGCTGACAGATAATTGTCTTCCTCCATGCCAAGGGCGTGTTTTCAGACTGTCTTTCGCTTGACTTGTGTTTTCAATTTGATACAACCATATGTCAGGAATAAATCAAGACAGAACATGCTTGTGAAGAAGTGAACCTGCCTTGTTTCTGTGTTCTTTTTTAAACTTTACTTGAAGTTGACCTGAGTCATGGATTTATAACTCAAACAAAATCACTTCAAATCACTAAGATTTAAGATCTGCCTCTTTGACAAACCAATCAATTAAGGAGTTCGCAGGACTTGAAACTTTAAAAGGTTCAGAAAAGATTTACAAGGATGTTGCCTGGGTTTGAGCTGTAAGGAGAGGCTGAATAGGCTGAGGCTATTTTCCCTGGAGCATCTGAAGCTGAGGGGTGACCTTATAGAAGTTTATAAGATCATGAGGGGCATGGATAGGGTGAACAGCCAAGGTCTTTTCCCCAGGGTGGGGGAGTCCAAAACTAGAGGACATAGGTTTAAGGTGAGAGGAGAAAGATTTAAAAGGGACCTAAGGGGTAACTTTTTCACACATAGGGTGGTGCGTGTATGGAATGAGCTGCCAGAGGAAGTGGTGGAGGCTGGTACAATTACAGCATTTAAAAGGCATCTGGATGGGTATATGAATAGGAAAGGTTTAGAGGGATATGAGCCAAATGCTGGTGAATGGAACTAGATTAATTTAGGATATCTGGTTGGCATGGGCGAGTTGGTGTTCCGTGCTGTACATCTCTATGACTCTATGCCTTACTGCCACTTTCAACATTTTATACACTTTTACTTATTTATTGTTTTTCTCATTCCAAAGTAATTTCTCCTGTCAGTTTGAACACAAAGTTAGATGGGCATTGGGCTGAGCTTTGAGGTGGTTCTGGGTTTCAAACTGGATGGGGCTCACTCTCAGATTTCCACCTCTCTGCAGGAGACTAAAATGGACAACCTACCTTCAGATGTGGAAAGAAAGCAGGAGATACCTGTAGGCTAATAAGAATAATGTCAATTGCGACGATCTCGTGACTCTGACATCAGTGAGAGGGAGAGGACACCAGTGTGGAATGAGTATGAGAGGAGAGAGGTCTTAGGCATCACACTAGGGAGCTGTATTTGAGATTCTACTCTGTACAAAGGAGTGTTCCAGTACATTAGGAGTTGGAGAATCTTACTTAGAGATAAGGAGCAAGTAGCCTCAGGGACAAAGTCTGTGCAGACACTCAGAGACACTGCAGATGAGGATCTCAAAGTACAGGGAGCAGCACCAGCTTTTAACACAAGATAAAGCAATGTTTATCTTCAGGCACTTATATTTGGCAATGGTCAGTCATCAACACCCAGCCTGCTGTGCAATTCTGCCTGCTTTTCTCTCCGACCTACCTGATGAGACAGAGCTTATTGTTCACTTTTCATGAACCATTTCTCCAAGTCTCCGTAAATGTTTCTTTGAACATGACGTAGATCCTTAGGCAGCACTTTCCAAACCCATGACCACTTCCATCTAGAAGGACAAGGGCAGCAGATACATTGGAATACCACCCCCTGCAAGTTCCTCTCCAAGCCACTCACCATCCTGATTTGGAAATATATTGCTGTTTCTTCACTGGGTCAAAATCCTGTCACTCCCTCCCTAAAGGCATTGTGAGTCAACCTACCCTACATGGGACTGCAGCGGTTCATATGGCAGCTCACCAATTCTCAAGGGACACTAGAGATGGCAAATAAATTTGTTCCAAATATGAATAAAACAAAGAGTGTGGGTTTATGTCCTCCCATTCACTTTCACCCTCCCCACTCTCTTCCTTTTACTCTCATAACCTCTATCTCCTTTTCCCCACTCTCCCTCACCCTTCTCTCTTCTCCCCTCCTCTATCTCATCTCTGCCTCTCATTCCCATCTCTCCACCTTTCTGCTCTCTTTTCTTTCTCCTCAACCCCTCTCCAGACCCCAGCTGCTTCATCGGGAAGTACATGAGAGGGAGAATTTGTTGTCCAATCATTTTATATCTGAACTTAAGCGTCCTCATCACCTGAGAAAATTCAAGTTGAATTTATAGACATCTGGTGGGAGGGGGAAAACATTTTTCAAGATGAATATACGTGTGACAACTTCCACTCTGTCCACCGGTAATGGAGCTCAGTGTAGGAATGCACAGGACTCAGTCTACTCCGTTCCTGCCTGAGCCTCGGGATTCCATGACAGACACTTAGAATCCTTCCACATAAAACACCACAATTAGAAAAAAATTTAATGTAGCAACATAGCATTGACTTTTACCCAAAAGTCACATTTGAAAATCCACATTTTACTGCAAATCTTGGGTTTTAAAGGTCAAGATGTAGTCAACAACTTACAGTGAGTGAGGTTGCACAATGGCCCCTATCATCTTTTCACAAACACCCATGACAAGAACCTGAGGAAATGGGACTAAGTGTAAGTTCAGCTTCAAACTAGACAATGAAATGCCAATTATTCTCAACACAACTTCAGATCCTGATCATTTGAGAAACCTCATTCCCAATCTGCAGCTGAATATTATAGATGGGGGCTGATCAAGCTTAGCTGTGTTCCCACCGGATTTGTTGAGTTGCAGTAAAGCATAGAACTGCATAGCACAGGAATGGGCCCTTCGGCCCAGGATGTTGTGCCAAACATGACACCAAATTAAACTAACCCCTTCTGCTTGCTCTTGGTCCATATCCTCCTTTCTTTGCATATTCATGTGCTTATCTAAAAGTCTCTTAAACGCCCCTATCATATCTGCCTCCACCATCACCCCTGGCAGTGCGATCCAGGTTTCTACCACTCTCTGTGTAAAAAACTTGCCCCTCAAATCTCCTTTGAACTTTCCCTCTCTGACCTTAAATGCATGCCCATGGTATTAGACATTTCAACTCTGGGAAAAAGATTCTGACCGTCAGCCCTATCTATGCATCTCACAATTTTATAGACTTCTATCAAGTCTCCCATCAGCCTCCGCTGCTCCAGAGAAAACAACTCGAGTTTTCTAGCGTCTCCTTATAGCTCATACCCTCTAATCCAGGCAGCATCCTGATAAACCTCATCTGCACCCTCTCCAAAGCCTCCACATCCTTCCTGTAATGTGGCGACCAGAATTGAACGCACTAATCATAGTGCATTGGGCCACTACTAACTTCTTCCCCAGAATAAAGTGGTCTACATTTAAAAGCCAGACTGAGAAGGCATTTTCTAGTGGTTCTCCTGTGTGTACAGAGTTTCTCCATGCGTGACTGAGATTCTTTGTCAGTAACAGCTATCAGTTATCCTTGTTAGCCTAGCTAATTCACCCATTATGAAGAGTTTCGTAAAGCCCTGAAGAAAATGATAAGGTGTTAAAAGATCTTTTTCTTATTAGTAGGTAGAAGCCTCATAGACAAATATCGCTCCATGGTATCCCATCCTTAAATCAGACTGCTGTAACTTGACAATACATTTTTATCATTGCTGTGCATGTTAAGCCTACCAGTTCTATTTAAGATTATGACTGCTATGGATTGTTTCTCCTTATGCTCCACTCTCTATATTGTCTGTTTTTCGTTGCAGGGAGCAGGGTTGGCACAAAGTAAATAGCAGCGAGTAATTCACCTCCTGACTCCCCAAAGCCTGTCCACCATCTACAAGGCACAAGTCAGGAGTGTAATGGAATACTCCCCACTTGCCTGGATCAGTGCAGCTCCAACAACACTCAAGAGGTTCAACACCATCCAGAATAAAGCAGCCCACTTGATTGGCACCACTTCCACAAACATTCACTCCCTCCACCACCAATGCTCAGTAGCTCCAGTGTGTACTGTCTACAAGATGCACTGCAGAAATTCACCAAAGATCCTTACGCAACACCTTCCAAACCCACGACCACTTCCATCTAGAAGGACAAGGGCAGCAGATACATGGGAACACCACCCCCTGCAAGATCCCCTCCAAGCCACTCACCATCCTGACTTGGAAATATACCACTATTCCTTCACTGTTGTTGGGTCAAAATCCAGGAATTCCGTCCCTAAGGGCATTGTGGGTCAACCTACAGCAGCGAGTCAAGAAGGCAGCTCACCACCACCTTCTCAAGGGGCAATTATGGACGGCCAATAAATGTTGGCCCAGCTAGTGATGCTCACGTCCCATATATGAAGAAAAGGAATTGCATTTTTGAAAGGTTCCTAGCCTTTGACCTGGTCTTGTAGCCACAATATTCATATGGCTAGTCCAGTTGAGTTTCTAGACAATGATACACCCACTACTCGCGCCCCCAACCACCACCACCAAAGGGGCCATCTGCTGCACAGGCTTTCTTTGTTTCATGAGATTTGGATGTCATTTGTTGCTCATCCCCAATTGTCTTTGAACTGAGTTCCTGCTCAGCCATTTCAGAGGACAGTTAAGAGTCAACCACATTACTGAGGGCCTGGAGTCACATGTAGGACTAGACCAGGTAAGGATGGCAGATTTCCTTCCCTGTAGGGCATTAGTAAGGCAGATGGATTTTTAATGATATTTGTCATGGTCACCATGAACTCTGAATTTGCGATTTATGAATTGAATTCAAATTCCAGCAGCTGCCGTGGTGGAATTTGAAGATGTGCTCACAGAGCATTAGACTATGCTGCAGGATTACTTGTCCAAATGATATTACCACTACACCACCGTCTCCCACAGTCTCTAGGCTCTTCTCTCTCCGGTGGATGTAAAAGGTTGCATGGAACTCAGTCAAAGAAGGGCAGGAGATCTCATCCCAGTTTCCAGGCCAAACAACCTCACCGAAACAGGTCACCTGTTCATTATCTCCTCACCATCTACAGTAGCTTGCTGTGCACAAATTGGCTGCCAGATTTCCACCAAACAGGGCAGATGAGACATCAGTTTAATGTCTCATGTGAAAGGCAGCAATCCCTCAGCTTGGCACCAAGAATGCCAACCCAGATTTTGTACCCATGCTTCTGGAATGGAACTTGAACACATCACTACTTGTCTCTGTGGTGAGAGAACCTCCAACTTAGAGAGGAAGCTAGGAACGGGCCTTGTGTGAACATAGTCGGTGTGTGATGCTTGAAGTTACTTTTGAGATATTTGTAGTATCCCCTGTCTGCCTTGTGTGGTCTTGATGTTTTATCTGTCAGTTGGCTCATGATGAACCTGAGACTATCATCCCAGCTGAGAAAGGAAGGAATGTGGTATCATTTGATTCCTTTTTCTATTCATTCAGTGGCTAGGCCAGCATTTACTGCCCATCCCTAATTGCCCATCAGGTAGTTAAGAGGCAACTACATTGCTGTGGGTCTGGAGTCACATGTAGGCCAGACCAGGTAAGGATGGCAGATTTCCTTCCCTAAAGGACACGAGTGAACAAGATGGGTTTTTCCTGACAATTGACAATGGATTCATTGTCATCATTAGATTCTTAATTCCAGATATTTATTGAATTCAAATTCCACCATCTGCTGTGGCAGAATTCGAACCTGGTCCCCAGAACATTATCTGGGTCTCTGGATTAATAGTCCAGCGATAATACCACTCGGCTATCACTCTTCCCCCCCCATTGATCAGAAACATGTGGCCAAATATATTCTCGACTCTGTGATCTGATACCTAATCCAGGCACCTCTCCAATACTGTAGTTGATGAGTGAACTGGTTCAGAACATAAGAAAATCCCCAAGAAATCCGACAGGGAGTTCAGAATAAGCTTCTTTACCCCAAGAGTGGCAAGAATGCGGAATATGCGACCATGTTGTTAAATGGAAGCCAGACAAGTAGATGAGGGAGAAGGGAGTAGAGGGTTGCAATGTTAAATTTAGATGAGGAAAGATGGGAGGAGGCTCGGGTAGAACAGAAATACTAGCATGGACAGGCCAGGCCAAATGGCCTGTCTCTGTACTGTATTTCTGATGTAATCCTAGGTAATATGCAACTTGGAAGCCCTGACTGGAAGATACTTCCCACTGGCAAGTTTTGTTCCAAATATGTGAAACCCTAAGAAGGAAGATACTAACCAAATTGTTCTGGGGGAGGTCAATCTCTATATCTTGGAACTTGCCAGCGAGTTCTCCAACTTAGAGTGTGTCCCTCCATGAGAGAGGGAGAGAGCATGCTGTCCATCTATCAGGCAAACAGGAATATCAAAACAGCAATAGCTGGATAAACTCAGCTCGTCTGGCAGCATCTGTGCAGAGAGAAATAAAGTTAACATTTCAGGTCCAGTGAGCTTTCTTCAGAATTGAAATTAACTGGGTAAGGGTAGTATTTATGCTGATGTTGGATTAGGGGAGTTAGTAGAGTAGATGGAGATGGGGCCCAGAGAGAGAAGGGGAAAGGGATCAACAAACAAAGAGATTGCCGAAAATAAGCCAAGTGAGAGACGAATGCTGGGTAGCATGCTAACGAGAAGTGTAAATGATTGAAAATAGATTGGCTGTGCTGGGAGCAACCCATACAGAACTTGGAGGTGGCGGGGGAAGGGGGAAGGTTAGGGAAGTGTTCATGTTCTGAAATTGTAAAATTCAATATTGAGTTCTGAAGGTTATTAGGTACCGAGGCAGAAGATGAGGTACTGTTCTTCCACCTTGCGCTGAGCTTTGCTGGAGCACTGCAGCAAGCCCGAGATGAGACGTTGGCCAGGGAACATAGTGGTATGTTGAAGTGGCAGGCAACCAGAAGTTCGGGGCCATTTTTGCAGGCAGAACATAGGTGTTCTGCGAAGCAGTCACCCAGTCTATGCTTTGTTTCCCCAATGCAAAGGAGACTACACTGTGAGCAGCAAATGCAGTAGTCTAGATTGTGTGAAGTGCAGGTAAAGCGCTGCTTCACCTGGAAGGTGTGTCTGGGCCCTTGGATAGAGGAGTGAGGAAACGGGCAGGTGTTACAACTTCTGTGGTTTCAGGGGAAGGTGCTGTGGGGAGGGATGCTAGGAGTGGAGGAAGAGTGGACCAAGGTGTCCCGGAGGGAACAGTCCCTGCAAAATGCGGACAAGGGACATTACTTTTGGCTACTTCCAACTGAAACAGGAATGTTGGCCAGGCCACAGCTCTTGTCTGGATTAGGATATAAAATAGAATGAGATTCACTTGCGCCACTGGAGGAAGAGGAGGAGGCAGGCAGGCAGGCAGGCCCTCTGTTTAGTGCCCTGTCCTCTTTTTAACAGAGCCTCTACTTAAAAGTACATTTTCATTCTAGCTACATAACTCCAACAATTCTATCATTCCATTCCCTGGGTGGCCATCTCGCTGTTAATTAGACCAATATGGTTACAGTTCTAGGTTGACCTTCTTTCCATCTCCACTCTGCATTTCCTTTCTCTCGTTTTGAATGAGAATGTTCCATTTGATCTTCTGCTATTTCCCCCCAGCGTTTCATTTCCCACGCCTTCATGTCGTTTTTCTTCCTCCCTGACCTTAACCTTCCTGGTTGTCTGCTGCTCAGGTTAACTGTTTCTTTCCCACATCTTACAGGTTGTGTTGCACCTCCTTTCTGCCTGCCTCTCTGCTTTGCCTGAGCCAGTATGAGTGCCAACTCTTTCACATTTCCAAAATCTCCCTTGGGCTTTGTCTCCCACTAGTCCTGTCTGACTGGGATTTCCTTCTGGAAGCTGTATTTTTGTTTTCCCTGGTAGGGCTTGGTTGGCATTCTGAATGCCCTGGGGCATACCCAGCTGCTATACTCAGAAAGGATTGTTATAGCATCCTGGCAAGGACCAAAGCCACCTGCACTGCGCCCACTTCACAGGGCTCACCATAAGCACTGGCAGATGTCAAACTGGAAACGATTACAAACACTTTTGTGAGTGATAGAAATTTCCTCTGAAATAGGAAAATGAGACATGCAATATTGTTTGGAAAAATGATGCGGTTAAAACTAACGCTATCACCACAGTAAAAGCTCAGGGACCTAAAACCTACAAACTAATGACTCCCTCCACAACAGCAGGGCACATTTACTATCTGTTAATGGCTCATGAAACACTCAGGAAAAGGTCTCTTAGACACTTGTTTGTATACATAGAAACAGGAAGAAGACATTCGGTCCCTCGAGCCTACTCCACTGTTCAATCAATTCAGGACTGATCAGTACTTTAACTCCATCTCCCTGCCTTTGTGACCCTTAATATTCCCACCTTAAAAAAAGTGCACACACTCCTTACCTTGTCTGGTTTACACGTGACTCCAGACCCATAGCAATCTGGGTCGACACTTAACTGCCTCCGAAATGGCCCAGCAATCCATTCAGTTGTATCAAATCACTGCAATGTCTAAAAATGAATGAAAACGGACAAACTACACAGCATTGGCCTAAGCACCAGAAATGACCAAAGCAAACTCAGCTATGACAACCCTGCAAAGTCCTCCTCACCAACATCTGGGGTTAGTGCCAAAATTGGGAGAGCTGTCTCACAGACTAGTTAAGCAACAGCCTGACACAGTCATACTGTCCCAGACACCACCATCACCATCCCTGGATATGTCCTGTCACACTAGCTGGACAGACCCAGCAGAGGTGGCAGCACAGTGGTATACAGTCGGGATGGCGTTGCTCCAGGAGTCCTCAACATTGATTCTGGAGCCCATGAAGTCTTGTGTTCCAGGTTAAGCATGGGCAAGGAAACCTCTTACTGATTACCATGTACTGTCCTCCCTCGCCTGATGAATCAGTATTCCTCCATGTTGAACAACACTTGGAGGAAGCACCGAGAGTGGCAGGACTTTAGGGATTTTAAGAACAATCCTGCTACAACTGCTAGTTTTTTAAATTCTAGATTGATTTAACGGACTGAACTTCAATTTTCCCAGCTGCTATGGTGGGATTATTAGATTTTACAGATCCACATCACAAAAACAGATTATCTGGTCATCATCACTTTGGAAGTTTGCTGTGCATGAATTAGGTGCTGAGTTTCCTACAACAGTGACTACACATCAAAAACTACTTTCTTGGCAGTAAAACATTTTTGGATGTTCTGTCGTCACGAAAGGTGCTGCAGAAATGCAACTCATCCCTTTTTTACCCAGACTAAGGGCCTGAGTCGAGTAAAGTTCTGCTGCTCAAATAAAAGCGAGATTCTCGGAGGTCACAGCATCTCCATGTCCTAAGTCTTAATTCTTGCCTCCTACAGGACAACTGGGCCCCCTGAGGAGTGATGCACTGAAAACATTTACGTGTAGATAGCCACATAGGCTTGGCAATCCAAAAAGTAAGTTTGAACTCAAAGACAAACAGATACTTGCCGAGTTGCAGCTCAATTTGAGTACTACGTTGTCTGACCCACATCATGGCCTTGGACATTCATGGTAAGTGGTCAACTGGAGAACCAGCAGGAGGAGAAAGCACCCACCTCTCTTGTGGCATCCATCTTAATATCTGTCACTGAACTGATCAAATCAGACGTCCCTCGTCAACTTCAGCTGTACTGCTCTGTAACCTGAATCAAAGCATCAACTTAAACTCAGACATTTCTAGAGCCTAAACTGGTCCTGGGCCTCAATATTTTTTTCGAATTTTCTCCGAGCATAAAATCAGGAGAAGCAGTCCCCCACTGCTCACATCAAATCCACGGCAGAGATGCTTAAAAATAACATCATTTTTCCCTGAGCTGAGGCCAGTGAGAGGCCTGATTGTATTTAATCACTTTGCAGGAAGGCAATTTTATGTAAATAACAATCAAAAGTTTACATTGAAAGCAGTAAGGACTAAATTGGCTCCAAATCCAAGATTACTGCCCTCCTGACAACTTGCAATTGTGGAGCTAATACCTGTCAAGTCTATTGTCTGTAAAACTGCAACATAGTCAGAAGCATATGAAAGGCTGCCACTATCCCAGCATAAGCAGCTGGGTCAATTTTGTCCTAAATCTGTTCTTGTTGCCACTTTGCTCCACGTTACCACAAAGGCAGCCATGCTGATTTTCAGCCAACAACTGCTCAAGGTGGGCAAAAAAGCCTTCAGTGCCCTTAAGATGGCAGTGCCGAGCCAACTTTGTGACAAGTGGGAACATTGCTCAGCCATTTCAGAGGGTGATTAAGAGACAACTACATTGCTGTGGCTCTGGAGTCACATGTAGGCCAGACTGGGTAAGGACAGCAAATTTCTTTCCCTAAAGGACAAGAGTGACACAGATGCATTTTTACAATAACAGCTTAGTTCTTATCATCATATATGTGTTTGAATTCCAGATTTGTTGAATTAATCTAATTTCCCAGCTGTCACAGGCAGAGTTGAACCCTTGTCTGCTGACTGTTAGTCCAGGCTGATGAAGGATCAGTCTTCTAGCATTAACGACTACAATACATCCATGCACTGTTGAAATGCAGTTTATTTCAATCTTGAACTGAATTCCTGCCGTGTTAGTTCTATACTGAGGGAGTGAGGGGCACGGATGGAGATACAGCCTGGTGTAGTCCCTGAGCTGGGGGTGGGGGGGGCGCGGGTAGAGGGAGGGTGCCCCTGAGCACACAGTGCCCTTGCTGCAGCGTTACAAGAGAGTTATTGGGGCAACCTGAGGGGTAGCACTGAAGGACAGAGTGTCCTGTAAGTGGATCGGAGAATGAGGGTTCTTAGAGGCTGGCACAGGTCAGATACCAATGTCCATGGATGTGGAGTGTGTGTGTAGCTGGTACCCATGGAGCGTGCCCTGAGATGTTGGTGCCCATTGTCCAACATGGAGGACACTCAGAGCAGGGGGTGAGGGTGAATTTGCCAGGTACCCACTCTGGTTTCCATGGTCAGAATTACCGATGCTTGTTTGGTGGGATAGTAAGATAAGATATTAATAAGGTGAGTTGAGCTGTTTACAAGGCATTTAATGAGCAATAATACCCCTTAATTGACATCTCCCTGCTGCCCAGCGAGAAACTCCCCAAACTGCTTGTCAAAAGATGGAGCGAGAGGCTCCCAACTTCGAAATTGGCCTGGCCAGATTTCCTGTCCAATTCTGCCATGCAGCTCGCCATAGCTCACGTCATCCAAGCCCCTCTAAAGATTCTACTCAGTTGTTTTGAAAGAAAATCTCCCTCAGGGACTGATTGGGAGATGGAGGCCATTCAACCAGTTACCCCTGTTCTACCAGTCCATTAAATCCTGGCTGCTTTGCACCTCAACTGTATTTTCCTCCTGTGGCTGCATAACTCTTGATGTCCTTAACTATAACATTTTATTTTGGATCTCATTTGGGATTATGCTGTCCAAACTTCCACAGCTTTCTGGGCAACAATATTCCAGATTTGTACAACTCCCTATGTGAAATAGTACTTCCTGCTCGCACCTTTGAATGGTCTAGTTCTCACTCCAAGATTCTAACCCCTTGCACTGGACTCTGCACCAGAGAAACTTGTTCCTCCATTTCTAGCTCACCAACTTCTTCAAGGTATCATAAATTGTTCCTCGCCTTCCTAAACCCAATGGAATACAAATCAAGTTTATGCAACCTTCCCTGAACGGAAAGCAATGGCATAGCATCATGTGTTCAAAGTGCTTCACACACTCAGTGACTTTGAGGCCTGGTACAAAACAGGTGAACACAATCTGCAGGGGCCAATGTTCTAGAAACAGCCAAAATAAAGAGAGATAACTCCATGGTGCAGTTGGTTATGTTGGTTGAGAGAAGAATGTTTGTCCAATTTCTGGCTCTCTTCTGCAAACAGTGTGAAATAGAGGAAGAGCTAATCCCTGAAGCCTTGCCCAGACAGGAACATATCTTACCATCGAACTCAAGTCCCAGACTCGGACTTGGTCAATGACTGAGCCAAGCTGATGGGTTAACAACAGTTTTGGGTCAGTGATAACCCAGCAAGCATGACATTTTGCAGAAAGAGCAGACTCAGTGGGCTCTGTGATCCTTTCTCACTTGCATTCAGCTAACTGATCCATGTCAGCATCAAGCTCCACATAAAACTCCTCCCTCCAAACTTCATCTCATCCTATCCATCTATTCCTTTCTCCCTCATGCACTTACCTGGCCTCCCCTTAAATATATCCATGTATTGCCCTCAATTACTCCATGTGGGAAAG
>NC_063372.1:1796896-1809160 GCF_021869965.1 Rhincodon typus
ATGTCAAGTACCAATGCCCTGCCTCCCGATAAAATCTTCAACAAATAGATTGAAAACTGGGCCCAACTGCATGATGGACCTCAGTGTTAGAATTCCCAATATGCAGGCCCAACATTTCAAGCTCTGTACTGACAGTGTGAGTTTGCTCAGCCTGAAAAGCACTAGTCATGGAGAATCTACAGGGAGATATGTTGAAGGCTGGGCAACTGTTCACGAGGGCTGAACCTGCCTTCCCAGGAGAAAATGGTCACCTCACAATATTTGCCCCTTTACCTGATGTGGAGACAGGTTCCCTGTCCAAACAAGGGCAGCAGGTGGGCTCTCAAAGTAGGAGGGCCTACTCGGCCATTCTACAAGATCATGGCTGATCTGATCATCCTCAACTCCACTTTCTTGCCTTTTCCCTATGACTCGCGATTCCCTTCCTGATTAAAAATCTGTCTATCTCAGCATTGTATATACTTGATGACCCAGCCTTGACAGCCCTCTGTAGTAAAGAATTCCACGGATTCACACCCCTCTCAGAGAAGAAATTCCTCCTCATCTCTGTCTTAAATCGGCGACCCTTTATTCTGAGATTATAGCATCTGGTCCTAGACTCTCCCACAAGGGGAAACAACTTTTCTACATCTCCCCTGTCAAGTCCCCTAAGAATCTTAAATGTTTCAATAAGATCCCCTTTTATTCTTCTAAACTTCAATGAGTACAGGCCCAACCTCTCCTCATAAGACAGTCCTTCCATACCCGGGATCAGCCGAGTGAACCTTCCTTGGACTGCCTCCAATGCCAGCCTATCTTTCCTTCGATAAGGGGCCTAATACTTTTCACAGTATTCCAGCTGTAGTCTGACTAGTGCCTTGTATAGTTTTACAAAAATCTCCTTATTTTTGTACTTTGGAATAAAGGCCAACATTTCATCTGCTTTCCCTAATACTGCTGAACTTGGATGCTAGCTTTTTGTGTTTCATGGACAAGGACTCCCAGCTTTCTGCAGTCTGTCCCTATTTAAAGACTGCATCAGGTCAACTCTTATCCCTGAGGTGTTTTTGATCATGGTTATTTCTATCACAAACTCCTTTCTATCAAGCTATCCATTTCACTTTACTCCCTGGCAACAGACTGCTTGCAACCTTCATGGTAAATATGACTCAGATAAGGTTCCGACCGAACATCAGTTGACTTTGCCTCTGGTTGCAGTTCATCTGCTTCTGTACCTCTCAGCCGTGCCTTCAGTTAGGAGCACAATCAGTGTGAGGGAGACAGCGACCAAGTGAGCATATCTGGGAACTTTGTTCAAAGTGGAAATTCACTGCAGAGGGAGAAAAAGTTGCTTTAAACAAGGTGTACTGGAGGAAGTAACGTCTCTAGAGTGAGAGGTGAATGGGATAGGATTAAAAGGCACGGATTGAGTGTCTAACACTCAATAAGACCAGTGATGGAATTACGTTACAAGCCACGGTGTGATGTGAGTGCACAGAAAACAGTGAGTAGGATTGGTGAGTATTTTGAGTCTTTAAGGTAAAAGTAAGGTCTTCAGTTTGTGTTTAGGTCTCCAATCATATTTTCCCCACTATCTTTTTCTTAAAAGTAGCTCAAGTCTTATATTGATAACTGGTTTAAAAAAATTACAAATAAAGTACAAAGAGCAGAGGATTTTTCAAATAGATTCACTTGAGTTCAGAATAATGAGAGGGAATCTTAGACTTGACAGGAAAGGTGTAGAAAGGTTGTTTTCCCCTTGTGGGAGAGTCTAGGACCAGAGCATATAATCTCAGAATAGGGGTCACCCATTTAAGATAGAGATGAGGAGGAATTACTTCTCTCAGAGGGCAGTGAATCCATGGAATTCTTTACCAATAGAGCTGTTGAGGCTGGGTTATTAAGTGTATTCAAGGTTGAGACAGACAGATTTTTAATCAGTAAGGGAATCAAGGGTTATGGAGAAAAGGCAGGAAAGTGGAGTTGAAGGTTATCAAATCTGCCATGGGTCAAATGGCCAACCTCTGCTTGTATGTCTTATGGTTACCTCCAAATTCGATTACTCAAATGCACTCCTGGCTGGTGTGCCACATTCTACCCACCAGAAACCTGTAGTCATCCAAACACCTCTGCTCTTTGTGTCCAAAAACTGCACCCAGTCCCAGTCACCATCATCTCTGTGCTTGCTGACCTGCCCTGGCTGGAAGACAAGCAATGTCTTGATTTTAAAATTCAAAAATCATATGACACCAGGTTAAAATCCAACAGGTTTATTTGAAACGACAAGCTTTCGGAGCGTAGCCCCTTTGTCAGGCACCTGACAAAGGAGCAGCGCTTCAAAAGCTTGTGTTTTCAAATAAACCTGTTGGACTATAACCTGATGTTGTGTGATTTTTTAATTTATCCGCCCCAGTCCAACACCGGCACCTCCACATCTTGATTTTAAAATTCTCATCCTTGCCTTCAAATCCTTCCATGGATTTGTAGTGATTGGAACAAGGGCCCATAGAATATGAGTTCCCTGATTGGGGGCTGTTAATCTGGTATAATCAGGGAGCCCTGGCTGACAGATATAAACAGGAGTGTGAGGGGTTCTGCTCACTCTAGGAGCCAGCTCTGAGCTAGCTGGGTCAGCGTCATGTACTATGCACGTGTTAGTAAAGGGTGACTTGGTGACAGGATGCCGGCCTGTGTAGAGCTATTTCAGACTGACACTGTCCCCTACAGCCCTATGACCCTCTGAGATATCGCAACTCCTCCAATTCTGGCCCCTTGAGCATCGCCATTTTAGTCACTCTCCCATCGGTGGTTGTGCCTTCAATTGTCTGGGCTCCAAACATAAAAATTCCCCCACTGAGCCTCTCCGCCTCTCTAACTCACTTTCCTCCTTTAAATCACTCCCTCAAAACGACTTTTTTGACCAAGCTTTTGGTCATCTGACCTGATATCCCCTTCCATGGTTCAATGTCAATAGTTGCTTGCTAATCCTTCTGTGAAATGCCTCAGAATGTTTGTTGCATTAAATGTATGAGTGAAAATATAACCTGTTGTGATACACACCAAATTTACACTGTCACTAAACTCTAACTAGAAACAGCAAATTAAATTAGAAATTAATTAACGCTAAGAAAAAATGAAGAACAGTAACAGTTTTCATGGCAATAAGTGGCCAATCCAGCTGAAAACTGGAACTCCATTGAAGAGAATAAGGATGCCATCTTGTGGAGGAAAGAGTCATTTTCTTTCTGCAAGTTGACTTTTGATCCCCACTAGTTTATTCCCCCCAAATTTCCCACTGAGCGTTTGTCATTTTAAGCACCTTTAAATATGACAGAAATCATTCAGCATCAGTTTTGGGTTGGAAACAGCGTGGGTCAAATCGAAAGTGAAAGAACAGCTTGCTTTTCAGTAAGACATCTGATCACATGCAACAAGTGCCTCAAAGTGTCTCAAACACAGCTGAAGAGCAGCAACTGTTGCTAAGTGGCAAATATGGCAATACTCTTCCACAGTGTAAAATCTGTTAAGCAGTGTGACTAATGACCTTTGGTGCTGTCTTATACAATATGACAAAGTACAGCGCAGAAACAGGTTATTCAGTCTATTTTGTCGATGCCAGCAGTTAGTTTATGTTCCACACAAGCCTCCTTGCATCCCATTTCATATCACTCTGTCAGGATATCCCTCTATTCCTTTCTCCCTCATCTGTTTATCCAGGTTCCCCTTAAATGTATTGATGCTATTCACCTCAACTACTCCCTGTGGGACCAAGTCCCACATTCTCACCGCTCTCTGGATAAAGAGTTTTTTTTAAATTTATTCACAGGATGTGGCTAGGCCAGCATTTATTGTCCATTCCTAATTGTCCAGAGGGCAGTAAAGAGTTAACCACATTACTATGGGTCTAGAGTCACATGTAGGCTAGATCAGGTAAGGACGAAAGTCTCATTCCCTAAAGTACATTAGTGAGTTTTTCCTGACAACAACAACAACCGTTTCATGGTTATCATTATACTCTTAATTCCAGATCTGTATTGAATTTTAATTCCACCATGGTGGGATTTGAACCCAGGTCTCCAGACATCACCTGGATCTCTGGATTGACAGGCTAGTGATAATACCACTAGACCATTGATTTGATTTGATTTATAATTATCACACGTACTGAGATATGGAGAAAAGTATTGTTTTGTGTGCTAACCAGACAAATCATACCTTACATAAGTACATCAAGGTAATAGGACAAAATGCAGAACAGTGTTACAGCTACAGAGAAGGTGCAGAGAAAGATCAACTCTAATATATGAGAGGTCTGTTCACAAGTCTGATAACAGCAGGGAAGAAGCTGTTCTTGAATCATTGCCTCCCCAAAAGGTTTTACATGAGTTCCTGAATCATTACTGTCTCATATGTATTCCCTCCTAGTTTTATATTAACTCCATAAGTCACAGTTTCGTTATGACCATCCTACTGAACTTCCTCATCCTTTCAAAGTTACCTCCCAGTTTTCTTTTACTCAAGAAAGAAATTCCAGCCTGTTCAGTCTTTTCTGGTAAATATCATCGTTCTGAGTAAAAACCAAAAGAACTATGGATGCTGTAAATCAGGAAAAAAAATCAGAAGTTGCTGGAAAAACTCAGCAGATCTGGCAGCATCTGTGAAGAAAAAATCAAAGTTAACGTTTCAGGTCCAGTGACCCTTTCTCAGTAAACCGGACCCGAAACGTTAACGCTGATTTTTTCTTCACAGATGCTGCCAAACCTACTTAGCTTTTCCAGAAATTTTCTGTTTTTGTTTCATCATTCTGAGATCTTGTCAATATTGTTTCGCTCTTCCTCCAGTTATTTTGCATCACTTTGTTAATATGGATACCAGAACAGTACACTGTACTTCAAGCGTAGTTGAACTAAGATTTGACACAGGTTTCACATTATTATTTGGTATTTGAGTTCTATTCTCCTAGAAGTGAACTTGGTTTGAACTTTAAAACACCTTGTTACCCTGCAAAGGGACACCAGAAGACGTATTTTATCCCTCATGTCTTGTCATGGGATTAGTAACAGAACTTTACCAGATACACGTTGCTCTGGTTCCACCTTTAACCCACAGCAACACATGGCAATGTCCAAATTGGCACTGGGTTTCTGGAATGGGGCTTAGACCCACAACGTAGGAACGTGAGAATGCCGCTGAGGTAGACTATAAGGCAGATTGGCCTTTATGACAAGAGGATTCGAGTACAGGAGCAGGGATGTCTTGCTGCAATTGTATAGGGCCTTACAGCCCATTAGAAACAGGAGCAGGCCTTTGACACCACTATGCCATGTAACAAAATCGTGGCTGAACTCCCACTCCAGAGCATTTTCTGCACTGCTCTTGTATCCCTCAACGTTTTTCATATGTCAAAATCAATCAATCTCAGTCTTGAACATACTCAATGATTGAGTTTCCATAGCTCTCTGGGGGGTAGAATTCCAAAGATTCACCTCCCTTTGAGTGAAGAAATTCCTCCTCCTCTTAGACTTAAAGGAGTGTCCCATGCTTAGAGCTTGGTTTCTGTTTGACTGCCAACGTGCTCTGTCACAAATAATGGGCTACATCTCGCTGGAAATGTAACGGTGAATTAACCACCCTCACCATTGTTTGTTGGTTAAAAAAATGCCAGCAATTTGCAACACAAATATAATGCAGTCTGAACAGTGAGGCTGCAAGGTACAATCTACATTGCTTTCTGTGATCCACGGTGAAACATGTTATCCATAATGTGAGTGACAAAGTGGCTGGGCAGTGATTCTGCTAATTTTGTTTCTATTTGCATGGGCCTCCAAGGTCTGTGCTTGGTGGCGACCTCCGGAACCAGACATCAAATTGGCGAACGGTGCCCAGACACCCATTGCCATGCGCAGAATGTTGGAGCAGCCACACACCTTACAGAGAACATTGCCCGGTATTCAATCGATCAGTGGATGGCAATTTTGACCGACAGTCTAACTTCATTGGAAAGTACCACCCGCTGCCTCATATAAACACACCATTTAGTTGCAGAAGTAGACCATTCGCCCCCTCTAGCCTGCATTCAATAAGATCATGGTTGATCTGATTGTGGCCTCAATTAACCCTATAGGGAGCCACCCAGAATCTGTTGGTGTTCATTCGCAAAAGGAAAAAACAGCCAGTGCGTGGTATGATTCAGAGTGAAGACAACACTGCTCTCAACAAGGCGAACAAACTACCGTGATGCATGCATACGTAACCAATTGTAAGTCAATCTTGTGTGTTGCTGATGGGGTTTCTTTGGAATAGTACAGGGAATGCAGACTTCCGTAAGGACATGGATGCAGGGAACATGGATTCTGGTACTTGGAGCCCTAAGCAATGACGAGAAACTGGTCAGCATGAACTTGTTGACCTTAGCAGTTAACATTTTGAAACAAGGAGAGGTTAACGATTATAATTAATCTAAGATTGAGAACACGGGACTGACGAATGCAAATCTCAAATCACAAGGCTAGAAATTCAAAGAATCTATTTCTGAAGGGACAGTGGTTGTGTGGAGCACAGTCTTGGTGAACAGGTTGAGTAACAGTAATTAGAAGGAAGCTGGATGAAACTGTAGTTTGAAGCAGGAATGAATATTATTAATAGCAATGGCGATTAACATGTGCTATGTGACTCAAAGGATGTCGTGACCATGAAATATCAGTCCAAAGAAGTCGTCATGAATAGCAGCTAGGATAGGCTAGGGAAAGAGGTTCAAACTTCACTGAACCTTGTGGCCAAGGGGAAAATACTCCGAGGAGATTCAACTGGTTGCAGAGATGGTGGCATAATGGGCAAATTACTGGATTAGTCATAGAATCATACAGTAAAGGGGCCCTTCAGCCCATCAAGTCTGTACTGCCAAAGCAACACTAAATCTACACTCGTCCCACTTTCCCACACCAGACTGTTAGCCTTGAATGCTATGACATTTCAAGTGCTCATAAAAGTACAGTAAACGTTTTATTATCTAGCACCTATTGGACTAGGAGCGTGCTGGTTGATAAAACGTTCCAGATAATCAAAAGGTTTACATAATCAATGTTAAAATGTTGTAACAGAAATGTAATGCAGGAGTCTATACATCAGAGTTATACTTTATTTACAGTGTAAAATACTTCAAATATAGTATAACATTGCCTTAAATAAAACATACTCGCAGAGAGCCTTCTCACACATCCTCAACTGACTTCTCAGACATCGCGGTAGATCACAGTATTTGAGGAGAAATTGACTCAAAAATGAATCAACTGATGATATTTCATGTGGCCGTTCGATTGAATAAGTACATTTATGTTGAGGTAAATAAATTTATAAACTATAATAAATGGACAGAAGAATACAGTAAACTTCACAGTATTTGAGGTATCTAATTTTTGTCGGTTTATCAAGTGCACTGGTTCATAAGGAGCCTGTTAAAACAAAGTTTGCTGTACTCTTTTTTTAAAGGTTGTGAGGTTTCCTGCCTCAACTACTCTCCCAGACAGTGCATTCCAGATCCCCACCACCATCTAGGTGAAAGGATTTTTCCTCAAATCCCCTCTAAACCACCCGCCTCTCACTTTAAAATTATCAGCCCCTTGCTATTGACCCATTGACTAAGGGGAACAGCTGCTTTCTATCCAGCCTGTCCATGCCCCTCATAATCTTACACATCTCTATCAGGTCCCCTCTCAGCCTTCTCTGCTCCAAAGAAAACAACCTGAGCTTATCCATTCTCTCTTTGCCACTAAACTGCTCCATCGCGGGCAACATTCTGGTGAATCTCCTCTGCACCCTCTCCAGTGCAATCGTATCCTTCCTACAGTGTAGAGACTAGAACCGCACACAGTACTCCACCTGTGCCCTATCCAAAGTCTCATACAGCTCCAACATAACCTTCCTGCTCTTATAATCTACGCCACCACTGATAAAGGGAAGTGTCCCATAAGCTAGTAACCCACAGACCAAGGTAATTCTCTAAGGATATGGCTGCAAATCCCACCATGATTGTTGGTAAAATTAAAATTGAATGAAAAGTCTGGAATTTAAAGCTTCCCGCAGCCCAACACGGGAAGAGTGAGCGGTGAGAGAGCTCCCCCAATATCTGCAGTGGCGGTGTCAAGAACAGGCAGTTGAGGTCTCTCAGACATCAAGCTAAGTGGAAGACTCAAAGACTGTTAACTTTTAACTTTATTCCTTTAGTTTTCTAGTTTACATTAAGAAGGACTTTAATGTTAACTATTACCTTATTTCTTTACTTTTCTACTTATTCTATGAAGGTAATGCTTAACTTTTTAACTTTGTTTCTTTTACTACTTTGTACCTTTGTACCTAAGAAGGTGCCATGTGTGGCAACATTATAAACTTTTCACTGTACTCCTGTACTTGAGTAAATGTGACAATGAAACAAAACCTAAATCTAAATAATGGGAGCTTGCCAGAAAGATATGATGATAATTGTGGGTAGATCTTAATTTGCACATAGAATAGCCTCTCCTTCCTCAGGAGGCTAAGGAAATTCGGCATGTCCATAAGGACCCTCACCAACTTCTACAGATGTATGATAGAAAGCATTCTATCCAGGTGCATAACAACCTGGTACGACAACTGCTCTGTAAGAAACTGCAGAAAGTTGTGCACACAGCCCAAACAATCATGGAAGCCATCCATGGACTCCATCTACACTTTTCATTGCTGTGGAAAGGCTGCCAACAAAAACCGCTCCCACTCCGGTAATACTCTCTTCCAACTTCTTCTGTCAGGCAGAAGATACAGAAGCTTGAACACATGCACCAACAGGTTCAAGAACAGCTTCTTCCGAGAAGTCACCTGATGAAGGAGCAGTGTTTCGAAAGCTTGTGATTTCAAGTAAACCTGTTGGACTATAACCTGGTGTCGTGTGACTTCCGACTTTGTCCACCCTGGTCCAACACCGGCACCTCCACATTAAATCTAATGTTGATCTTGCTTTGTGCACCTCCTGTGCAGCCGTAACCTTGTATGCCTGACTCTGTCTGAGCACTCTACAATCTGTATGTCCTTGTTTGCTATGATCTGCCTGTACTGCTTGCAAAACAAAACTTTTCACTGTACTTTGTACATTCAAAATCAAATCAAATCAAAAGACTGGAAAAAAACAGATTGGCAAAGATAGGCTTGATGAGTACTTCGTAGCATGTTTTCAGGATAGTTTCTCAGAACAGCAAGCTCTGGAGCTGACCAGAGAGCAGGTTCCCCTGAGCTGGTATTGTGCAAAGAAATATAATTAATTAATAACTGCACAGGGAAGGCACACACCCCCAACCTCAGGTATTAGCAATCTTAATATGGTTGATTTTACATTCAGTTTGAGGGAGAGAAGTGTGGGTCTAAGACTAATATTTTAAACTTAAATAAGAGCAATACAAGGGCATGAAAACAGAGGTAGCGAAAGTGAATTGGTAAAGTGAACTGGCAAAATAGGTTAAAAGGTATGTTAACAGAGATGCAGCAAAAGATATTTAAGGGGATATTTCAGAATGGGTATGAAAAATACATAGTCATGAGAAAGAAGAACATCAAGGGGAGGACATCTGTTGTTAACTAAAAAAAAAGTTAAAGAAAGTATCAAACTTTTTAAAAAAGCATATAATTGTGCAATGATGGCTGGGACATCAAAGGAGTGAACAAAATATATATTTAAAAAATGATTAAAAGAATAATAATGTAGGAAAAATTAGAGTATGAGAAAAAGCTAGCTAGAAATATAAAAACAGATGGTAAGAATTTCAATAGAGATTAGTAAACATTATAGAGTCATAGAGGTGTACAGCGCAGAAACAGACCCTTTGATCCAACTCATCCATGCTGACCAGATAGCTTAAATTAATGTAGTCTCATTTGCCAACATTTGGCCCATATCCCTCTAAACCCTTCCTATTCATATACCCATCCAGATGCCTTTTAAACCAGCCTCCACCACTTCCTCTGGCAGTTCATTCCATACACATACCATCCTCTGCGTGAAAAAGTTGCCCCTTAGGTCCATTTAAAATCTTTTCCCTCTCACCTTAAACCTATGCCATCTAGTTCCTTGTTTATATCCTTGTTTTAATGGGTGGCACAGTGGTTCACTGGTTAGCACTGCTGCCTCACAGTGCCAGGTACCTGGGTTCGATTCCACCCTCGGGCGACTGTCTGTGTGGAGTTTGCACATTCTCCCTGTATCTGCGTGGGTTTCCTTTGGGTGCTCTGGTTTCCTCCCACAGTCCAAAGATGTGCAGGCTAGGTGGATTGGCCATGATAAATTACCCATAGTGTTCAGGGATGTGTAGATTAGGTGAGTTATAAGGGAATGGGTCTGGGTGGGATGCTCTGAGGGTCGGTGTGGACTTGTTGGGCTGAAGGGCCTGTTTCCATGCTTCATAGGGGTTCTATGATTCTATGAAAGTGGGTCTTGGGAAATTAAGAATGGAAATTGAGATGACAGATGAATTGAGTGGGGATTTTGAACTAGTCTTCACTATAGGCGATATAATAAGCATCCTAGAAGGAAGGGACAAATTCAGGAAAATTACAACTGTTACACCTCACTGGGGTAGCAGGCCAGAAATCAAGCATTCCTATCCCTGAAGTCAGTACAATAGTTAAGACTTTTATCAAAGCATGCAACATTTCCTAATTTACCAGTCTTTTAGGCCGAGGTTGCCAAAAAGCATAGACCAGGCGCCTAGACTCAACAATAATTACAATTTACTACAAATAGATTCAACCAATGACCAATTATGAAGAAGCAATATATAACTCTACGAGTTAAAACTCTAACCTCCCTTATAAACTCCCCTGACATACACATATAAACAGACACAAAAACCATGGGTGTTATGGGTGGAGGAAAAGACTAGGAAGTCAGTTTGATGGTGCACAGTGTTCACCGAGATGATCCATTAGCATGAGATAGTAGGAACTGCAGATGCTGGAGAATCCAAGACAACAAGGTGCAGGGCTGGATGAACACAGCAGGCCAAGCAGCATCATAGGAGCAGAGCATTAGCATGTCAGGATTTGCTATTCCTTGATCTTTCTCCTCCAGAAGCTTTCACTTGCAACAGGAGGCACAGAGGAACTGGTTCACACTTTATAAAGACTCTGATTTATAGGTTAAGAGCCACAACTTGCAGCAACTGATGAGGGAAAATGAATCGGCTTCCTCCAGGCCAAGGCATTTTATACAGCAGAGGGAAGGACAGCACCTTCCTTTTTGAGGTCTGACGGCTTCTGCCGAATCACTCACACTCACAAGCTGTCAGCTACCTGGGAACCAATCAGACAGTTGTTGGCTGGCAAAAGATCGTTGTCATCAACTGCTGCGCAGACCAATCAGCAGGCTGAATCTTCCTTGAGACACATTCCCAGGCTCCAACTTTAAAAAAAGTCTGGAATTAAGAATCTACTGATCACCATGAAATCATTGCCGACTGTCAGAAAAACCCATCTGGTTCACTAGTGTCCTTCAGGGAAGGAAATCTGCCACCTTCACCTGGTCCGGCTCCCATGTGAATCCAGACCCACAGTAATGAGGTTGACTCTCAATTGCCCTCTGAAATGGCCTAGCAAGCCACTCAGTTGTACCAATCGCTACGAAGTCTCAAAGTAATGAAACCGGACGGATCACCTGGCATCGACCTGGGCACCGGAAAAGACAATGGCAGAAACAGCCCTGTCGACCCTGCAAAGTCCTCCTCACTAACATCTGAGGGTTAGTGCCAGAATAGGGAGATCTGTCTCACAGACTAGTTAAACAACAGCCTGACACAGTCATACTCACAGAATCATACCTTACAGACAATGTCCCAGACACCACCATCACCATCTCTGGATATGGGCCTGTCCCACCGGCAGGACAGACCCAGCAGAGGGGGCGGCACAGTGGGATACAGTCAGGAGGGTATTGCTCTAGGAGTCCTCAACATTGACTCTGGACCCCATGAAGTCTCATGGCTTCAGGTTAAACATGGGCAAGGAAACCTCCTGCTGATTACCACATACCGTCCTCCCGCAGCTGGTGAATCAGTACTCCTCAATGTTGAACAACACTTAGAGGAAGCACTGAGGATGGTAAGGACACAAAATAAACTCTGGGTGGGGATTTCAATGTCCACCACCAAGAGTGGCTCAACAGTAGGTTTACAGATCGGGCTGGTTGGATCTGAAAGGACATAGCTGCTAGACTGGGTCAGCGGTAGGTGGTGAGGGAACCAACAAGAGGGAAAAACATACTTGACC
>NC_063372.1:1809260-1809535 GCF_021869965.1 Rhincodon typus
TGGTGAGGGAACCAATAAGAGGGAAAAACATACTTGACCCCATCCTTCCCAATCTGCCAGCTGCAGTTGCATCTGTCCATGACAGTATCGGTAAGGGTGACCATCGCACAGTCCTAGTGGAGATGAAGTCCCACCTTCACATTGAGAATAACCTCCATCGTGTTGTGTGGCACTATCACCATGCTAAATGGGACAGACTTCATACAGATCCAGCAACTCAAGACTAGGAATCCACGAAGTGCTGTGGGCCATCAACAGCAGCGGAATTGTACTCC
>NC_063372.1:1810035-1812458 GCF_021869965.1 Rhincodon typus
CTGGAGGAGGAGGCTCCACAAATATCCCCATCCTCAATGATGGAAGAGCCCAGCACATCAGTGCAAAAGATAAGGCTGAAGCATTCGCAGCAATCTTCAGCCAGAAGTGCCAAGTGGATGATGATCCATCTCGGCCTCCTCCAGTGGTTCCCAGCATTACAGATACCAGTCTTCAGCCAATTCGATTCACTCCATGCGATATCAAGAAATGGTTAGAGACACCGGATACTGCAAAGGCTACGGGCCCTGACAACATTCTGGCAATAATACAGAAGACTTGTGCTCCAGAACTTACCGCTTCCCCTAGCCAAGCTGTTCCAGTACAGTTACAACCCTGGCATCTACCTGGCAATGTGGAAAATTGCCCAAGTATGTCCTGTACACAAAAAGCAGGTCAAATCCAATCCAGCCAATTACCGCCCCATCAGTCAACTCTCGATCATCAGTAAAGTGATAGAAGGTGTCATCAACAGTGCTACCAAGCAGCACCTGCTCAGCAATAACCTGCTCAGTGACGCCCAGTTTGGGTTCCACCAGGGCCACTCAGCTTTTGACCTCATTACAGCCTTGGTTCAAACATGGACAAAAGAACTGAATTCCAGAGGTGAGGTGAGAGTGACAGCCCTTGACATCAAGGCTGCATTCGACCGAGTGTGGCATCAAGGAGCCCCAGCAAAACTGGAATCAATGGGTATCAGGGAGCAAACTCTCCAGTAGTTGGAGTCAAACCTGACACATAGGAAGGTGGTCGTGGTTGTTGGAGGTCAGTCATCTCAGCTCCAGGACATCTCTGCAGGAGTCCCTCAGGGTAGTGTCCTAGGCCCAACCATCTTCAGCTGCTTCATCAATGACCTTCCCTCCATCATAAGGTCAGAAGTGGGGATGTTCACTGATGATTGCATAATGTTCAGCACCACTCACGACTCCTCAGATACTGAAGCAGTCCATGTTCACATGCAACAAGATCTGGACAATATCCAGGCTTGGGCTGACAAGTGGCAAGTGACATTCATGCCACACAAATGTCAGGCTATGACCATCACCAATAAGAGACAATCTAACCACCACCCCATGACATTCAATGGTGTTACCATCACTGAATCCCCCATTATCAACATCCTGGGGGTTATCATTGACGAGAAACACAACTGGACTCACCACATAAACACAGTGGCTACAAGAGCAGGCCAGAAGCTGGGAATACTGCGACGAGTAACTCACCTCCTGACTCCCCAAAGGCCTGTCCACCATCTCCAAGGCACAAGTCAGGAGTGTGATGGAATACTCCCCATTTGCCTGGATGGGTGCAGCCCCAACAACACTCAAGAAGCTCAACACCATCCAGGACAAAGCAGCCCCCGCTTGATTGGCACCACATCCACAAACATCCACTCCCTCCACCACCGACGCTCAGTTGCAGCAGTGTGTACCATCTACAAGATGCACTGCAGAAATTCACCAAAGATCCTCAGACAGCACTTTCCACACCCACAACCACTTCCATCTAGAAGGACAAGGGCAGCAGATACATGGGAACATCATCCACTGTAAGTTCCCCTCCAAGCTCTCACCATCCTGACTTGGAAATATATCGCCGTTCCTTCACTGTTGCTGGGTCAAAATCCTGGAATTCCCTCCTTGATGGCATTATGGGTCAACCTACAGCTGGTGGACTGCAGCGGTTCAAGAAGACAGCTCACCATCACCTTCTCAAGAGCAACTAGGGAAAGGCAATAAATGCTGGCCTAGCCAGAGACACCCACATCCCACAAATGAATAGAAAAAAAAATCTGCAGTAACCTTCCCCACTGCTTAAACAAGCAGCTGTGTAAACAACACACTATGAACATCAGGTAACTTGCTTTTAAGAGGTACAACAATCCTTTTCACAATCTTTGGTTTTTAAAACAGCCCTTTTCCCATTTCAGTCCACTAACAAAAATACAGAAAAATAAAAATATGGTCTTCACACAATCAACAGGGAAGTAATACTGAAGAAACTGTTGGAGCTAGGGGCTGATACATGGTACATGATACATGAGTCAACAGTCAGAATGGACTTCATCTTAGTAACATAAAGAAGCAACTAATAAGATATTTGGAGCATTGGTTTTACATTTCCAAAGTGCCCTCGACTCAGGGAAGGTTCCATTAGACTGGAAGATAGCAAATGTAACTCCTTTATTCAAAAAAAGAAGATAGAAAGCAGGAGATGATAGGCCAGCTAGCTTAACATGTGTCATCAGAAATATTTAAAAGCTATCATTAAAGATGCTATAGAATTAGAATTAAGTTTATTGTTATGTTTACTCAAGTACAGGGGATACATGAGTACAGTGAAATGTGTACACAATCACCATTTCTGGCACCACCTTAGGTACAAAAGTGCCTCGGTACAAAATCTTAAGTATAAATTAGAAAAA
>NC_063372.1:1812558-1825850 GCF_021869965.1 Rhincodon typus
ACTTCATTGCCATCTTGAATAGTTTGCTGATGAGAATGAGACATAGCAGGGCACTTAGGAAACAATCTGGATGATCCAAGTAAGCATGGCTTTTTGAAAGGGAAACCATGCTTATCCAATTTGTTGGAGTTCATTAAGATGGATAAAGGGGAACCTGTGGAAATACTGTACCTAGATTTCCAAACGGCATTTAATAGGGTGGCTATTCAAAATTCATTTAAAAAAAATTAGAGGTCATGGTGTAGGAGATAATATTTTGCCACGAATAGAAGAGTCGATAGCTACTCAGCAGAAACGGGTCATTTCCTGGTTCAGAAGATGTAATGAGTAGAGTCTCACAGGGATCAGTGCTACAGAGCCCTCATGACTGAGCTGGGCACTCTGCCTACGCCGTGTCACATTGCTACTATAAATTCGCAAGCCTAAAGTTAAAACGGAGCCTTACCACCTGCTCCTCTCAAAATGAAAAATAATTACAAAGAATTCCATCCAATTATAAACACTTTCTTTCTCCACCCCCTATTTCTGTAATAGCCATTTAACTTTTTTTAGTTGAAAAGTCTCTGTGGTGCTGGCTTAGGGGCTCTATAATAGGCTTTAGGGACCAGTTAGCTGGTTATTGATGCCAACAGCATTGGTTCAATTCCTGCACCGGCTGAGGTTACCATGAAGGACTCTCCTTAACCTCTTCCCTTGCCTGAGGTGTGGTGACCCTCAGATTAAACCACCACCAGTCGCCTCTCTCGAATGAGAGAATCGTCTGATGGTTTGGTAAGATTATGGCAACTTTATAATTGGCTTTAAGTGTCGGCCATCTCCCACTCCAGGGCTAGATCAGAATGATGATACACTGGACTGCACTGCAGAGGGTGAGAAAATAGATTCCCACCCATTCACTCTGAGTTGCTGAGCTCATCCACAGTGCCAGGGCATGCACTGAAACAGGCATGGCATCTGGCAGCAGTGAGTGAAAGAAGACTCAGATAGAGAGGTTCACTTGTACACACTGTCTGATACGTTGTATCAAAAAACATTGGCAAAGGCCCAGCAATAGATGCAGCTGGAAAGAATAGGGTAAATCTATTTTCCAGCAATTTTGCCAGTTAAATGCCAATCCAGATTTTGCACAATACAACTTCAATCCACTTAGGCGCTTTCAGACTGGAACCAGCTGCTCACATGGCATGAGTACCAAATATATGAATAAAAATAAAGCAAACTGTGAAGATAGTGGAAGCTTAAAATGGGTCTCTCTTGAAAAAGGGACCGCACTGTTGGGGGTACTTGAAAGGAACTTGTCTTGCCATCAAGGCACCAAAATTGGAGGTGTAGTGGACAGCAAAGACAGATACCTCAGAGTACAACAGGATCTTGATCAGATGGGCCAATGGGCCAATGAGTGGCAGATAGAGTGAAATTTAGGTAAATGTGAGGTGCTGCACTTTGGAAAGGCAAATCAGGGCAGGACTTATACACTTAATGGTAAGGTCCTGGGGAGTGTTGTTGAACAAAGAGACCTTGGAGTGCAGGTTCATAGTTCCTTGAAAGTAGGTCACAGGTAGATAGGATAATGAAGAAGGCATTTGGTACACTTGCCTTTATTGGTCAATCATTCAGTATAGGAGTTGGGATGTCATGTTGTTACTGTACAGAACATTGCTTAGGCTACAATTGGAATACTGCAATTCTGGTCTCCCTGTCATAGGAAAGATGTTGTGAAACTTGAAAGGGTTTAGAAAAAATTTACAAGGATGTTGCCAGGGTTGGCGAGTTTCAGCTATAGGGAGAGGCTGAATAGACTGGGGTTATTTTCCCTGGAGCATCGGAGACTAAGGGGTGACCTTATAGAGGTTTATAAAATCATGAGGGGCATGGATAGGGTAAATAGACAAGATCTTTTCCCGGGGGTGGGGGATTCCAAAACTAGAGGGCATTGGTTTAAGGTGAGAGGGGAAAGACTTAAAAGGGAACTAAGGGGCAATTTTTTTCACACAGAGTGGTGCATGCATGGAACGAGCTGCCAGAGGAAGTGGTGGAGGCTGGTACAATAATAACATTTAAAAGGCATCTGGACGGGTATATGAATAGGAAGGGTTTAGAGGGATATGGACCAAATGCTGGCAAATGGGACTAGATGTATTTACGATATCTAGTCGGCATGTATGAGTGGGACCAAAGGGTCTGTTTCTGTGCTGTATATCTCTATGACTCTAATTGCATTATTAGAATTCTCTTTAAGGGGATGTGGTCGATCATAAAGACTTTGTTGCAAGATAAAGTTTACTTTTTTTTAAATATTGAAAATATCAAAATTGCCATTGATAGTTCATTTTAATTCATTCATGCGACATGGGCATTGCTGGCTGGGCCCAGTATTTATTGCCCGTCCCTAGTTGCCCCTTGAGAAGGTGGTGAGCTACCTTCTTGAACTACTACAGTCCATGTGTTGTAAGTAGACGCACAATGCCCTATGGGAGGGAATTCCAGGATTTTACCCAGAGACCCTGAAGGAATGGCGATATATTTCCAAGTCAGGATGGTAAGGGGCTTGGACGGATGTTCCCATGTATCTGCTGCCCTTGTCCTTCTTGGTCAAAGAGGTCACGGGTATGGAAGGTGCTGTCTGAGGGTCTTTGGTGAATTTCTGCAGGGCATCTTGGAGAATAGTACACACTACTGCTACTGAGTATCAGAGGGAGTGGATGTTTGTGAATGTGGTGCCAATCAAATGGGTTGCTTTGTCCTGGATGGGGTCAAGCTTCTTGAGCGTTGTTGGAGCTGCACTGATCCAGCCAAATGGAGAGTATTCCATCACACTCCTGACTTGTGCCTTGTAGATGGTGGACAGGCTTTGGGGAGTAAGGAAGTGAGTTACTTGCAGCAATATTCTTAGCCTCTGATTTTTGATGGGCAAGGGTGGTAAATGAAGGCAAGGGGCACACTGTTCTCATCGAATGGTTGAATGGGCTAGAGATGCTAAATGGTCCTGTCCCTAATTTCTTTTCCCTATTCCTGTATATTTTAAGGTAACAATGCTGTACCCAAAATTTGGACATGAGGCCTTCTACTTTAGGCTCCATTTATCAACAGTGTGAGCACAACATCTCACAATGGGCCTCATTTGTTGCTAAATTTTTGAAAATCTGAACAATGAGTTGCCGACGAGACAATTTGATCTTTTGGCACAGTTATTGGCAGCAAGAGGCATCTGAATCAACATCAGAGAGGCACTCGTGCATCCCAGCTTATTCAATGGCTATGATCTTCCCTCATGCTGTCACTGGCAATAATGTTTACAAAGCCCAGTGCCTAGACATTGCTAAGTGTCAATATTCTTTAATTAAGTGTTGTTAAATCAAAAGGAATAGGCAGATATAATTCAACAAGTGTGAATTGTTATTGCTCATTCTTTTCTTTTTTTATCAATGGTAATGGTCTTCAAAAAATATCTCATTGAGAGATACCTGCTTAAATGCTATAGTAATGGTAAGGCTCTGATGGAGAGGTTGTGGCAGAATTATTGATGCAGAGATTCCATCTTTATGAAAGCAAGCCTCCTTTTAAAAGGGATTTGAAGGCAAGTCTGGGAAAGAGTCACCAATGAGCTGGGTCCATCCTTAAAGAAAAAGTCTTCACACATTGGCCTTTCACATCCAGAAGATGCCCCAAAGCACTTCATGTTCGATGAATTACTTTTGAAATCTAGTCACTGTTGGTAAACTAGCTTACACTGTATATGGGAAGATCCCAGAAATACCACAGAGATAAACTCCAGTCCAGTGTACAGAGGGCCCTGGAGATCATACATGAAAATCTGCCAACCTAGACCATAAATAAGTGATGGACATCTCGTATTCAGCTCCCTGAAATTAGTAAACGCGACCATTAGTGAATTGCATACCACCTAATGTATGTCACAAGCAGAAACAGTGTCATGTGTTAGAACCCCCACTGATTTTCATTGTTTTTAGTTTTATTTATTTGTCAATGTTGAATTGAGAGCTGGAAATGACTGGTGGACAAAGTTGTTGACTTGCTTGCCGAGCTGGCTTGTTTTTGTTCAGACGTTTTGTCACCACGCTAGGTGACATTATCAGTGGAACCTCCAATGAAGCGATGTTATTCTACTCTGTTTGGAATTTAAACTGTCCGGTCCGTTATGGTGAGTAGTGTCATTTCCGGTTTTGATCTGTATGGGTTTATATATGGGGTCCAATTCTATATGTTTGTTGATTGAAATATGAGTCGAGAACCATGCCTCTAGGAATTCCCGTGCGTGTCTACGTTTGGCTTGGGCTACTATGGTTACTTTGTCCCAATTAAACTGATGGCCTTTGTTGTCTGAATGTACAGATATTGAGAGTTCATCGTGCCATTTTGCTGCTAGCTGATGTTCGTGTGATATTCTGATGGCTAGTTTCCTTCCTGTCTGTCTGATGTAATGTTTGTGGCAGTCGTTGCATGGTATTTTGTAAACGACATTCGTTCTGCATGTTGCAGGAATGGGGTCTTTAATCCTTGTGTGTGTTTGTTGTAGAGTGGCTGTGGGCTTGTGGGCCACCATGATTCCTAGTGGTCTTAGGAGTCTTGTTGTCAGTTCCGATATGTTCTAGATGTAGGGAAGTGTGGTAAGTGTGTTAGGTCGTACTGTGTCCTCCTGTTGTTGTCTGTTTGTAGGCATCCGTGGATGAAGTTGCGGGGATATCCGTTTAAGGGAGGATCTTGTAAAAGTGTTTTTCTTCCCGGCATAATTCTGGAGTGTTGCAGTGTCTCCTGGCCCATTTAAATAGTGTCCTAATGCAGCTTTGTTTGCGGACGTTGGGGTGGTTGCTGTGGAAGTTGAGGATTTGATCTGTATGTGTTGCTTTTCTGTAAACTGAGGTTTGGAACTCCCCGTATGTCAGTCATTCGACCTTAACATCCAGAAACGGAAGTTGATTGTTGTTTTCTTCTTTCCTTGTGAACTTAATCCCTGTGAATATGCTGTTGGTGAGGTGGTGGGTCTCTTCTCATTTGTTGCGTTTAACAATGACAAATGCGTCGTCTACATACTGGATCCACAGTTTAGGTTGAATGTGGGGGAGGATGGCGTGTTCTAGTCTTTGCATGACTGCTTGTGCGATGAGCCCTGAGATGGGTGACCCCATTGGTGTACCGTTGATCTGTTTGTATACTTGACCATTAAAGACGAAGTGTGTGGTGAGGCAGAGATCTAGTCACTTAAGTATGTTGTCCTTGCGGATGGAGTTGCTGGTCTACGTTGCTGTTTCCTCTAGTAATGTGGCCACTGTTTCTTTGGCTAGTGGGATGTCAATTGATGTGAATAAAACTGTGATGTCAAAGGATACCATAATCTCATTGTCGCTGATTTTTATGTTCTTGAGGGTATCAAGGAAATCTTGAGTTGAGTGGATAGAATGAGGTGATCTGTCTACTAGGTGTTTCAGTTTCTGTTGTAGATCCTTGGCCAGTTTGTGTGAAGGTGTGCCTGGTAGGGAGACAATGGGTCTGAGAGGGATGTCTGGTTTATGTACTTTAGGCAGCCCATAGAAGCGGGGGGTATTTGTGCCTTCTGGTTTCATTCACATGTAGTCCATCTTGGTGATCTGTCATGCATCCTTTAGTCTCTTCAGTGTCTGGGTGATTCTATTACCTAGCTGGCCAAGCAGCATCATAGGAGCTCCTATGATGCTGCTTGGCCTGCTGTGTTCATCCAGCCCTGCACCTTGTTGTCTCGGATTCTCCAGCATCTGCAGTTCCTACTATCTCTATTACCTAGCTGTTGTGTTGGGTCTATTGCCACCTGTTGGTAAGTGGTTGTATCTGCAAGCAATGTCTGTGCTTTCTGAACGTAGTCTGGTTTGTTCATAATAACGATCATGCGCCCTTTGGCTGCTGCTAGGATTATGATGTTCTTGTCTTTCCTGAGCTTTTCTAGTGCTTTTCTCTCTGCTGTGTTCAGGTTGTCCCCTTTGTTCCTTCTGTGTAGTGTGGGAATTATAGTTTGTCAAATGGCTTATTGTGTTTTGTTCTGGTGGACATTGGGAAACAGCTTATGGTAAAAGGAAAAGAACAGATCAAACCAGCTTTTGTTCGTTTGTGAGGTTCGGCCTGGAGGTTAACTGCAGGCTGATTCCTGATTAAAAAGATTCCTACAGACACAGTGACCCCGGGAAGATCATTTAAACAGATAGCAAAAGTTGGCTATTAAGAAGGTCAGTACCAGAGAACTGGTTCTGGCAAGTCTGGAAGAGACCTTATGTTCAAGCAGACGGTGAATGAGACGTCATGAGGATTCAATCAGTCTGTAAGGGTAGAACCAGAATTAAAGTTTAACTATATTTCCTAAGAGATTCTTCTGGCTGCTGCTGAGACAGCATGAATATTAGAAAGCTCCCTTGCCTAATCGGATACACCAGCTTCTGAAAGCCCAAAGAGAGGAAAGCTCCGTTAGAAGGTATTGCTGCTTTTGCCTGGGTGAATGGGCAAGGTGACCCTGATCACTGTTTCAGGATAAACAGCTAAGGAGTCCACATTTATGCCTGTGAAGCAATGCATTGTGAAAACTATTTAAGTAATTGGCAAGTTTTGTTATTTTCTTTTATTTATCCCTTAACTGTTTGTTTGTCATTTGGAGTAAATGGAGCTGAAAAGTAATGTTTCAGGCTTTAAGCACAGACATTAACCAGCTTACACAGTGTTTAATTTTCTCCCGGCTAAAGTTATTGCATTGTTAATAAATAATTGAATTTTTTTTGTGATACAAATTCAATGTCTGGAAATTAATCATTAGCAAACTCTGGTTAAGAACCATGAGAGCGACTATATGGCGTCTTCTGTGGTTTCTTTTACTGTGTTGTGAATACAGAGGTCAAAAGGCTGATTTAGTCACAGAGTCATACAGCACGGAAACAAACCCTTTGGTTCAATCTGTCCATGCCAACCATAAACCCAAACTAAACTACTCCCACCTGCCTGCATGTGGCCCATATCCCTCCAAACCGTTCCTATTCATGTACTCATCCAAATGCCTTTTAAACGTTGTAATTGCACCACATCCACCACTTCCTCTGGAAGTTCATTCCACACGTGAACCACTCTCTGTGTAAAAAAATTGTCCCTCATGTCATTTTTAAAATCTTTCTCCTCTCATCTTAAAAATATGTCCCCTAGTCTTGAAATCCCCCACCCTAGAGAAAAGACAAAAATAGAAATTGCTGGAAAACCTCAGCATGTCTAGCAGCATCTGTAGAGAGAAATCAGAGTTTGTGATGGAGGCTTTGGCCTAGTGGTATAATCGCTGGACTGTTAATCTAGAGACCCAGGTAACATTCTACGGACCCAGGTTTGAATCCCATTTTGAATGATGGTAGAATTTGAATTCAATAAATATCTGGAATTAAGAGCCTGATGATGACCATGAATCTACAGTTGATTGTCAGAAAAACTCATCTGGTTAACTCTTGTCCTTTAGGGAAGGACACTGCTATCCTTACTTGGTCTGGTCTACATGTGACTCCAGACCCACAGCAACATGGTTGACTCTTAACTGCCCTCTAGAGCAATTAGGGATGGGCAATAAATGCTGCCTAGCCAGCAATGCCCTCATCCTATGAATGAATTTAAAAAAAGTTAATGTTTCAGGTCAAGTGACCCTTCCTCTACGGAAAAGACACCTGTCATTCACCTTATCTATACCCTTCACGATTTTATAAACCTCAATAAGGTCAACTCTCAACCTACTACGCTCTGGTGAAAAAAGTCCCAGCCTATCCAGCCTCTCCTTATAATTCAAACCCTCCATTCCCAGCAACATCCTGGTAAATCTTTTTTTAATCCTCTCCAGTTTAATAATATCCTTCTTATAACAGGGCGACCAGAACTGCACACAGTACCCAGAAGAGGCCTCACCAACATCCTGTACAATCTCAACATGACATCCTAACTCCTATATTTAATGGCCTGAACAATGAAGGCAAGCGTGCTAAATGCCTTCTTAACAACCTTGTCTACTTGCTGACGCTGTCTCCATATCGTAACATTATAGAATCTTACAGCATATAGAGGTCAATTGTCCATCATGTCTGGCTGGCTCTATGGTGGAATTATACAATTAGTTTCACCAGCCTGCTCTTTCCTCACAGCCCTGCGAATCTTGCTTTCTTGCACTTGTATCTGACTCCCATTTGAAAATCATTCCTGAATCTGCTTCAGACAATGCATTCCAGATCATCAGAACACATTGTGCAACAAAATAAATCTCAATGAACCTCTCGGATTTTTTTTTGGCAGTGATCATGAATCTACATCCCCCAGTGAGTGAAGGTCCTACACGTGGAAACAGCTTCTTCCTATTCAATCCATCAAGATCCCTCCAATTTATTTAAATTTTGCAATCTGACCTGTTTAATCTAAACAAAAAACCGAAGTACTGCAGATGCTGGAAATCAGAAACTAAAATAGAAATTGCTGGAAAAGCTCAGCAGGTCTGGCAGCACCTACAAAGAGAAATCAGAGTTAACGTTTCGGCTCCAGTGAACCTGCCTTAGAACTGATGGTAGCTTGGAAAATGTTGGTTTTTATGCAGAAGATAGGTGGGTGGAGGGGGTAAGGAGTAAATGATAGGTGAGGATCGAGCCCAAAGAGAGAGAAGAACAGTTGGATAGACAAAGGAGTGGATAACAGTCAGGCTAGGAGGATGAATGGCTTTTAAAGGGGACACTTTGTGACTAACAATGGGCTGTGTGTAATAGTAGACCATGTGATAACAAGGCCTGGTGTGTAGGTGTTGTGGTAAGGACATAGGAGAAGATGCCTCAAGCCCTAAAATTGTTGAACTTGATATACAGTCCAGAAGGCTGTAGGATCCCCAACAGGAAGATGAGGTGCTGATCTTCCAGCTTGAGCTGAGCTTCACTAGAGCACTGCAGCAAGCCTGAGGCAGAGATGTTGGCCAGGGAACAGGGTGGTGTTTTAAAGTGACAGGAACTGGAAGCTCAGGGTCATTTTTGCAGACAGAACGTAGATGTTCCGAGAAGTGGTCACCCAGTCTACACTTCATTTTCCTAATGTAGAAGAGACCACATTGTGAGCAGTGACTACAGTCGACCAGATTGAAGACCATGAATCAGTCCACCCTAGCATTGGTTCCTTTCATGCTATTTTAACACTTCCAAGAATCTACTATTTGCAATCGTGCACCATCCCCAAGTGATTTGATCCACTGCATAACTTGGTCCCTCTGAATTCCATTCTTTCCACTTCCATAAAATACCTTGAACACCCTCAGCACCTCACACTCCACTCACCCTCTTCACCTGACACAGAACCTCAATCCTCTTTTCGGTACAAGCCAAGAAAGCTCACATTTTGCTCACACTTGCCATTTATGTACATGAGGGGAAGTAATTGAAACCAAGCCCTATTCAATCTCACCGTGCTCTCTAGTCTGCATTGTCTCATGGTCCTAGATTCTCCTCAATCCTGGAGTCTCATCCTTGTGCTTAAATCCATCCACCGCCTCGACATCCCATTCTGCAGCTGTTCTCCATTTAAGTAATAACACTACTTTTTATATTCTTCCTACTAAAATGAACAACTTCACATTTTCTCACATTATACTCCACCTTCTAGATTTTTACTCATTCACTTAACCCATCTATATCTGTCTGCAACTTGTTTATATCTTCTTTACAACATACTTTGCTAATAACATACTCTGCTATTTATCCTGGTGTTGTCTGTGAATTTATTTACATGCTTTCACCTCTCTCATCTAAGTCATTGATAGAAATTAGAAAATGGTGAGCTTCTAGCACAGGCACCTGCAGGACCCCACGCATCACATCCTGTAAAAGACCCACGTATGTATTCTGGTTCTGTCAACCAGGTAGTTTTCTATCCATGCTGATGTGTTTCCCCAACACCATCAGGTCTTTGATCACTGCCTGAACCCTGGGATGCGGCTTATTGTTTTATCCAAAGGATAGTAGCCACAAGAATGTAGCACAACTACAATGTCAGCCTCAATTAGGCCTCAGGCCTTCAAGCGGGCTTAAACTCACAACTGCTCGGCCTCAGAGAAACAGATATTTTCAATGGAGACAAGTTCGGAGAAATCCAGATGACTTTTACAAGAAAAATATTTATTGGAACAAGTATAGAGGTACTTGGGGCTTCAAGTGCCATTTCATATTAACAGTGAGGAGTTTGGTACAGAATAAAACATTTACCTTTGTTACTGCTCAGATCTTGAGATCATGGCTTATCTCTCAACCACAGCTCAACCTGGCTGCTAAAGTTAATACCTGCAAGAAATATATCTTGAGCTTTCCACAGGATTCTGGCTTGTCAAAAGAAAATAAAAAGTCACAGAAAGGCATAGCAACAGAGATTTTTTAACAGCATGGAAAGAGGACTTTCGGCCCATTGTGTCCTTGTCAGTCAGGAGTGTGATGGAATACTCCCCACTTGTCCTGGATGGGTGCAGCTCCAACAACACTCAAGAAGCTTGACACCATCCAGGACAAAGCAGCCGTTTGATTGGCAGCACATCCACAAGCATCCACTCCCTCCACCACCGACACTCAGTAGCAGCAGTGTGTACCATCTACAAGATGCACTGCAGAAATTCACCAAAGATCCTCAGACAGCACCTTCCAACCCACGACCACTTCCATCTAGAAGGACAAGGGCAGCAGATACATGGGAACACCACCCCCTGCAAGTTCCCCTCAAAGCCACTCACCATCCTGACTTGGAAATATAGTGGTTGTAGTGGTTCAAGGTGGCAGCTCACCACCACCTTCTCAAGGGGCAACTAAGGATGGGCATTAAGTGCTGGCACAGCCAGCGATGCCCATGTCTCATGAGTGAATGAAAAAAAGCCTTGAAATACTGACTTGGCGGACAAAAGTGGATGCCAGAGGTTCCTGGAAACAAAACGGCTGTCCTCAAAACAACTACGGGGAGGTCATGACCCCTGCAAAGACCTAAACTGACTCCACCAGTGGACAGATCTACAACAGCTACTGAACCTGAGGCAGCCATTGTGATCTGATCCCATGCTGAAGCTCTATACAGAGACCATTCAGTCAATTGAACTAAATATATGGGTTATACTGTAAAGCTAAGCCAAAAATCAGAAAGGAGGGAATCCATCAAATGAAAACCATCACTATCCTTCCCAGCTTTCATAGCTTTCTATCCACATCTCCCATTCCAAAGACCTTCAGGTTTGAAAGGAGAACTGAATGTTTATGTGATATGTTTCACATGGTCAAGACCTGGCAAAGCATTTTACAGCCAGGGAAGTACGTTTGATTTGTGCTGCCTGTTGCAGGGTGGAACAAAGTGAGCCTCAAGACTTTTTTAATGTATCAACACTCAGTGAACTTTATAAATCACTGTTAAGCTTCAGCTTGTGTATTGGGGACAATTCCGAGCCTTAGAAAGGAAATAGAGGAACTGTTTTCTGGTTGACGAACTTCAGCTATGAAGAGGGTTTGGAAAAATTCTCCTTGCAACAGAGAAGGTCAGAAAGTAACTGAATAGAAGCTTTCAAGATCCGGAGAGGATTTGAGAAAGTAGACACAGGAAACCTATTCTCCCTGTGATGAGTTGGTCAATAATTATAGATCATAGGCTTAAATTCACTGGGAAAAGATCTAGACAGGCAATGAGAATTTTTTAAAATTTACTCATGAAATGTCAGCAGCGCTGGTTCGGCCAGTATTTATTGCCTATCCCTAAATGCACAGAGGGCAGTTAAGAGTTACCCACATTAGAATTAGAACTAGCTTTATTGTCATATTTACTCATATGAGTACAGTGAAAAGTTTACAAAGTTACCACTTTAGGTACAAAGGATTCTTTTTATTCATTCACAGCATGAGGACATCGCTGGCCCAGAGGGCAGTTAAGAGTCAACCACATCGCTGTGGGTCTGGAGTCACATGTAGGCCAGACCAGGTAAGGATGGCAGCTTCCTTCCCTAAAGGACATTAGTGAACCAAATGGGTTTTTACAACAATTGACAATGGATTCATGGTCATCATTAGACTCTTATTTAATATTTATTGAAATCAAATTCCACCATCTTCTGTGGTGGGATTCAAACCATAGCCCCCAGAACATTACCTGGGTCTTTGGATTAACAGTCCAGCAATAACATCACTAGACCATTGCCTCCCCTAGGTAACTAGGTAAAGATTCTTAAGTACAAATTTTTAGGAGAAAACAATTAGAAAAATAAAGAAATAAGAAGTCCAGCAATAAATTAGAAAATAGAGAAATAAGAGTTCAGGATAACAGTTCTTCCGACCCAGACCGCGCCAGGCTTCACCTCGAAGTCAGGAGTCCGGGTCCACGCCGAGGCCATGAGTCCAGTCCACATGTGGTGACTCATATCACGTGGACACCAGATCAGAAAACTTAGATTAGAATTCACCCTGAAATGGCCTAGATAGTCAGTCAGTTGTAAAACCATCTTTTTCTATTATAAGGGCAATAACCTTGAGGCACCGTGGGAGGGGCATATCCTGAGGACAAACTCCAAAACCCCTTAACTAGCGACTGACTTGAACATGATGGGTTTGTAAAGATTTACAATGGTGAATTCATTAGCTTGTGGTAGCACAGAATCAGACTGTATAGAAGGAGGCCATTCAACCCATCATGCCTGTGCCAGCTCTTGCAAAGAGCTATGCAATTAGTCATGCACACGCCTGCACTTTCCATTTTCTGATGAAGGGTCTAGGCCCGAAACGTCAGCCTTCCTGCTCCTATGATGCTGCTTGGCCTGCTGTGTTCATCCAGCTCTACACCTTGTTATCTCAGATTTTCCAGCATCTGCAGTTCCTACTATCTCTTTCCCCATAGTTCTTCCTTTAGCCAATGGGTTGATTCTGTCCTCTGTAAAGGAGCAGTCACAGTACAGACATCTTTGCAAATGGTTATTTGGAAGCGTTTTCCCATAAGCTAAGGAGGGGCATGGAGGTGAGGTGAGACGAGACTTGCCTACCGACTCAACAGATCCACAGAGGATGCCATATCCCTATCCCTGCAATCATCCCTGGAACATCTGGACAACAAAGACACCTACGTCAGACTCCTGCTTGTTGACTACAGCTCCGCCTTGAAAACTATTATCCCCTCCAGACTGATCTCAAAACTGCGTGACCTGGGTCTCAGCTCCAACCTCTGCAACTGGATCCTCAACATTCTGACCCATAGGCTGCAATCAGTGAGGATAGGTAACTGCACCCCCTCCACAATAACACTCTACACTGGAG
>NC_063372.1:1826350-1846375 GCF_021869965.1 Rhincodon typus
AAATCTTTCCCCTCTCACCATAAACCTATGCCCCTCTAGTTTTGGACAACCCCACCCTGGGGAAAAGACCTTGTCTATTCACCCTATCCATGCCCCTCGTGATTTTATAAACCTTTGTAAGGTCACCCCCTCAGCCTCCGACACTCCAGGGAAAATAGCCCCAGTCTATTCAGCCTCTCGCTGTCGCTCAAACCCTCCGACCCTGGGAACATCCTTGTAAATCCTTATAACTCGAACCTTTCAGTTCATATACCATCCTGGTAAATCTTTTCTGCACTCTTTCTAGTTTAATTTTATCTTTTCTCTAATAGGTTGTTTAGAAAATAATTATGAAGAGGAGAAGTGAAGCAAAAAATGGAGCAGGGAAACAAGAGCAAGTTAATTCTCTTTTAATTGCTGGAATTTTTTGCTTTCTAAATGACAGCAGGGATAGGGGTATTCTTCTGTAAAGTAGTCTGTGGTAATGGCATAAAACAGGCTGGCTGATGTTGAAATGGACAGGAAGTCATCCTGCTATTGTGGAATTCTGTGATAATAAACAGATTATGATTATAATACTACGAAAACAAACAGGGCCAGCAACAGCCCAGTAAATAGGTGAATTGCTTCCTCAGGCTGTATGAAAAATTGGGAGCTTGCTGTAGCATTGAGACGCCCTGACCAGCAAATTCACAGATTCACTTGCTGTTTTGTGCCCTGTTAGCTGATCTCAACATTTAAAAAAAAATCAATGCTTCCTGACCAACCTGCTTACAGATGTCATGACCCACATCTGGAGAAGGTGAGACTTAAACCCAGGCTTCCAGGCTCAGAGATAGGAACACTACCAATGCACCACACAAGCACCTTTGTATCCTTCTGTTCAATATAAATATGGCCCTTAACAGCAGTTTTATAAAGCAAACATACGACAACAAGCACCATAGGTGACATTACGCAGAATGGCAGAATTGTTACAGTGCAAAAGGAGGCCATTCAGCCCATTGTACTGGCTCTGATTCTATCCCTCTACTGCCAGTCTCCTGCCTTTATCACATTTCTATCCAAACAACCATCCAATGCCCCTCTTGACTGCCTCAACTGAATCTGCCTCCACATTTCCAGGCAGCCCTTTCCAGACCCTGACTAAAAACTGAAAGAACTGCGGATGCTGTAAATCAGGAACAAAAACAGAAATTGCTGGAAAAGCTCAGCAGTTCTGGCAGCATCAGTGGAAAGAAATCAGAGTTAAAGTTTCGGGTCCAGTGGCCCTTCCTCAGGACTGAGACTCTAACTACTCGCTGGGTGAAAAGGTTTTTTTCTCACATCACCCAGGCATCATTTGCAAATCACTTTAAATCTGTGTCCCCCTTTGTTCTTTTCTCCTTGTGGAAACAGCTTCTCCCTATTTAGTCTATCCAGCCCGTGCTCATGATGTCTATCAGATCTACCTCCCAGCCTTCTTCTCTCCTGGGAGAACAGTCCCAACTTCTTCAATCTCTCTTCATCGCTGACGTTTTGTCATCCTTGGAACCATTCTTGTAAATCGCTTCTCGTGCCATCTGCAAATGTTGAAATTGTCACCTGCACCCTAAGATCCAAACTGTTAATATAAGTCAGGAAAAGCAGCGGTCTCGATACTGAGCCCTGGAGAACTCCACTACAAACCTCTTCCAGCTCAAAATATATCCACTAACTGTTACTGTGGTTCATATCCCTCAGCCAGTTTTATATCCATGTTGTTGCTGCTCCTCTTAGACAATGGCTTTCCTCACAAGTCTGTCATGTGGCACTGTATCAAACCCCTTCTGGATATCCAAGTAGGTCTAATTTGATTTATTATTGTCACATGTACCGAGGTACAGTGCAAAGTCTTGTTTTGCATGCAGTGCAGGCAGACCATACCGTACAAAGTGCATTAGGGTGATAGAACGGAGTGAGGAATACAATGTTACAGCTGCAGAGAAGGTGCACAAAGAGCAAGGTCAACATTAAATTTAAAACTTGAGAGACCTATTCAGAAGTCTAATAACAATGGGGAAGAAGCTGTTCTTGAACCTGCTAGTACCTTTGTTTAAGTTTTTGTATCTTTTGCCCAATGGAAGAGGTTGGAAGAGAATATATCTAGGCAGGAATTTATATGTATCACTGTGTATGTGTGTGTATATATATATATATATATATATATGTATGTGTGTGTATATATGTGTGTGTATGTATGTATGTATATGGGTTGATGTATATCAACAGTAGTCCCCCCTTCAACCCTTTGTGTTACCCATTCAAAAAACTTCAGCAAGTTAGTTAAACACGATTTCCCCTTTAGAAATCCAAGCTGACTCTTCCTAATCAACACACTTTTCTCCTTGTGATTATAACTTCTATCCAGAATAATGGTTTCTAGAAGTTTTCCCACCAAAGTTAAACCTTCTGGTCTGTAATTGCTGGGATTATTATGACAACCCTTCTTGAACAAGACCATCATGATACAATTCTCCAGACTTCAGGAACTTCCCAAGTGCAGGAAGGATTGTAGCCAGTGTCCTTGCAATTTTTACCCTCACCTTCCCTCAAAATCCTTGGACGCATCTCATCCAGTCCCTGTGCCTTGTCAACTGCAAACACCAACAGTCTATTCAAGATTTCTTCCTGTTACTTTTAAACTCTTCTAGTGAAGACTGGAGGTTGGTTAATGCGGTGCCATTATTTAAGAAAGATGGTAAGGAAAATCTGGGGAACTAGAGTTTGACGTTATAGGTGGGTAAGTTGTTAGAGGGGATACTGAGGGACAGGATTGACATGCATTTGGAAAGGCAAGGACTGATTAGGGATAGTCAGCATGGCTTTGAGTGTGGGAAATCGTGTCTCACTAACTTGATTGAGAATTTTGAAGAAGTGACAAAGAAGATAGATGAAGGTAGGGCGGTGAACGTTGTCTATATGGACTTTAGCAAGGCATTCAACAAAGGTTCCTCATGTTAGACTGGTTAAAAAGCTTAGATCGTATGGCGTCTGGGGGACCTAGTCAATTGGATATAAAATTGGCTTGAAGGTAGAAGACAGGGGGTGGTGGTGGAGGGTTGTTTCTCAGACTGGAGGCCTGTGACCAGCGGTGTGCCACAAGGATTGATGCTGGGTCCACGGCTTTTCATCATTTATACAAATGATTTGGATGTGAACATAGGAGGTATGGTCAGTAAGTTTGTAGATGCCATCAAAATTGGAGGTGTCATGGACAGTGAAGAAGGTTACCTCACAGTACAATGGGACCTTGAACAGATGGGCCAATGGGCTGAGGAGTGGCAGATGGAGTTTAATTTAGATAAATGTGAGGCGCTACATTTTGGAAAGGTAAATCAGGGCAGGGCTTGTACACTTAATGGTAGAGCCCTGGGAAGTGTTGCTGAGCAAAGAGACCTTGGAGTACAGGTTCATATTTCCTTGAAAGTGGAGTCGCAGGTAGACAGGGCGGTGAAGAAGGAGTTTGGTACGCGTGCCTTTATTGGTCAGTGCATTGAGTATAGTTGGGAGGACATGTTGCAGCTGTGCAGGACATTGGTGAGGCCATTTTTAGAATACTGCGTTCAGTTCTGGTTTCCCTGCTATAGGAAGGATGTTGTTAAACTTGAAAGGGCACAGGAAAGATTCATAAGGATGTTGCCAGAGTTGGAGAGTTTATAGGGAGCTATAGGGAGAGGCTGAATAAGCTGGGGCTATTTTCACTGGAGCGTCGGAGGTTGAGGGGTGACCTTATAGAGGTTTATAAAGTCATGAGGGGCATGGATAGGGTGAATAGACAAGGTCTTTTTCTCAGGGTCGGGGAGTCCAAAACTACAGGGCATAGGTTTAAGATGAGAGGGGAAAAAGTTAAAAAGGACCTGATGGGCAACCTTTTCACACAGAGGGTGGTGTGTGTATAGAACAAGCTGCCCGAGGAAGTGGTGGAGGCTGGTACAATTACAACATTTAAAAGGCACCTGGACGGGCACATGAATAAGAAGGGTTTAGAGGGATATGGGCCAAATGCTGGCAAATGGGACTAGATTAATTTCGGATATCTGGTTGGTGTGGACGAGTTGGACTGAAGGGTCTGTTTCCATGTGAAATAACTCCACAGAGGTCAGTATCCCATCACCAGGTCACCCTTTATTTACATGTGGAGAGGCCTTTACATTGATCCAGCTCGCTCAGAGCCAGCTCTCAGAGTGAACAGAACCTCTGACCCTCCTGTTTATATCTGTCAGCCAGGGCTCCCTGATTAGACCAGGTTAACAGCCCCCAATCAGGGAATGCATACTCTATCAGGTCCACCTGGCTAACCTTGTTACAAACACTACAACCCTCCCCCTCTGAGTCTGAGGACATAGGCCTGTTGTTTCTTTAGTAGCTCCTCCTAGAGTGTTTTAGCACTGGGTAAGGTTCCTCCAACTCTGCCTCTGATGCAGGCAATGTGTAATGCACTGTAGCTCGCCTCATGCGACCGGAGTGACTTGGAAGGATATCATTCACCTTTTCAGGTGGTAAAGGCATCGAGGCAGCGACATCTGCTGTGTCCATCTCAGATTCCGACATATCTTCAACACTTGGTGGAGGGGGAGAACTGAGATTCCTTGCTGGTAAACAATCTGTGACCAACATTTCTGGGAGCCCATGTATTGCAAAAGGTGCTCACAGCTTTTCTATCATTGTCCCCATATTTGATGAATGAACTCTATACATGTCCAGTCCCTTTGACTGGGTGTCCACAATGACTAAGAACATTGAGCCAATGAAAGGACCAGCATAGTCAATGTGTAACCGAGCCCAGGGTTTACCTGGCCATTCCCATGGATGTTGGGGAGCTGCTGGCAGTAATTTCTGTCCTTGTTGGCTCTCTGGGCACTGCCCCAATAACACAGCTATGTCTGCATCCAGTCCTGGCCACCAGACATTACATCTCACCAACATCTTTATTTTGGAAACCCCTGGATGGCCCTGGTGGAGTTCAGACAGTACCTGGCCGCAACCTTTACTTGGGACAATCATTCTTGCTCCCCATAATAATACGATGCCCTGTACGGTGATCTGGTCTCTCTGAGTCTAAAAAGGTGTCAATTCTAGTTGTTACAGCCCTTTGATTTCCCCCATGACCACCAGCTGTTTCAGTTCTGCCAGGACCAGATCTTTCTGCGCCCAAACTCTGATATTATCAGCTGTGACTGGAAGTGTGTCCAGGAAATTTAAAAGCATTACGAACTCTTCCAGTGTCAGTCAGTCTAGCCGAGGTTCTGCATAAACTTAAGGGTTGGAGTCCAGAGCAAATTTTGTTAGAGACTGGTTCTGTGATGACTGAAACGGTCACACCAGTATTAACCTCCATTAGAACCAAGTGACCATTTAACCAGACGTTTATTTTGATTGGTTCTGAGTTGGATGTTGCTAAGCAATGTAACTGTTCCAAACCAGGTGTAGCTGAGCTTTCCTGGGTGTGCACTCTCCTGGATACCAGCATATGAGTTCTTTTAATCAACTTAGACCTAATGGGACACTTTTGTTGTCTCAAATTTGGATACCGGCAGCAACTACAATGACTTGCATGTCCGGATCCTGAAAAATAGGATCCTCATTGGGCTGAGGCTTGGATTTGTTTTGGAGTTTTGCTGTGGACTGACCTAGAGTCCCCCTGTTCAGGATATGTCCTGAGTGAGGTTATGCAATTGCCTTCACTCAAGTGGTGTCCCCCAAGCTCAGTCAGCCTGGTGAAGGTGCCCACTTCCATCAGAATACCCTGTAACTCATATACTCCACTTACCACATTTTCTAATGCTAAAGCCAGTTGTAGTGCCTGTTTGAAGTCCAGTTGGGTTTCAGCTAGTAGGTGCTTTTGCATGGTTACATCATTAATCCCACATACCAAATGGTCTCTCAGCATCTCATTCAGGGTTAAACTGATCATATGCTTCTGCCAGTCATCTCAACCTCGTCAAAAATCCCAATACGGATTCCCCTGGTTCTCGAGCTGCCGAGTAAAATCGATAGCGTCTCAGATTTAGAGGAAGCTTGTGGTTGTAATATTCCTTACTGAAATCCATCAACTCTTAAAAAGTTTTAGTATCTGGTGGCCCAGGAAATGTAAGGATCCCAATAACTGAAAAAGCTGTGGGTCCACAAGCTGTTCAGGGGAATTACTCATTGCTTTTCGCCTGCCCCAATGTCATTTGCCCAGAAAAAAATTACATATTCTTTCCACATACTGGACCCAGTCTTCGATGGCAGAATTGAACAAGTCAAGCTTCCCAAATAGCAGCATGATGCCAGAAATGCTCACCCCAACTCAAAGATGACTGCTGCGAGCAAATTTCTTCAGGAATGTTTTCTTTCTCTCGTCGCCACTGAAATAATTCCAGAGAGGCTGGTACCCTGTCACCAAATCACACTTTGTTTATATGTTCATCATAATTGACACTGCTCCCCCTTCCTCAGAGCTAGTTCTCAGAGTGAACAGAACCTCTAACCCTCCTGTTTCTATCTGTTAGCCAGAGCTCCTTGATTGGACCAGGTTAACGGCCCCAATCAGGGAACTCTTACTCTATGAGGTCCGCTTGGCTGACCTCGTTACAAACACTACAACACTATTCCCATATTCCTCGATGTTACTAATATTTCCAAACATACTCAATAACTGAGCCTCCACAACCCTCTGGAGCAGAAATTTCCAAAGATTCACCTCCCTCCAAGTGAAGAAATTCCTCCTTTCCTCACTCCGAAATGGCCTACCCTTTACTGAGACTGAGCCCCTGGTTCCAGACTAACCAGCCAAGGGGAATTATTGTATCCACATCTCTTCTGTCAAACCCTGTAAGAATTTTGTATATTTCAACTCAATCACCTCTCGTTCTCCAAAAATCTAGTCAATTCAGTCTCCTCAAAGTCGCCTCACAATGTAATTCCGGCATGTCTGGAATTAATCCAGTAACCCTCTGTTGCCCCCTCAGTGGCAAATACATCCTTCCTTTTGTAAGAATGTACACGATACTCCAGGTGTGGTCTCACCGAGGCTCTGTACAACTATAGCATGTTATCTTAACTCCTGCGCTCAAATCGCCTTGTGATGAAGGCCAACACACCCTTCGCCTTTCAAATTACCCAGCCAATCTGCATGCAGCATAGCATAGTGGTAATGTCACTGGGTGAGTACTTAAACAGCCTTAAATAGATTAATGCTCTGGGGGCTTGGGATCAAACCCTACCATGGTAGGTGTTGAAATTTGAATTCAACTTTTTTTTTAAATAAAAAGTTAGCCTAAATGGTGAGCAATTGTCAGGGTTTGTGAATGCCTTTTGGAAAGGAAATCTGCTATCCTTACCCAGTCTGGTTTACAGATTCCTAACAATGTGGTTGACTCTTAAATTAGGGATGGACAATAACAGTTAATGATGTCTGCATCCTGTGAGTGAATTTAAAAAAAGGTGACTCACAGGCAAAGGACTCTGTACCTCGCTGTTAAGAAATGCTCTGCCTTCCTTTTTCCTTTTCCAAAATGGATAACTTCAATTGCCATATTAACATACCCTGCCCACATCTCCTTCAAACCTCTTGCATCCTCCTCTCAATTCACATCGCCACTCCCTGTGCTGTAAGTTATAGAGTCATAGAGATGTACAGCACGGAAACAGATCCTTTGGTCCAACTTGTCCATGCTGACCAGATATCCTAAATTAATCTAGCCCCATTTGCCAGCATTTGGCCCATATCCCTCTAAACCCTTCCTATTCATATACCCATCCAGATGCCATTTAAATGTTGTAATTGTACCAGCCTCCACCACTTCCTCTGGCAGCTCATTCCATACACGCACCACCCTCTGCATGAAATCATTGCCCCTCAGGTCGCTTTTAAATCTTTCTCCCTCTCACTTTAAACCTAAGCCCACTAGTCTTGGACTCACCTACCCTGGGGAAAAGACCTTGGCTATTCACTTTATCCATGTCCCTCAAGATTTTATAAACCTCTTTATGGTCACCCCTCAGCCTCCAATGCTTCAGGGAAAATAGCCCCAGTGTGTCCCTATAGCTCAAACCCTCTGACTCTGGCAACATTCTTGTAAACAAAAACAGAAGTTGCCAGAAAAACTCAGCAGGTCTGGCAACATCAGTAAGGTCACTGGACGCGAAACATTAACTCTGATTTCTCTTCACAGATGCTGCCAGACCTGCTGAGCTTTTCCAGCAACTCCTGTTTTTGTTCCTGATTTACAGCATCCACAGTCCTTTCGGTTTTTTATTTAACTTCCTTGTAAATCTCTTCTGAACCCTTTCAAGTTGAACAACATCTCTCCTATCGTTGGGGGAATTGCACACGGTTTTCCAAAAGTGACCTCAACACCATGATGTCCCAGCTCCTATACTCAATGCACTGAGATTCAGAAGGAGTCAGACCCTCGCCCTGGATGTGCCCTGCTGTCATTACTGCCCCATCTCATCACAGTTTAAACATAATCTCGTGCCCAGGGACTGGAACAGCTGGTGGAACTCACGCAGGGCTGGAGTGAGTTGCTGGCTTTTTATGGCTGCCTCATGTAATTCAAAACAAAAAGATGCAGAAAGGGAACATATGTTAGAACAGCTGCCTGCCATTGGCAATTTGCCACGTGGGATTGTTTTATACACTGTTTCCGTGACTGGGTGAGAGAAGGCCTGGGTAGTGAGTGGGCAGACAAGAGTAGTAAACAGCAAGGAGGATCCTATCCCAGAGCGTGGGAAAAGTCTTCCAGCCTCACCCACTTTCGTCCTGCTATTACTCCTCCCTTCCCCTCTGTTCCCAAGCTTGGGGACGTAGTGGCATTGTCACTGGACTCATCATCCAGTGGGCCCAGTCTCTGGGGAATGGGTTCAAATCTCACCACAGGAGCTGGTGGAATTTCCAAAATAGGAGCTAAATCTCAATTATGAAGCTAGTCTCAGTAATCATGAATAAAACAAAACAGAAATTGCTGGAAAATCTCAGCAGGTCTGGCAAATCAGAGTTAACGTTTCGGGTCCAGTGACCCTTCCTCAGAACTTTATCGGCTATTTCTGTTTTTGTTTCTGATTTACAGCATCCACAGTTCTTTCAGTTTTTACTCAGTAATCATGATCTTGACAACAGTCATTGATTGTCAGGAAAAACCCATCTGGGTCACTGATGTCCTTTAGGGAAGGAAATCTGCCGTCCTTACCCTGGTCTGGGTCTACACGTGACTCCAGACCCACAGCAACGGGGTTGGCTTGTAACCACCCTCTGAAACAGCCCAGAATGCCACTCAGTTCAAGGATGGGCAACAGATGGGACGCCCACATCCCATGAAAGGTGAAACAAAAGGAAGGGAGTGCCCAGTGCACAAAATCGCAGGGCCCCTCCTCTCCATTTGGGTTTGATCGCTCCCGATTATTAAGAGTAATCTTTTGTCTATGTTCTCAAACAGATGCACTAAAGTACCCACACGAGAAGACAGACATTTTTCAAAGCTTTCGGTCTAGCACTTATCAGGACTGATGCAAGAATGGCACTTGTCAAAAAATTACAACAATTTACACCACAGCAATGCAGATTGGTTAGCAAGTCAAGTCTAATTGGCTGAGCCGTTGCCATGGAGAAAGCAAAAGGGCACTGTAGCTTCTCACCCAGCTACTTCAAAAAAGGTGCAAATCTTCAACATATTCCTGTTATTGACAGAAAATGGGTCCCTAATGATCAATTTTCGATAATAAGTTGAGCTTGTAATGTCGTCCATTTATGGTTAGCACTACTGCCTCACAGCGCCACGGGCCCGGGCTCGATTCCAGCCTCGGGCGACTATCTGTGTGGAGTTTGCACATTCTCCCTGTGTCTGCGTGGGTTTCCTCCAGGTGCTCCGGTTTCCTCCCACAATCCAAAAATGTGCAGGTTAGGGTGGATTGGCCATGCTAAGTTACCCATAGTGTTCAGGGATGTGTAGATTAGGGGAATGGGTCTGGGTGGGATGCTCTGAGGCTTGGTGTGGACTTGTTGGGCCAAAGGGCCTGTTTCCACATTGTAGGGATTCTATGATCTATGAAAAGTGACATTAACCTGAGGGCTATCATAATAGAGTCATAGAGACATACAGCACGGAAACAGACCCTTCAATCCAACCAATCAGTGCCAAACATAATCCCAAACTAAACTAGTCCCACCTGCCTGCTCCTGACCCATATCCCTCCAAACCTTTCCTATTCATCTACTTCTACAAATGTCTTTTAAATGTTATAACTGTACCCAAGTCCACCACTTCCTCAGGAAGCTCATTCCTACTGTGCCCAGTTCTGGTCACCCTGTTATAGGGAGGACATTGTTAAGCTGGAGAGATTTCAGAAAAGAGTTACCAGGATGTTGCTGGGAATGGAGAGTTTGAGTTATAAGGAGATGCTGGATAGGCTGGGACTTTTTTTATTGGAGCGTAGGAGGTTGAGAAGCAGCCTTGTAGAAGTTTAAGCAATAATGAGGGGTATAGAAAGGGTTAATGGTAATTGCCTTTTCCCTAGGGTGGGGGGTTTCAAGACTAGGGGGCACATTTTCAAGGTGCGAGGAGGGAGATTTCAAAAAGACATGAGGGGCTTGATAGTATTGTTGTTTCCACAACCTATGTTACGGGCATTTTGAAATCAAGAAACAAATGGTGTTGGATCTCTTGAGGAGCATTAAGGTGGATAAGCCCCCAGGGCCCGATGATATCTAGCGCAGATTATGAGAGACAAGAGAGGTGATTGCTGGGGCCGTGACCAAGATCTCTGTATCCTCATTAGCCACTGGCGAGGTCCCAGAGGAATGGTGAGTAGCTAATGTTGTTCCTCTGTTCCAGAAAGGAAATAGGGATAATCCAGGAAACTGTAGACCAGTGAGTCTCACATCGGTGGTTGGGAAGCTATTGGAGAGAATTTTTAGGAATAGGATTTGCGTGCATTTGGAAAAGCATGGCTTAATTGGGGACAGTCAGCATGGCTTTGTCTGGGGCATGTCATGTCTTACTAACTTGATTGAATTTTTTGAGGAGGTAATGAAGGTGATCAATGAAGGTGGAACAGTGGATGTTGTTTACATGGATTTTAGTAAGGCTTTCGACAAAGTCCCTCATGGTAGGATCACCCAGGAGATTAAGATGCATGGGATCCACTTGGATTCAGACATGGCCACTTGGATTCAGAATTGGTTTGTCCATAGAAGACAGAGGGTAGTGATAGAAGGGTGTTTTCAGGCTGGAGGTCCGTGACTAATGGTTTTCCGCAGGAATCCATACTGGGCCCTCTGCTGTTTGTGATATATATAAATGACTTGGATGAAAATGTAGATGGGTGGGTTAGTAAGTTTGCAGATAATACAAAGATCGATGGAGTTGTGGATAGTGTAGCAGTTTGTCAAACAGTACAGTGGGGTATAGATCAGTTGCAGATATGGGCAAAGAAATGGCAGATGGAGTTTAATCCGGGTAAGTGTGAGGTGCTGCACTTTGGGAGATCAAATGTTAAGGAAAAGTACACAGTTAATGGCAGGATCCTGAACAGCATTGATGTACAGAGGGATCTTGGGGTTCAAGTCCATAGCTCCCTGAAAGTGACCACACAAGTAGATAGAGTCGTAAAGAAGGCGTATGGCATGCTTGCCTTTATTGGTCGGGGAATTGAGTACAAGAGTCAGGATGTCATGTTGCAGCTTTAAAAGACTTTGGTGAGGCCACACTTTTAGATTATTGTGTTCAATTCTGGTCGCCACATTACAGGAAGGATGTGGAGGCTGGATTAGAGGGTATGAGTTATAAGGAGAGGCTAGAAAAACTGAGATTATTTTCTCTTGAGCCGTGGAGGCTGAGGGGAGACTTGACAGGAGTCTGTAAAATAACGAGATGCATAAATGGATTTGATGGTCAGAATCATTTTCCCAGAGTTGAAATATCTAAAACTAGGCCGGCATGCATTTAGGGTGAGGGGGGGAAAGTTCAAAGGAGATGTGAGGGGTAAGTTTTTTACACACAGAGTGGGTAGGAGTCTGTAACGCACTGCCAGGGGTGGTGGAGACGGATACAATCGGGGTGTTTAAGAGACTTTTAGATAAGCACATGATGAATATGCAAGGAATGGAGGGATATGGACCGAGGGTAGGATTAGTTTCATTTGGCATGTACATTTGGTACAATGTTGTGGGCTGAAGGGCCCGTTCCTGTGCTGTACTGTTCTACATTCTATGTTCTACGGTGAGGGTCCTGTAATTTCAGAATTGGATTGATGGATCCAAGAAGTTATTAAGAGATTAACTGTCTTTGACCTGGCTACGAATACCAATGTTTGGTTTTCTTGGAGATTTAAGTACTTGATGGATTTTAAAGTATTGAATGGGCTTTTATCAATGTTTATTTATATATAGTGAAGTCTTGATACTTTGAACTTCATTTGATTTTTTACCAACATAACTCCTGAGTCGACCGAACAATAGATGCTGGGTGAGTTGACACAGGTGATGTAAGAGTGCAGTGCATGGGCTTGCATAAGTTGGCATTGGGACTATAAGGGGCCATGGAGGTGAGTTGGAGGGTCGTGGATTGGCAATAGTCATAGAGTCGTAGAGTCATACAGCACGGAAACAGACCCTTCTGTCCAACTCATCCATGCCGACCAGATAACCTAAATAAATCTAGTCCCATTTGCCAGCATTTGGCCCATATCTCTCTAAACCCTTCCTATTCATGTACCCATCCAGATGCCTTTTAAATGTTGTAATTGTACCAGCTTCCACCACTTCCTCTGGCAGCTCGTTCCATACCCACACCAGCCTCTGCGTGAAAATTTGGCACTAAGCTGGCACCGGGACAATGAAGGCCTATAGAAGGTGGATAAAGGTGTGCAGGTTGGCATAGAGTGCTTGGGGGCCATGGGGAAGATGGGTAGTGGCACATAGGTTTACAAGGAGGGTATAAGACACAATTGAGACAGTTGGGGGCATGTGTTGACACATATGGGGCATTGGGTGTTGGGGGATATGAGGGGAATGTGAGGGGTGAGGACTAGACAGCTAACTGCTTCTATTAGAGCCAATAAGAAGACAGCCTCATTGTCCAGCATTGCCCATTAGTGCCACCAAGGGCAGTGGTCCTGAGGCCAGCACGCACTATCCCCCCAGGACAGAAATCCAACCATTCGAGGACGTTGCCCCTGAGATGGGTGAATCCTTGAGTTGGGAAAATTTTCCAGGACTCACACATCCAGATCGGGAATGAAAAAGCCAAGTGTTTCTCTTTTGGCTCACGAAAATGACTGATGGAATTTGTACAAACATCTTGAGTGCTAAGCCCAGGTATCTGAGCTCAGATATAGCTCACTTGCCTTAGAGTCAGATTCCACCTGAGAGTCTCCAGACTGTTATTGTACCCCCTGTACGTGGGGTGTTACAGCCTTTCTATATTTTCCTTTTTCAAACTCAGCTCTTAAATGTTATTTTTATTAATCGATTTTTCTGCACCAATCTTGTTCAGAGATGTTATCACATCCCTCTAGAGGACGTAGGACTTTGAACCTGGACCTTGTGGTCCAAGGACAGAGACACTACCACTGCACCACAAGAGGACCTTTCTAAATGGGATGTTCAATTGATGCCCCTATCTGCCCACTTAGAATTCCTACATTGTGGAAGCAGGCCATTTAGCTATCAAGTCTGCACTGGCCCTCTGAGGAGCATTCCTTTCCCTCCCCCCCGCCAATTCCTCCGAATTTCCCATGGCTGACCCACCTAGCCTGTACACTATTGGCAAATTACCATGGCCAATCCACCCTCACCTGCACATCTTTGGACTGTGGGCGGAAACACACATGGACACAGGGAGAATATACAGACTCCACAGAGACAGAGGGTGGAAGCAAACCCAGGTTCCTGGCGCTATGAGGCAGCAGTGCTAACCACTGAGCCACTTTGCCACCCTTAGGTGAATGGCCCTGTGGCAATGTTGGAATAAGACTGGCGCGGATCTTCTCAACACTCTCTCCAGTAGTTCTCCGTCAAGCCAGCAATATTATCAGAGGGTTCCTAGGGCTTTTTGTAGTGCGGTGGCCATGTCCCTACCTCTGAGGCAGGAGGCCTGACTTCAAATTCCACCTAGCTACAGAGGTGTTTTCTAATGACCCCAAACAAGTCGATGAGGAAAAGATCTAGTGGGGGTCCGGAGTGGGATCTTGCTGTGTGTGACTTGGCTGCCGTGTTTGGACAACAGTGACAAGACTTCCTGCAGAGCACATTGCTAGGCCCTAAGGCCTTAGCAAAAGCCACTTTGCTTTAACTTCCGTCTGCTTCCATGACTTCTCCAAATGGGACCGTCAATGTCGAGCAGGCCGATGCTGAAGGGGGCACTCTGCCTTGAATTGGCAGGACATTCATGTCGAGGTCCTCACCTGTTTGTCAGCAAGACAATATGGCCAACGCCATTGTCCAGCCTGAGAGTGTGCCTTCAGGGTGAAGGGCAGCGCACTTAGCTACCATTCTACTCGCACACCCGATGGGGCAGACATGGTGAAAATCATTCCACTTGTGGGGTGGGAGACCAAAATAAGGCGTCTGAGATATAAAATGGCCACAAATAAATCCAATAAAGAATTCAGGAGGAGCCTCTTAAGTGAGAGAATATTGAGAATACAGAGCTCACTATCAGAGGGAACAGTTAAGGTGACTAGGATGGATGCATTTTGAGGGAAGGCACATAAATGAGAGGAGGTTGAGTGATGGAGGGGGTAGTATTCCTGCCTCTCGAGCAGAAACTCTGGGTTTAAAGACCACTCCAGGACTCGATGACCAAGGAAAGTGAGTTGATAACAAGGTCAAATGGGTTAATTTTTAAAAATTCCTTCATGGGGTGTGGGCATCGCTGCCTAGGCCTGCATTTGTTGCCCGTCCCTAACTGCCCTTTGTAAATCCTTCCATCACACGGCAGCGGCAGGCAGGAGAGCAGGAGACATTCCTGGTCCTTCCTGAAATGGAAAGAGAATTGGAGCCTCCGCCATCACTATCCAGGACTCCAGGCTGTGACAGTGTGTGTTGCCAGGGCAACCTGGGCTCCCAAACTGAACTGCTCCATACTGCCACCAGGTGATGAGAAACAGAATAGAAGGACACGTTGACAGTGGATTGGTGCAGACTTATACAATGAATGGGAGGGCCTTGGGTAGTGTTGTAGAACAGAGACACCCCGGGGCTCAGGTACATAATTCTTTGAAGTTTGCGTCACAGGCCGGTTAAGAAAGCATTTAGCATGTTTGCCTTCATTGCTCACACCTTTGAGTATAGGAGTTGGGACGTCATGTTGAAGTTGTACAGCACATTGGTGAGACCTCTTCTGGAGCACTGTGCCCAGTTCTAGTCACCCTGTTATAAGACCATAAGACCATAAGCCATAGGAGCAGAAATTAGGCCAGTCGGACCATCGAGTCCGCCATTCAATCACGGCTGATAAGTTCCTCAACCCCATTCTTCCGCTTTCTCCCCACAACCCTTGATCCCCTTGATAATCAAGAACCTATCTATCGCAGTCTTAAATGTACTAAATGACCTGGTCTCCACAGCCTTCTGTGGCAGTGAATTCCATAGATTCACCACCCTCTGGCTGAAGTAGTTTCTCCTTATCTCTGTTCTAAAAGGTCTTCCCTTCACTCTAACGCTGTGCCCTGAGGTCCTAGTCTCTCCTACCAATGGAAGCATCTTCCCAATATCCTTTATAGGAATGATATTATTAAGCTGGCGAGGGTTCAGAAGAGGTTTACCAGGATGTTGTCAGGAATGGAGGGTTTGAGATACATAGAACATAAAACATAAACCGTACAGCACACAGGAACAGGCCCTTTGGCCCAGAATGTTGTGCTGAACATGATGTCAAATTAAACTAACCCCTTCTGCCTGCCCTTGGTCCATATCCCTCCATTCCTTATATGTTCATGTGCTTATCTAAAAGTCCCTTAAATGTCCCTATCGTATCTGCCTCCACCACCACCCCTGGCAGTGTGTTCCAGACTCCTACCACACTCTGTGTAAAAAAAACTTGTCCCTCATATCTCCTTTGAACTTTCCCCCTCTCACCTTAAATGCATGCCCCCTAGTGATAGAGATATAAAAATAGACTGGATAGGCTGGGACATTTTTCCCTGGAGCATAGGAGGTTGAGGGGTGACCTTATAGAGATTTATAAAATCATGGGGGGTATAGATAAGGTGAACAGCCAAGGTCTTTTTCCTAAGGTGGGGAAGTGCAAAATTAGGAGGCATATTTTTAAGGTGAGAGGAGAAAGATTTAAAACAGACATGAGTAGCAACAATTTTACACAGAGGTTCGTGTGTGGAATGACCTTCCAGAGGAAGTGGTGGATGTGGGCTCAGTTACAATGTTTAAAAAGACATTGTGATAAGTACATGAATAAGAAATGTTTGGAGGGATAAAGGCCAAGCACAGGCAGGTGGGACTAGTTTAGTTTGGGATTATGTTCAGCATGGACTGGTTGGGCCGAAGGGTCTGTTTCCGTGCTGTATGACTCTATGACTCTATGACTATAAACACTGGCATGGATCAGTTGGCCTGTATGGTCATCTTCTATATTGTAAATTCTGCAAATTCCTAGTCAGAGGGTAAATTCCAACTCTCTGGTTGAAAGATTAAGATCTAAGTCCTAAACTCCCAATTGCTCGGCGATAGAACTCCAAGTTACATGCTCTCTCGGGTTGCTCAGATTTTTTTTAAAAATGTATCGCATTTCTGGAATTTGAAAGCAAAAGGAAATAACTGCAAGCACAGCGGAACTGTGGAGCATTGCAATTGAACACACATGAATGGTGCAATCTGTATTGTATTAACGTGTCAAATAGATGATAAAGTGGGAGGCCTTTACAAGCAGGAATGGGAGAATTACATAGGAAATGCACTATTAGGGCTGCAAAATAAAAAAATATGAGCCGTGGAGCCTGGCCAGACAGGAAGAGACAGCAATAAGAGAACACTTGAGTTTCTCCCACATCCATATAGTGACTACTGCCAAGGATACAGAGAGAAACAGGAAACTGAAGGAACAGATTTAGTCCAGGGGACTGGCTATGACAATGAGGGGTGGACTGTTGAAACTTAATTCCTATTTCTTTTCCCTTGGCTGTGCGAGGATGTGTGCCTGTGTTTTCTCTCTCTCTCTCTCTGTTAAGTTTGGGGCTGTTTAAAGAACACTCCTGGACTATTGGCATTGACGTCTTGAGATCGAATTGATCTGGATTTGTCTGGTGCATGCAAGACACAACAGACAGCTATCAGAGGTACGTCTGTGGTGACCTAGCACTCGATATACCAGTGAACAGAATAAGCTGTCTTGTTACAAATCTGGACATTGACGTGTGGAATTCTCTCGCTCTGAAATCTAGTCAAACATTAATAATGTCGCTTAATTTAAAAAGTAAATGGTGTGCTTTGCGGCATTATAGATAGACATGTTTCGTAATCAAATGTCTCATTTAAGTCTCCTTAATGTGTACTTTGGACAAATGTAGTCTATTTATCCAGGAAGACACAGCTAAGATGATTCACTCTGTTGGAACTGATGCAAGGGATGGTTTCGGTGGTTTATTTACGAAGCACAGGTTAAAAAGGTTTAGTTCCATTCTGAGCAGGGACTGAGGGAACATAGGAAGGGCAGTTTTTCTTTTTAAGAAGAATCTCTGCCATGTACTGGTTGCCACAACTTTGTCACCTCACGCATTCTATGCCAGTTCCTGGTTCTGTTCGGTGGGCACTGTGTCAAAGAGATTTTCACTCTATCGTCCCACACCTTCCACTCCCCTGCTTCCCCAAGTTGATGGTTATTCCTTCATTGCCATGGTGCCCGTCGCTTCTGCCATCTGCGGGCACGATTGCTCCATGTGCGAAGCTGCCCCCTCAGGCAAGCAAACGTTGCCAACTCTGGGGTGGGGGGAATTGTGTGTCAATCTCAGCCCACGCGTGTCCCACAAACCCAGGGGCTCATCCATGTGTTTGCCAACCCTGTTATATTTGAAAGATGAAACAGTGGGGCAGGCCGTCGGCAGGATCTCTGACATGGCAAAGCTTGCCGTCAGCCTGGCATGGCTGGGCATGTACCCATGCCTCCACCAAAAGAGTCAACATTCCAGGTTCAATGAAGGAGGAAAGAGTGGAGATATCAAACATAAAGAGATTGAGAATAGAGGGGGGGGGGATTGTTTAGATTTGCTTGCTGTTTTTAAGGCTACTTTTATGAGGCAACCTCACCCTTCCCAAGAATGCACCCCCTCCCCCAAACGCCCCCAAACTGATATGATGTGGCATCTCCTGTCCTGGATGCCAACGTCCCTGTGGCATCTGCCCACACCTCCCCCTCTGCCATGTGCTGCAGCCCCCATCTCCAGCCACTCGTTCACCAGAAGGGGATCACGTTGGGTGGATCAGGCCTCGAGATTTCCCTCCTTGTCTGTGGATCCCCTCAGTGGGGCCAAAAATGAGGAAATGAAGTAACACCCTGCCGACAGCGAATCGTTGCCTCCGCCACAAAACCAATGTAACATTTTTTTAAAGGCTTGGGGGATTTTCAGAACCCCCTGGTGGACTGCTGACTGTGAGCTCTTTTACTCTGTTTCTTCTGTCCTCTTTTCCTGAATACTGCATGCAATCCTGGTCTCCCTGCGATAGGAAAACCGTCGTGAAACTTGAAAAGGATTCAGAAAAGATTTACAAGGATGTTGCCGGAGTGGAAGGGTTTGAGCTATAGGGAGAGGCTGAATAGGCTGGGACTATTTTCCCTGGAGTGTCAGAGGCTGAGGGGTGACTTTATAGAAGTTGATAAAATCAAGACAGGCATGGATAGGGTGAATAGATAAGGTCCTTTCCCCAGGATAGGGGAGTCTATAACTAGAGGGTTTAAGATGAGAGGGGAAAGATATAAAAGGAACCTGAGGGGTAACTTTTCCACGCAGAGGGTGGTCCGTGTATGGAACGAGCTGCCAGAGGAAGTGGTGGAAGCTGGTACAATGACAACATTTAAAAGGCATCTGGATGCATATAGGAATAGGAAGTTCTGAGGAGGGGTCACTTGACCTGAAATGTTAACTGTGATTTGTCTCCATGGATGCTGCCAGACCTGCTGAGTTTTTCCAGCAATTTCTAGTTTTGTCTCTGATTTACAGCATCATCAGTTCTTTCAGTCCTTCGATTCCTTTCTCCCTCCTGTGTAGGCAGGGTTAGCTCAGTTGGCTGGACAGCTGGTGAGAGGTGCCAATAGCACGGGTTCAATTCCAGCACCAGATGCCGTTCCATCTTCTCTACTTAGCCCCTCGCCCAAGACATGGTGATTTTTAGATTAAGCTCACCACCAGTCATCTCTCTCTTTCGAATGCCAAAACAGTTCTCAGGTTCTGTGGTAGCTTCACCTTTACATTACATTTATCCAGCTTCCTTATCAGCATATGTGCTTTACAGAGCAGCTTTCCACATTCTCTAAGCGGGTAATTCCTGAAATCCCTACTGGATTTATTTGTGACTGTCTCGTATTTTTGGCCCCTTGTTTTAGACTCCCCCCACACACCATAACATTTACTCGATGCCTCTCCAATCTAACCCCTTCAGAGGGCATCGTGGGTGAGCAGCACCATTCACACATATTGTACCATCCCAGGTTAGGTTGAGGGGAGGCCATGGGGAGCCAGCAATAAGGGGAGGCAATGACCTAGTGGTATTATCACTGGATCGTTAGTCTGGAAAACTCAACTAATATTCTGAGGACCTGGGTTCACATCTTGCCACAAAAGATACTGAAATTTGAATTCAATAAAAATCTAGAATTAAGTGTCTAATGACAAGCATAAATTCATTGCTGATTGTTCATTAGAGGACAACTGAGATCCAACCACATTGGTGTGTGTCTGGAGTCACATGTAGGCCCAGACCAGGAATGGATGGCAGTAGACTCTATAACAGTTAAAGAGTCTATTGCCATCCATTCCTGGTCTGGCCTACACGTGACTCCAGACCCGCACTAGTGTGGTTGATTCTTAGTT
>NC_063372.1:1846475-1848564 GCF_021869965.1 Rhincodon typus
GAATGGGCAGGGAGCAGAGGGATACAGATCCTTGGAAAATAGGCAACAGGTTTAGATAGAGGATCTGGATCGGCGCAGGCTTGGAGGGCCGAAGGGCCTGTTTGTGTGTGTGTGTGTGTGAGTGTGTGTGTGAGAGAGTGTGTGAGAGAGTGTGTGAGTGAGCTGCACTTCTATGAATTCTCCAAACCTCCTTTGATCTGATATCAGATTGTTGAAGAGGTTAAATGCGTTTGGAATCAGCGTCCTGTCTGCTGTCTTGAAATTCCATCAGGAATGTCTCTGGGTCTGATCTGTCTTCCTGCTTTAGCAGGAGGAGGATGTGTAACTGTGGGAAGCTGTCAGTGGAAGGGGAGTCAGGGGAAAAGGTAGCAGGATAGGATCCTCGGTCAAAGGCAAGTTCCACTTTCAGCTGAGTCAGGCTCAGCGCTGCCTTTGTCCTATTTAAGTTTGAGTTTATTTTAGCGAGGCCCGATCTCTCTGCTGTCCTGCTTCTGAAGGTGCTCGCTCTCCTTCAACTTTTCTTATGAACCACTTCAACGAGAAAAGAATGAGGTACAATGGTGCATTCTACATGGCAACACCTTGACCAATCAGAGTTGACTTGCCTTTATTGACAAAAGCCGGGGGGTAACCGTTCCCATGGAAACACCTTGTTCATTTGCTAACCAACCGGCACTCTTTTCTCATGCGATGTAAATTGACCTTCCCTTTGAGATTTTGGCATTCTTGCAATGCTGTCCTGATCAGTGCGAGAGGAGAAACTTCAACTGTCTCTTCCTTTTCTTCAGCAATTTCCTCGTCTAAGCGCAAATTGCTGCACACTTGCTGAAAGACATCAGTTTATCTCTCGCAAAGGCCAGCGGGGAAAACCCAGCGCCCAGCAAATTCAACAGAGGGGCATGCATTCGCGTAGCACCGGTTCTGTCCTCGGAGTACCCCAAAGGAGTTTGAAAGCGCGGCCACTGTTGTGATGGCAGGAGATGGAGCAGTCAACTTGCGCAGAGGTGAGGTGATTCAGTTAGTTCTGTTGTGTCTCATTGCTGCTCTTTTCCTCTTTCCTATTAGCCCGGCACTGCACTTAATGGAAGGAGTAGTGTAAAAGGAATGCACCCCTGTGGAATCAGGAACCATCGCCATTGCCATCCCTGCCACGGGCAACCCACCGGAATATCCCAGCAGCAGGAATAAGCAGCTGGGATCGGCCTATGCCTCCAAAGCCATCCCCCATGGCCCCCAGGCAAGTGAAACTTACAGCATGTGAATTTCCAGCTGGTATTTGTTACCTGTGTCCATCTGATCTGGAAATTGCCGCTTTCTTTTAAAGTTTGAACACAGCCAATCGTAACCTGCACATCTTTGGACTGTGGGAGGAAAAGGGAGCACCCAGAGGCTGGTACCTTGCATGAGCTTGATAAGAATTGCAAATTTCAAAGAGGCAGATTAATCAAGGGGCAGCACCTTGAACATTAAACAGCTACCCCCTGCCCCCTGTAACAAGGTGCTCGCTCTCAGTTTCTGGGCTGCGGTTCCCTGAAATGATTATCACATCCCCAACGAATGAAGGGAAAGTGGGTAGAATCAGTGCAAGGTTTGGAAGGCACGTGAGGTGTGGGCTCAGAGCTGTAAACTAAAGAACAAAGGCCCTCAGAATAAAACATTCGAACAGGCCAGAGGAATCGAATCAAACATGCATGGCCAAAAATAGCAGCAGAAAATTGTAACAACCAGGTATGTGAATACTGGGCTTCTCCAAAAGTACCCAAAATAATAATTTGAAAGGTCATCAATTGGAACATGCCCCCTGGAAAACAAGGAGGAAAACATCACTTAAAGCAATCACTTAAACCCACCATGCCAGGATCTTTGGACATGCAGCAGGGAATCGGGAAGTCTAATGGAATGTTGGCCCTTATTTCAAGGGGGTTGGAGTATAAGAGTAGGGAAGTCTCACTGCGACTGTACAAGGTGCTGGGGAGACCACATCTGGAGCACTGTGAGCATTTGGTCCCCTTATTTAAGGGAAGATATCATTTCATTGGAGGCCGTTCAGAGAAGGTTCACGAGGATGATCCCTGGTAGGGAGGGATTG
>NC_063372.1:1849064-1855502 GCF_021869965.1 Rhincodon typus
CATTTGCAAGCCTCAAAATGGGCTCACAGTGGGGAAACGTTGGGAAACACTGGTCAGGCTTAAGCTTGAAAAACAGGGAGGGCTTTCAACATGGCACTTTGCCCCTAAGGCTCATTCATGAGTTAAATGCTAAAACAGAGGGAGAAAGGGATAGTGGCTAAGAGAGGGAGGAAAATAGATTGAGAGACAGAAAGGAAGATGCAGAGACTGAAAGTGAGAAGAGACACTGACTCGGAGAGAAACAACAAGGGAGTAGATTGAGAAACAGATGCACAAACGCACACATGCTCATCCACACACACAGACACTCTCATAAATACACTTATATACATGCACACTCTCATAAACACACACACACACACACACACATACACAGAAAGTCCAAGCCCAGTCAAACTCATAAACTCAGAGAGGAACAAACTTGTGCTCCTGGCCAACAGCTTTCTGTCTGTTTCACACCTTCCCTCAGTTTTCACAGTCCAAGCTCAGGGTTAAATCTCCATCCACTTCCCCACAGAGCCAGTATCCATCCTTGGCAGAGGTTTTGGATTGCTGCATTTGGAGAGTTGAAATTCTGTTTGGTTGCCACGCTCTGGGTGAAAACGATTTTCCTCACTTCCCCTCTGAACCTCCTGCTCCTTACCCTCAATCTATACCCCTGGTCACTGAACCCTCCATCAAGGGGAAAAGTTCCACCATGCCTCTGCCCCTCATAATTTTATACATCTTAATCTCCTCTGCTCTAAGGAAAATCTCTATCTGTCCATCTCTCTTCATAACTGAAACTCTCCAGCCCAGACAACATCCTGGTAAATCTCCTCTACATCCTTTCCAGTGCAATCACATCCCTCCTATGATGTGGATTCCAAAACTGCACACAGTCATCTGACTGTGGCATAACCAATCTTTTATACAGTTCCAGCATCACCTCCCTGCTCTTAAATTCTATGCCTTGGCTAGTAAAGGCAAGTATCCCACACTTTATCCACCTGTCCCGATACCTCAAGGGACCCATGTACAAGTGCACCAACTACCCTCTGCTCGTCTGTGCTTCCCATGGTCCTACCATTCATCATGGATTCCTTGCTTTGTTTGCCTGGAGGAGCACACTGACAACATTCACTATTTCACGATTGAAAATAATACACTTCACTGAAATGCTGCAGTCAGGTAATTTAATGTTCTCATCAGAAAGGTGCATGTCAGCACTAAGATCATACAATATGTATAGGTAGCAGGGCAGACCAGAAATGATGAAAGGAGGTCCAGGTCAGGGAAACCTCATAACATTGGCTGGGTTGGGGGGGGGGGGGGGTGTGTGAAAGGGTTGAGGGGGTATTTGCAGGATTCAGGAGATTAGCTCAGCTCCAGGCCCCACAGACAACAATCTCCCTGCCTGCCCTCGGGCTGTTCAATTGCTGGACGCTCCTCAGCACATCCATGGACTGTCCACAGCAACGCTATGCACATTCGCTTGAATTCAGCAAAGCCTTCTCGGAGCCATAATCCTACTCCATCCCCCTTTCCCACTCTGTCTCAAGGCTTATAAACCTTGAGTTGTTTAGCGTCTCAATGATCCACTCTGAGATTCCTGGCTCAGTCATTGGAAGTCACGCTGACTTGTATTAGTAATGGTGGGTGTAGTGTAGATGGTGGACTGCGTTTGGGAAGGACGCAGGCAGTGGCTGATCTCATGTTAACAAACCTCAACGTCCCCTCTGGCACTGATCCTCTGTAAGGCCCACCCCTCACACTGTTATACAACAATGAACTGTGGATGCTGAAGGTCTAAAGCAACAACAGAAATTTGCTTCAGAAACTCAGTAGGTCTGGCAGCATCTTCGGAGAGAGAAAAACAGAGTTAACATTTCGAGTCCAGTGACCCCATTCTGACAAAGGGTCACTGGACTCGAAACGTTAACTTTGTCTCTCTCTCTCTCTCCACAGATGCTGCCAGACCTGCTGAGTTTCTCCAGCAAATTTCTGCGTCTGTCTCACATTCTGTTCGTTGCTTGGGACACTGGTCAACCTTTGGTGGTCCCTGACTCTCCTTGGTTCTGCCTCCCGCAGTATGTGCTTCACACGCAAGATCGTGCCAATGTGAGACTGGGCACCGCACTCAGGCGGGCAATACCTGTTGCTGGCACCCTTGTCTCAACTTTCGTTCTTCTCACGCGTTGTAGGTGATGCATGTGAGAAATTCGAGGCAGCGGGTCTTTTACTGGGACACGGTCGAGACTTAATGCTGTGAATGTTTGTAATGCGCGCTACACCAGGGAGGACGGTTCGGAGCAGTGCTGAAACAGACAAAAGCTTTTATTAGCACTAACTCCACAAGTGACCTCCATGCACAATATGCACACATAACAGATGTGCCAATAGGAGAAACTGCTTTCGGAGAGGACAGTTTCTTAAAACATCGAGTTAAACATCTTGACGTCATACCCTAACATTGGAAAAAAATCGGTTTAAAAATATATAACAATAGAAAAGTTTATGCATTTTGCAACAACATCTTACATTTTCTCCTAGATTACAAAGTCTAATTATTATAGGCAGGTGGACCTTAATAGGGACCAGCTGAACCATCGACCTGCCATAGTGGGATCAGTGGTTATGAAAAACACGAAATGTTGGAAATCCTCCGCAGTGGAGAGTTATCATTTCGGGTTCAGGACCTTGATGAGATCGGTCGGTGTTAGACGAGTTGGGCCGAAGAGCCCGTTTCCGTGCTGTATGACTCGATGAGACTTCACAGATGCGAAAAGATAAACTCTCTGTTTTCCATTCTGGGCACGAAGGCTGCCAGACACAGTCGAAAGCTCCAGCATTTTCTGCTTTTCTTTCAGACTTCCAGCACCCAGAATATTTTGCTTTCATGACGCTGGGCACGCCATTTCTCCTCGCTGTTGTGATGGATGGGTGCATTTTCCCATTCTGAACCCCAACCCCTGCAGTCGCTCGCAAATACGGTCCGCGTTAGGAGCCTGGTTGAAGTTTGGAAGTGCAGCTATGACTTTATACTTGAGCTGCCCCATTGTAAAGGGTTCAACACTCTGACGACACATGGTCTAATTCATTGCACAATTTCCTGAAAACATCAGAATCAAACACCTTCTGTACATGATGACAAGTAAAGGCACTGTCCATCAGTCTGTGGGGTTTTTTTAACCAATATAAAATATACATATTTCCATTCTGGCATCAGACATGTTAAGTACTACAATTTATTCAGTGCTCCCCATTTCAGTTTAAAGCATGCTATTCCCAGTCATAATGCTCTCCATATAGGATAAAATCAGATAATTATTCCCAGCCATGACAGTACAATATACCTCTTTCACCCTTGCTCCCTCACAAGGTCAACCAGTCAACAGAATGATTGATTTGAACCTTTTGTCATATGGGTGGCCATAAACTGAAGCCAGGAATAACCACTTGAAAATGTTCACAGTCCACATAAGGAACCAAAGAACTCATTGGCGGATGTAATCAATACAATTTGCTGCTGTAGCTAAGGAGCCAACGATAGTAAAATTAATGAAAGGAATCATAGACGACAATCCCCATCTCAACTGCCATTGCCACCAACTCTGCCTGCTCCACCTGCCCAAATCTCCCTTCCAACTCAACCCATAAAGTGCCTGTTTCCATTGGGACAATAGGCTTTGCTCTCTCATACACAAGTCTCAAAACTTTTCCATAAGGGGGTACGACAAACTCAAGTTGATCCACTCTTAGATCCAGGACATTTTTCTTTATTCATTCAGTCACAGGATGTCAGCATCACTGGCTGGGCCCATCATTTACTAACCATCCCTAATTGCCCTTGAGAAGGTGGTGACGAGCTGCCTTCTTGAACCGCTGCAGTCCATGGGGTGCAGGGACACCCACAGTGCTGTTAGAGAAGGAAAACATACCTTAGCAAGACAAATAACCTTTTTAAAACATCCAAGCTAGTCCCATTAATTTGTGCCATGTTGCGTTAGTGCAGTCTTCATAACTGGAAGTGTCACAGCTTCCAGTCGGGGCTGTCTGCATCTTCAGTATTGCCTTACGTTTTATTTTTGCTAAACCATATCGTAAAATATTCATGCAGAATGCATAGTGACATCGTTCAAGGTTTAGTCTGTCACATTTCAGGCTTCTCAGTCCTGATTGTCCGGGACTGGCCTTGAAAGAACCTTTTGAAGATTGAAGTATCACATTGTTAACGAATGTTCTTTCAAAATCCATCTCAGATAGCTTTACTCTTTCCAAAGATGACAGGGTTGGACATGGTATGCCTACCTCTGGCATACGATTACAAATCCAGCCAGACAGATAACGCACATATCCATTTTCTTAGATAGCTGATGACTGAAATAGGTTCAGTCTTGATTTTTCCCATTTGGCCCTGATCATGTTCCTTGATTTGTGATTCTTTAGCTGTAATAGATGGCTATAATTGAGAGTCTACAACACAGAAAAAGCATCACATTGCATTTGTTCTTGAGTTTAGGATTTAGGGCCATGACAATATGAGGCAGAGGGAGAGAGTGTCTCTAACCAGTGCTGTTATCTTCTCTGAGAACATCTGATCTCTCAAGTCTGTCAAAGCTCAGAGAAGCTATATGGCTAGATTGTTTTGTAGAAGCTGCAATGTAGCAAAGGGACATTTTTTTTCTCCAATAACCTGTAATGCTGAATAAAATAAAAACAGCATTTTTGAAAAACAGCAAACCCAATTAGCGCATAGCATATTTGTCCAATTCCTGAAGCCATCTGATTTTTGAACTGGTTCCAGTGTAAGTTGAACTCCCTGCTCATACTGCATCATCAAAGATGATTGCTGGGGTCCAGTTCAACAGTCACACAGCTCGGCAGCTTCTCTAGAAAGGCAACGTGTCCAAGAATAGTTTATCGACAATGGCAGGTGGAGGAACCAGGTCAGCGAGTTTCAGGTAGAAAATGCGTTGCAGTCCTTGTGTGCAGAGGGTACATAGTTCCGGCAGCTTGCCCAGAAGCTTGGATAAGTAGTTTGGCCGCATTTGCTCGCCTGCACTGGATGTGACATGGTCTTTCAGACACGTTATTATCTTGGTCTGCAGGTCTTCAACCTTCTTGGGTTCCTTCAAGCCGTGCCGGTCTGAAACATCGCAAAAACCAACACAAGCCCATGAAACTACTTTTCAGAAATGAACACATAAACAATAAAGCAAATATTTGAACAGCTATCGCCCATTTGAAGGAAAAATCCTCCCACACTCACATGATGATAGATGATCTTTAGTTCAATCTAAAGACAGAGAGCAAACAGAGAAACAGCTTGCATGCTAGGATCCCCACTCACCATCCACCCTCTCAGGCTTCCCTTGCCCTACTTCATCAGGTAGGATCTTGGGTACAAACTTCCCCTTGGCTGTCCCATAGTTCCCTAATTCTAAGAGGCCTAGTGGAAGAGGTCTGGGAGGCCTGTGACCATAATCGGAGAGGAGTACCAGGCCAAGAGAAACAGAAAATGCTCAGAGAAGTAAAGAGGAAAGAGTACTAAAGAGCACTGGGGTGGCACAGTGGCTCAGTGGTTAGCACTGCTGCCTCACAGCACTAGGGATCTGGGTTCATTTCCACCCTCAGGCAACTGTCTGTGTGGAGTTTGCACATTCTCCCCATGTCTGCGTGGGTTTCCTCCAGTTTCCTCCCACGGTCCAAAGATGTGCAGGTTATGGTGGATTGGTCATGCTAAATTGCCCATAGTGTTCAGGGATGTGTAGATTAGGTGGGTTACAGGGGAATGGGTCTGGGTGGGATGCTCTGAGGGCCAGTGTGGACTTGTTGGGCCAAAGGGCCTGTTTCCACACTGTAGGGATTCTTTTAAAAAAAAAGTACTGGTTTGTATTTACCCTGAATTCTTGTTGGCGATGTTAAATTACAGAGTTTATATATCGAGTTGCACACACATTGGTCATATATTGGCCAGTCATATATTGGCCAGCCATGGTTGAAGGACTCCCCAAACCTCTGGGTTGAGGCTGAAATCTCGAGAGCTACCACTGGCAACTCTGGGGTGAAGAGTTGCTGAACTTCGCTGCATGCTATTTTGGGCATTGTGAAAGTTTGTCTTCGAGGGAGCTGCTGCCTGGGCAAGCTGAGTGCGAGAGCCAGGAGTAGTTACAGCACACGATGGAGCTGCTGTAGGTCAGAGGTGAATAACTCAAAGCAATTTGCATTTATGCCCAAACCTAGGTAAGTGCTCAAACTGAATTGCTGCCTCATTTCACATTTCAGCTGCTCTGCCTTGCTTTATAAAATCCTGTCCAGTGGAGTTTGAGAGGATCACTTGTCCAGGTATTATTACAAGGTCAACAATTAAAAGGCTTATTATTCAAAACAGATTTAGTTTGCGCTATCAAAAGAGTACTACAGGACAAATCAGTGAAGTGAAAGTTGATTACTTCT
>NC_063372.1:1855602-1857422 GCF_021869965.1 Rhincodon typus
CTGTGCATTTCCATCGGCATCGGGAGAGAGGGGGAATGATGTTTGCAAGGACAGGGAGCCAGGGGAGGGGCATGCTGAGCGGAGAGGTCGAATTATGGTGCACCTATTGCTCTTGCTCAAGATGAAGGATATATTTGGGTCGAAAGCCAGAGACCCTTGACTATGATGCCCCTTTAAAGGGAGAAGAGGCAGGGAAAACATTTCTGGATGGCAGCTTGCACAGGATGAGGGGCAGCACATTTACAAGGGGGCCCCACTGGTAAAGGCAGTGGAGGTCTGACCTAAAGGACAAGCTCACCTGTTATGACAACCAACGCCGCAAGGCAGGCAAAGCTGGACACATCGATCTTCATCCGCTGCAGGGTGCCGGAGAAGTCGATGATGGAGTCAATCCATTCACCAAAACCACGCACACATTGCTGACGGTGGAGGACGATGCCACTGCAGAAGATCAGCTTGCCTTCATCAGGGCTGGACCTGCAAGCAACATGTCAACAAAACACCTCAGTATTCAAGTCAATCAATCTTCCTGTCGGTCTTGGATTAACAGGAAGGAGGACGAAAAATAAATTCATTCGGTTACTCTCTTCAACACAGAGTTCATTCCACACCGACAGACTTCAGGATAGCTTTCATTTTACTACCCGCACAACAAAGGCACAACGTTCGTTCCCCCGTAATTTCTAGGGCTGTTCTGTTTGGTGCATCTCTTCAGCCAGGACTGATTTCATTCAAATAGTTGATAGAGAAGAGTGAAGGAACACACTTCCCATTCCTGATCATTATCCCGTGACTACAAGGGACTGTGTGTACACAGATCAGTTTGAGGACAAAATTGCAACCAGCTTTAATGATCTCTATATCCAGGTGGCCCACAAACACATAACCTGTTCATTATTGTATCGCAGTGTGTGGTATCTTGCTGTGCATAAACTGCTCGCTCTTCCTACATGGAAACTGGAATGACACTCCTTATGTATAACGCAATTTGGGATGTCCTGTAGTTATGAAAGGGGCTACATAAATGCACATTCTTTCTTTAACATTGAGAAGGACTAGAAAGAGTGGGGATTGCTGGGTGGCATGGTGGCTCAGTGGTTAGCACTGCTGCCTCACAGTGCCAGAGACTTGGGTTTGATTCCTTCCTTGGGTGACTGTCTGTGTGTAGTTTGCACATTCTCCCCGTGTCTCTGAAGCTGTGCTGCAGCTTCCTCCCAGTCCAAAGATGTGCAGACTAGGTGGATTAACCATGGGAAATGCAGGGCTACAGGAAGATGGTAGGGGTGGGTCTGGGTGGGATGGTCTTCAGAGGGCCTGATGGCCTGTTTCCACACTGTAGGGATTCTATGCCATCACCATGGGCCTGTACACGATACACACCCATATGAAAGACAATGTTCACACTGAGCTGGAGATAGTAGGAACTGCAGATGCTGGAGAATCCAAGACAACAAGGTGCAGGGCTGGATGAACACAGCAGGCCAAGCAGCATCATAGGAGCAGAGAGGCTGACGTTTCGGGCCTAGACCCTTCACCAGAAAAGGGGGAGGGGAAGGAGGTTCTGAAATAAATAGGGAGAGAGTGGGAGGCGGATAGAAGAGGGATAGAGGAGAGGATAGGTGGAGAGGAAACAAACAGGTCGAAGAGGCGGGGATGGAGCCAGTAAAGGTGAGTGTAGGTGGGGAGTTAGGGAGGGGATAGGTCAGTCCGGGGAGGACGGACAGGTCAAGGGGGCAGGATGAGGTTGGTCGGTAGGAGATGGAGGTGCGGCTTGAGGTGGGAGGAGGGGATAGGTGGGAGGAAGAACAGGTTAGGGAGGC
>NC_063372.1:1857522-1862002 GCF_021869965.1 Rhincodon typus
AACCCCCTTCCCCTCCCCCTTTTCTGATGAAGGGTCTAGGCCCGAAACGTCAGCCTCTCTGCTCCTATGATGCTGCTTGGCCTGCTGTGTTCATCCAGCCCTGCACCTTGTTGTTTCACACTGAGCTGCATTGGCAAGGATCTGATGGACAAGGCCTGGACTCCCTAGGAAGGCTGAGGGTTGATGATTTAGGACACAAGGCCCAGGTAGTCATTTCAGTTCATGCTAGATGCTGGTCCAGTTTCTATGAACACTGTTTATTGCTGTTCTCTGATCTGTCAGTTTCTTCCCCAAAGTCAACCCACATTCTTCCTGTCTTAATTGACAACCAGGGTCTGGAGTGAATATGGTAAGTGGAACTTTTCAAAGGCACAATGTATTGAGGTTTCTGATGTGATCCTGAAGATTATACACTTTCAGGGCTTTGAGTCCTCCAAAAGGAAGCTCAATGTTTACACGAGGTAGGTGAAAAACTGGGTCCTTTTCAGGCAGCATGGGGTCGGTATTTACAAGAGATTGACTTTTACTCGAGTGTATGCAGTATTTTGGAGTCATTAACAGTGGAAAATCATACAGTCAAACAGCACGGAAACAGACCCTTTGGTCCAACCAGTCCATGCTAAGCATAATCCAAAACTAAACTTGTCCCACCTGCCGGCGCTTGGCCCATATCCCCCCAAACCTTTCCTATCCATGAACTTACACAAATGTCTTTTGAACATTGTAACTGTACCCGCATCCACCACTTCCTCTGGAAGTTCATTCCACACACAAACTACTCTCTGTGTGAAAAAAATTGCCCCCCATGTCTTTTTTAAATCTTCCTCCTCTCACCTCAAAAATATGCCCCCTGGTCTTGAAATCCCACATCCTAGCGAAAAGATACCTACCATTCACCTTATCTATACCTCATGATTTTATAAACCTCCTCTCAACCTCTTATGCTCCAGGGAAAAAAAATCTATCCAGCCTCTCCTTATAACTCAAATCATCCATTCCCGGCAACATCCTGGTAAATCTCTTCTGAACCCTCTCCAATTTAATAATATCCTTCCTATAACAGGGACACCAGCATTGCACACAGTATTCCAGAAGAGGCCTGACCAATGTCCTGTATAACCTCAACATGACGTCCCAACTCCTATACTCAAAGGACTGAGCAATGAAGGCAAGCGTGCCAAACACCTTCTTAATTGCCCTGTGGTAAATATGAGGAAAAGAATGGAGGCAGAGATGTCCTTCCAGATGGGGCTATTGGGTTCCCATACCAACCTGTAGGCTAACCGGAGGATGAACAGCTCAAGGAAAGCAGATTCCAGCAGTAGGTCCTGATCTTCCTTGGGCAAACCACTAAATCCCGGGATCTTCTCCGCCCACTTGCGTATCATTTCCATTGAACCAGCCAACAACTCGTAAAACTGTCGGATGTCTCCAGCCTCATCTTCCTGTGGCTGATAAACGCTAGATTCCTGGAACTGTACCAGACATTGTAAGTCAACGAGAGAACATTTCTGCTGAAGAGAACAATTATTTTCTTTTATAACTGGCAAACAAAAGTAAGGAATGTTGGCTTAATTTGGAGTGAGATTTCTCTGCAAAGCATACTATTTACCGCTGTCAGTCAAGCATTGGACTTGTGTACATCTGTCTGACATTTCGGGCTTTGTATGTTGGTTGGTATTCTCCTATTATTAGACAAAGAATGCATCCTGCTTTCTGATCACATTTACTCCAGGCTTGGGTGGGCAACACAGAAGCGACCACTCAAATCATTTCTGAAGGCAAATTTCATGCTTGTACAAGTTGGCGCCAGGCATTTTTTTTTCCCTTTTCGCGCAGAGCCATTCATTTGCCGTCTTTCAATTCTTTGCGCCCCTCCAGGCTATTATTTGTTGAGGTGAACGTGAATGACATTTTCACCTCAAATGAATATGTATTAATTTGGAGAATGTGGAATGGAACTGCAGGTAAGCAAACGGCCTCCTGGCTGGCAGGGTGGGGGAGGGAAAGAGTTACGGGCCTCCTTGAGACAAGAGACATTTTCAGTCAATTCACCTTGCCACCTTCCCATTGCCACTTATAGCTTTCCAAAGTAAGCAACCCCTCTCACACATATACACTCACACACACACATAAAAACAAATGACACGTGTTGAACCATCATTCCCATTATAGGACACAAGTCCTCAATGCTGTTGTCGGATGATAGAGCAAAAGAGGCCTGGACTTGTATGTTTAGCATTCCTTCCATGGCTCAGTATGAATAACCAATGTTGTCATTGCTGTTGCCCATGGGCCCTGCCATGCCCTTAACAGAGCTTTAATTGGCTGAGTGGCCTCTGGGGCTGCCTGATGCCCACAACTCAATGGTTCGATGAGGCCTGGGCCTTCGTGGTGGCTTCAATCTCTCTGCTGCATGCGGGTGGAGACGGGCAGCTAAGAGTCAAAATTTGGGCCTGATGGTTGGTAAATAAGTCAGAAGAATTTCACTGGATTTGCAAACGGGTTTATATGCTGCCTCCTACTCCCCTGATACAAACAGTTTCCTTTTCAAACCCCTCAACTGTTTTGTCGCCTCATATTTACCTTGGAATAATCTAGATTGGACATGATTGGGTTGGAATCAATATGTGCCCTGACCAGCGCTGTGATGAGACTAACTGGAACATTTGAAGGCGTGGCTTCTTGAACACTCTTTGGTTTGGATGGAAGTCGACCTCTACGACCTTTCAGGCTGTCTGTGCGGACCACTGGAAGATTAAAGAAAAGTTAGAGTTTCTTTTAAGCCTCTTGGGCCTGTTGTCGTTGGAAAAAAAAAGAGCTAACAGGGAGGAATTTTGAGAGTTTGTGCAAGTGTGCCCACTTCCAGTGCCTCGTCAAGTGCCTCATGCACACAAATTGGTGTTAGTTGTACATAGACTTGCTATTTTTTTGTTTCTTAAGGCCTTTTGGAAACAAGCAATTCTTTGGTTTCATTTTCTGCGCTGGGTGCATTTGTTACATCCAATAATAAAGGAGTGCTGGGTAGAGATTACCTGCTAATAATCTGCTCCTTCAACAGCTTGCTGTCCTAAACTGACCCTAAACCTGGACTTTGGAATCTGACTCCAAGCTGTTCAATTCCATCCCTTTGGGCTCTTCCATGTTGTCACCTCTCCATCTATTTCTAACCAAGACAGGTCTCTCCTCGTGCCCTCCACCTCGATATTACCCAATGTCCGTTCACATGCACATCTTGGTAATGTTCTAGACCTGAACCCGTTACACCTGTCTCTCTTTGTAACTCTTGGTCCTTTATGCCCTATCTCTTGTCTGTCCATGCCAACCTTCCGTTTCTCCACCTTGGGTACCTTACCCATGCTGCCTCACAATCTCTAACCCAACCTATCACAACTCCTTTGCCTTCCAGCTCACAGCTGCGCAAGGCTTGAATCTACTCTGCACAAGCCCATAACTTCCTTGTATTCCCCTCATGGGAGTTGCCAAAGGGGAACGCCAATTGCCAGAGCCATCTTACTTGCTGACTTTCACAAGGCCATGAATAGGAGGTGGCCATTCAGCCCCTCAAGCCTGCTCCACCACTGAATCCGATCATGCTTCTGCCACAACACCACTTTTGTGCCCACATATCCCCTGAGAGGCCAAAAACGTGTTTATCCCAGTCTTAAATGATGGATCACTCACAGTCCTCTGGGGTTTTAATTCTAACAATTTCTGGGAATTCTAACGGTTCACACCTCCCTCTGAGTGAAGAAATCTCTTGATCTCAGCCTAAAATTATCATCCCCTTACCCTGAGACTGTGCCTTCATGTTCTAGATTCCCCAGCCAGGGGGAAACAACCTCTCAGTATTGACCCCATCAAAACCCTTCAGAATCAAGTCTGCCTTATTCTGCTAAACTCTAGAGAATATCAACCCAATTTACTCAGTCTCTCGTCATAGGACAACCCTCTTATCTCAAGGATCGATCAAGTGAACCTTCACTATCCCACCTCCAATACAAGTGTGTACTTCTGTAAATCTGGAGGCCAAATCTGCACACACAATTCCAGATGTGGTCTCACCAAAACCCTGCATAATAGCAGCAAAACTTCTTGTACTTCAGTTGCCCTACAACGAAGACATGCCATTTGATGTCCAAATTGCTTGCTGTAACCCCAGGGTTGTTTTGGGTAAACCTCAACAACATGTTCCCACTCATCCTACCCACCCACCATTACCCCCCTTGCAGTCACTGACATCTTCCTTCGACACCCTTTCATCACCTGGTCTAGATAAGTGGAACCGTTGTTGTTTGATTCCATTTTCACTCAACATTTCAGAGCCACAGCATCGTCAACAATGCTTTCTCCTTCTGCCCCATTCCAACAGAAGGAGGCCATTCAGCCCATTAAGCATCGCCACAGCATAATTCGATCATGGCTGATCTGTATCTTAACTCCATTAGCTGCCTTGTTTCCCTATCCCCTCATACCCTTG
>NC_063372.1:1862102-1867314 GCF_021869965.1 Rhincodon typus
GAAGGGTCTAGGCCCGAAACGTCAGCCTTCCTGCTCCTATGATGCTGCTTGACCTGCTGTGTTCATCCAGCTCTACACCTTGTTATCTTAGATTCTCCAGCATCTGCACTTCCTACTATCTCTATTGATTCAAGGAGTTGTGTTTCTACAAACAGTTGGAATGGAACATTTCAGCATTGCTTGAGAGTTAGAATAGCTGCACAGTGCTCTGCACTCTGAATCTCTTTCCAATTCACAATGCACTTTGTTTGCTGAGGCCCTAAGTTTCTGACATACTTTCGCACCATCTGATGAGATGTTCTGACATTAAAAAACGGAGGGCTGAATGGATTCGAAACCAAAAAACAAGAAACTCAACCCAACCAATCTGCTTTTGTAAAGCTAAAAGGGTTGGACTGAATGAGATTGTGGGCTAAGGCTAAACAACTTCTCACATGTTTATCCAGTGCTGGAACATTCAGCATATTGGGTTGTAGGGCTCTTCAAACAGCTGTCTTTTGCCCAAACAACTTACCCTTCTTCTCAGACGAGATAAACCAATATGATTTCTTTCAATTCTGACACCACCCTTCAGGGCGAGCAGGACAGTGCATCGGAATGGATATTTACATGCTGTGTACTCCTACGAAGAGGAGACGTTGCATCTATCTATGTCGGATTTGACCTGGGAGCCCAGTGTTAACCCTCCATCTCCAGAAGCTGCAAAAAGTTGTGAGAGGTTTATCATAGAGAGGAGACTTCCTTTTTGCCTTCTTTATTTGTTCGAGATTCATAAAGAAATATGCTGTACGACAATATCACAGTGAGCATTATATAAAGATTTACATTCATGTGAACTGTAAATGTTAAATATAACATTCAGGATCATCTTCACCTGAGCAAAGAAAGCTCATGTGACAAAGAGAGGACGATATATTGTTGCCAAGCAACTGGCCATTGGTAAGATGCCAGAACATCTGCAAAACAACTATCTTGGTTCCCTCTTCCCCGCCTCGCTCTACCCCTTGCTAAGATCCAATGTCACAGCTGTACTGAATATCTGTGTTGTCAATGTTACGTGATGAAAAACAGATTTGATGTTGGCGTTATGCCAGGAAAATTCAGTGTTTAAAGGGCTTATTGTGTTGTGCAATTGCTCACTGGCTAGTTGGTCATATTTGCTGCTTGTTACTTCTGACTTTAAAGACCCACTCTGTCAATGCAGCATTTGCCCATTTAAAGGGACCATGCACCTTTTTGTGCGGCGTCGCTCTGTGAAGCAGTGACAATTCCTGAGCCAAGTTGCAATGCTGGCAATGATTTTAATCGACAATGCCAGATGATTGAAGGGAAACTCACTTGGTTTACAAAACAGTCATATAGTCTCATGGCTTCCCATGGACATTGCAGTGTGTGGTCAAGAATTCCTGGTCTGTCGACTAATCTCACCCTGAGTTGGCCTTCAGCACCCATGTTCAGGGAGGGAAACCCATACTGTGCTCATGATCACTGGAAGACCCTTGCACCTTGGTGGGCACTAACTCAGACTCACACCCCCTCCCCCCCAAACAGTTGAACAGTACAGAAGCACTCACTTCCTAGACTCTCACATGAGCAATGGCCACTTGGGTGATGTCTTGGAGGTCAGAAGTGAACTGTCAAGCATAATCAATAACATGCTAGAATCATTCATGATTTTATTAAATATTTCAATTGACTGAGAAAAAATGGATTTGTTGTTACACTGACGCAATGGATCTTGGGAAGAAAGCAGTGGATCTTGGGATGGCTGGCATGATGGCTTAGTGGTTAGCACTGCTGCCTCAGTGCCAGGGACCTAGGCTTGATTCCAGCTATGGGTGACTGTCTGTGTGGAGTTTGCATGTTCTCCCTGTGTCTGTGGGGGCGTGCTCTGGTTTTGTCCCACAGTCCAAAGATGTGCAGGTTAGGTAGATTGGCCATGGGAAGTTTCCCTATAGTCTCCAGGGATGTGTGGGTTAGCTGTGGGAAATGCAACATTACAGGAATAGGGTAGGGCGTTGGATCTGGTGATATGCTGTTTGGAGGGTCAGTGTGGACTTGATGGGCTGAATGGCCTGTTCCCACACTATAGGGATTCTATGATTCAGTAAGGAATCCATCGGTTAAAAGTCATTTCTCACTGAGAAATGTTTAAGATTTTTTTTGAACCAGTCATTTTTTTCATTGTAACTTTTCCCATATATTACATAACACTATATATATTTTCCACACTTGTGCTACATTGAACTTTAATAACTTTGGATGTGTCCATCGTTAAAGCAAACTGTAAACAACATATGAAAGCAAATTTCATAAAGTTTTTTAAATGCTAATGCCACTGACGTTTATGGAGGTTGAAACTGATCAAAAATTGCAACAGTAGAAACAGCAGACAGTAAAAACCACAAACGGTATGTTGGCCTTCATAGTGAGAGGATGCAAGGACAAGAGCAGGGATGTCTTGCTGCAGTTGTACAGGGCCTTGGGGAGACCACACCTGGAGTATTGTGTGCAGTTTGGGTTTCCTTATCTAAGGAAGAATGTATTTGCTATAGAGGGAGTGCAACAAAGGTTTATCAAATTGATTCCTGTGATGGTAGGACTGACGTATGAGGAGAGATTGAGTCGGTTAGAATTCTATTCACTAGAGTTTAGAAGAATGAAGGAGTATCTCATAGAAACCTATAAAATTCTAACAGGTCTACACAGGTTAGATGCAGGAAGGATGTTCCCGATGGTGAGAGTATCCGGAACCAGGATAAGGGGGTAAACATTGTAGGTCTGTGATGAGGACAAATGTCTTCAGCCAGAGAGTGGTAAAGCCTGTGGAATTCTCTACCGCAGGAAGTGGTTGACGCTAAAACATTGTGTTTTCAAGGAGGTAGATGTATCTCTAGTGGCAAAAGGGATCAAGGGATATGGAGGAGGGCAGGATTAAGGTATTCAGTTCGATGATCAGCCAAGATGATATTGAATAGCAGAGCAGACTCAAGGGCTGAATGGTCTAGTCCTGCTCCTATGTTCTATGTTTATGTGAATTGTTGGAAATTCAGACTGAACAACTGATCACAAAAGGCATGGGTATATTGAAGCCAAGAATTGTGAACTGTATTCTGTTAAAACTGAATGAATTATGCTTTCATATGCTTCCATAATTTGTTTACTTTAAACAAGGGACATTGTAATTGACAACCCATAACATACATTTGTATATATTTAAAAGCCTTAGGAGATCCCAAAGCACTTCAACTCACAGTTAATGAAGTTTGTGAAGTGTGATTACTGCTATAATGCAGGAAATGAGGCAGTCAATTAGTGCACAGCAAGTTCCCGCAGTCAGCAACATGATCTGCTTTTGTGAATCCTGGTGAAAGGAAAAATATTGGCCCAGAGATGAAGGAAATCACCTCTGCTCTTCTCAGAAATTGTGGCCATGGGATTTTTTTTTAAATCACCACCTGAGAGGCAGATGAGGCTTCAGTTTGACTCCGTCCTATTTTTACATGCACACTATACAGCGAAATCCTTGCTGGCATAGTCTGGTCACCTCTCCAAATACTAGTGAACCAGTCTACTGTAAATTCCTTATAAATTGATCATGTGGTTTTGGTCTATATTTAACTTGGGTCTTTTGTTATTCTTACTTGTAAATACAATTACATGCTTGTTTGATATTCAGTGGTTATAGAACACATATAAATGACACTGACCTGAATGCAAGGCAGAATTATTTGTAGGCAGTCAATCAAATAATAAGAACAGAAGCTTATAAAGTTAATTTACTTAGGGCAAGGGCTAAAAAGCAGTGAAGGATTGCAATCGACGATACCCAGGAAGGGTGGGAACAGTGTAGTGGGGCTAAAAGGGTTAAATTATGAGCTTGTGTAGGCAAGGCTTCACGTGTGGAAGATTAAGGACTGATCTAATTGACGTGTTGGAGATGAATGAAAGATTTGTTAGGATAGGTAAAGAGGAACCATTTCCTCTGGTGGGAATCCAGAACAACGGTTGGGAGGGAACCTTAAAATTGGAGAGAGGCCATTCAGTGCTAATGTCAGAAAATGGATGATGTCAAAAAGAATTTCTTCACACAAAGGACTGTGGAAATCTGGAACACCCTCACGCTGGAGTCAATTGAAAATTTCAAGATGTTTGTTGGTTATTAAGGGTTAGGGAACCAAGGTGGGTAGCTAGAACTAATCCACAGATCAACCATGATCTAACTATGGCAGATGAAATTCAGTATAAGCAAGTGTGAGGTTATCCATTTTAGACCAAGGAAGGATAGATCAGGGTACTTTCTAGATGGAATGAAGTTAAATACAGTGGATGTCCAAAGAGACTTGGGAGTTCAGATGGTTAGATCTTTAAAATGCTGCAAACAGATCCAGAAAATAATCAACAAAGTTAATGGCGTTTATATCTGGAGGACTGAAGTATGAGGATGCAGAGGTTATGTTGCAGTTATACAAAACCCCGGTTAGACCCCACTTGAAGTGCTGTGAACAGATCTGGGCACCACACCTTAGGAAGGATAGATTGGCCTTGGAGGAAATACAATGTAGGTTTACAAGAATGATACCTGGACTTCAGGGATTAAGTTATGAGGAGAGATTATACAAATTAGGCCTGTTTTCTCCATAATTTAGAAGGTTAAGGGGTGATCTTAACCAAGTATTCAAGTTATTAACAGAAAAGACAGGGCAGATAAAGATAAAACATTTCCACTGGTTGGGGATTCTAGAACTAGGGGCATTGTCTGAGAATTATGGCTAGACTGTTCAGGAGAGATGTTAGGAAGCACGTCGATGCATAAGGAGTGCTTAAGGTTTGCAACTCTTTTCCACAAATGGCAGTGGATGATCGATCAGTTGTTAATTTTAAATCTGAGATTGATCATTTTTTGTTAAGCAAAGGTATTAGGGCCAAAGGCAGGTCTGTTGAGTTAGGCCATAGATGATTGAATAGAAGAAAAGGCTTGACAGGCTGAAAGGCCTAATCCTGTTCCTATATTCCAAATTCAATGGGGAAAACAAGCTTGATTTTTTTTTTTTTATTCTCTTTAATCATTCACAGGATGTGGGCATCGCTGGCTGGGCCAGCATTTATTATCCGTCTTGAGTTGGCCCTTGAGAAGATGGTGGTGAGCTGCCTTCTTGAACCGCTACAGTCCATGTGCTGTAGGTAGACCTACAATGCTCTCAGGGAAGGA
>NC_063372.1:1867414-1872387 GCF_021869965.1 Rhincodon typus
GGGGAGGGGGGAGGGTTCCCATGTATCTGCTGACCTTGTCCTTCTGGATGGTGGCGAGTTGTGGGTTTGGAAAGTGCTGTCTGAGGAGCTTTGATGAATTACTGCAGTGCATCCCGTAGATGGTACACACTGCATTAAGCTGTATGACCGCTCCCTGTCCCTGCGTTCTCAAAACCTTGCAACCAGTCAAGCGTTTTGTTGGTTCTTATAGCACAAGGACAGTTGAGAAAAGAGTGGGGAGCATCACAGCAGTGCAAACAGCCTGCTTCCTTAATCTTACCGATCTTGAAATGCACTCGTGAGTAACAGATTGTGTGTGGAGGAAGAGTGGGTGGGGAAATTCTCAGGCCACTGCTCTTCAGTGAAAGCACGAGTTAGTCACAAGCGAATCATGAGCAAGTTTTAAAGGTCTCTCTTGGAAATGTAATCACCGTGGTATTCCCCTGGTCCCCAATGCATTCTCAATCTTTACCACAAGTTCAGAAAAGGCACTTTAAGCAGTTACACATTTTGCACGACTTTTAAATGTGTTCAAAATGGTCATTGGCATACTCATTTTCAAATATTATTTTCCTTATTAACAACCTGGAGTATGGGATTTAGTGTGGTTTTATACTGGTGTGGGGGACAGGGAATTATTTAAAGTACAACAGAATCCATTTTTAAACACTAATCTGGGAGTTCATCCAAAGCAGGAGAACATGCTATTGGTGGCAGAGTCTGCCAAAGAGTTGTTCCAGTACAGAAGTCCCTAGTGGTGACATCACTATGATTGGACACTCTCCATTGAGCCACAATCTATATATTTTCAAATGCAGCAAATATTTTTACCATGATATCAAACCTACAACACAGGAGACCTTTTGGCTCCTGCTTGTGTCGAATCTTTGATAGAGCTATCAAATTTGTCCCACTCCCCTGCTCTTTTCCCATTTTCCTGATAATATTTCCCCTTCAGGTACTTATCCAACTCTCGCTTGAGAGTCATCATTGAATCTGCTTCCAGCATCCTTTCAGGCAGTGCATTTCAGATCCGAGCAACTTACAGCATGAAGAATTGTCTCCTCACCTTTGCTCGAGTTCTTTTGCCAATTGTTTGAAATCTCTGTCCTCTGGTTAACAACCTTTGCTGCCAGTAGAAACAGTTTCCACTCTGTCGAGAACCCTCATAATTTAGAATCTCTCTATGAAATTTCCTTTTAACCTTCATTGCTCTAAGGGCAACAATCTAATGTTCTCCAGTCCATCAACAACTCTCTAGCTGAACCCTAGACAGTCATCTAAAAACTGTTCAGCAGAATTTCCTTGATTTTGCACACTATATTTTACAACATTCATCTTAGAATTTCTCTCCTGTTTTACAATGTCAGGTCTCTTATTTAATATTATTAATAGGTTGGTGTCCACATAACTTCTGAGTTGTATCTATAACCTTGCCCATCCTTATCTCAGTAATCCCCTCCAGCCTCTACATCCCTCCCTATCTCTGCAGCCTACTCAGACTCCACAACCTTTCAAGCCTAGCTTCCTCAATTTTCAGCCCTCAACCACTGATGGCTGTTCATTCTGTTACCAAGACTCTGGAATTCCCTCCCAAATCCGCTGTTTCTTTACAATGCATCTTGAAATCTACCTCTTTGGCCAGGTTTTTGGTTCTTCTGTCTTAACACCTTGGGGGGTGCAGGTTCATAGTTCCTTGAAAGTGGAGTCACAGGTAGACAGGGTAATGAAGGAGGTGTTTGGTATGCTCGCCATTATTGGTCAGTGCATTGAGTACAGGAGTTGAGAGATCATGTTGTGGCTGTACAGGACATTGGTGAGGTCACTTTTGAAATACTGTGTTCAGTTCTGGTCTCTCTGCTTTAGGAAAGTTATTGTTAAACTTGAAAGGGTTCAGAAAAGATTTACGAGGATGTTGCCAGGGTTGGAGGGTTTGAGCTACAGGGAGAGGCTGAATTGGCTGGGGCTGAGGGGAGACCTTATAGAAGTTTAATAAAATCATGAGGGGTATGAATAGGGTGAATAGCCAAGGTCATTTCCCCAGGGTAGAGGAGTCCAAAACTAGAGGGGCATAGGTATAAGATTTAAAAGGGACCTAAGCAGCAACTTCTCATGCAGAGAGTGGTGCATGCATGGAATAAGTTGCCAGAGGAAGTGGTGGAGGCTGGTACAACTACAACATTTAAAAGGCATCTGGATGGGTACATGAATAGGAAGGGTTTAGAGGGATATGGGCTAAATGCTGGCAAATGGGACTAAATCAGTTTAGGATATCTGGTCAGCATGGATGAGTTGGGCCGAAGGGTCTGTTTCCGTGCTGTACAACTCTATCTCCTTGTTCGGCTCACTGTCAGATTTGTAGAGATTTGTACTTCCATGGGACACCTTGGGATGTTTCACCACGCTAATGCAATCTGGTGTTGCTGTAACGCTTCAGTTAATTTCAGAGTTGGAACCAGTACGAGGATTTGGGATGGAGGGGGTGAGAAAACTGTGGTTTTGAGGAGGGGGGTAGCACATGCGTCCATGCGTTAGTTGCACCTGAGGGCAAAGGCTTTTCCCTGAAGTTGCTAGTGGAGATTCAGTTGGGAAAAGTGTTTAAAAGAATTTGGTCTGCAGCTCCCTTCACCCTGAGGGGATATTTCCTCTTGCCCCCTTATCTCAGTGGCTTGATAGCTGTGTTCCTGGTGCATTCCTCTCTCAGTTTGTCCTTCAGTTAATGCCATCATCAGCAAAAGCCATTTGATTTCTGCAATTGGGCATTAAATGACCCTGGCATGCATTTTCCCATGGAACCAGAAGCCAAGACTGAGAAGGCACACACAGCACTAGCCTTGGGGCTAATTACAAATTATTCTATACTTAGGGAATATGAATGAACCATTGTAAAAAAGGAAGCCTCAATGCAGTTTTCAAATGCAATACACTCCATTTTCCATTATGTCCCCATGCAAGGTCTAATCTCACTCGAAACCAAAGAACGATGAGGCATTGGGCGTACAAGGCCCACTATTTTCTGGTAGGTTTTCTTTTTGCCAGATACTTCGTTAAACTTGTACATAGAGTGCCACTTTGTCAGACTTTAACCAGGCAGCAGACAGCCTGAAACTGTTCAGAATATAAACCATGCATCCAAAATCTAATTTGCCCGATGCTCTGTGTTCGGTGCTACGGAGCTATTCATTGTTAACTGTGTTCTCACTCGGACATTTGAGCATATAATCTCAGGTGGTAGAGGCAATACTACACAGAGAGATGCATCTTTCAGATGAGATTAAATCGAGGCCTCTCTGCCTTCAGGTGACTGTAGGAAGCCGACAGCTCGACTTCATTGAGAAATTTCCCTGTATCTAGATTAATATCCATCCCTCCACTAACATTTTTAAAAGTTAATAGATTATCTGGTCATTAATCGCAGTACTGTTTGTGGAATCCTAAAGTGAGCAAATTGGTCCAGATTTTCCCAGCAAACAGTGATTGAAAAGTAAGCAATTTTAGGAAATGCATTAAGATGATCTGTGGTCCTCAAAGGTACAATATCAATACAAGTTCCTTTAGGTTATCAATTAACTTGCATCAGTAGTAAAACAAACATCAGAACTCATCCCCTGATCCCACCCTCTGCTTCATACCGAACCTATTTGAGGAAAAATTCAACTACCCATGTCGCAAATTGGCCCCAGTGATCTAATGGAGAAGGCATTAGCTTTCTAAACCAGGGATTGCAGGTTCAAGTTCCATCTAGGGTGATAGGTAGCACAGTGGCTCACAGCACCAGGGACCCAGGTTCACCTCCACCCTCGAGCAACTGTCTGTGTTGAGGTTGCACATTCTCCCTGTGTCCGCGTGGGTTTGCTCTGGTTTCCTTCCACAGTCCAAAGATATGCAGGGTAGGGTAGATTGGCCATGGGGAAATATGCGGATAGGGTGGGATAGTCTTCAGAGGGTTGGTGTGTCGTCACTAGACCAAATAGCCAGCTCCCACACTGTAGGGATTCTATGATTATATACAGCAGTCTGTCAATCATTCAGACCAGTGAGCCTGTGCTTGGAAAGAAGGATCCCATTTGTTCCACACTGCTGATTTCCCCCCAGGGCTCCACAGATTGGTCACCTAACAGTATCCATCCAATTCACTTTCAAAGGTTTAATGTTTGCAGTGAACCTGGCAATCAACTTCCACAGATTTGAATGAAGAGCTAAGCAGGAGCACTTTTGGAAAATTTCCCTGCCCTGGTGTCTTTTAATCTTGTTCTTGATATAAGGGCGGTGTCTAAATTGCCTCCAAAGGCTATGTGGTGTTATCCCAACACTTTTAATTTTGACCTATATTCTATTCAGAGAGGTGGGAGTGGTGTCGTCGCTGGAGTACTAATCCAGTGACCAAGGATATTTTTCTGGGGACCAGTGTTCAAATCCCAGCATGACAATGGCTGGAATTTGAATTAAATCAATGGAATTGAAAGCTTGTCTCAGTAATTGTGATCAGAAAACCATAATCGACTGTTGTCGAAACTTGCCTGCCTAATGTGTTTTAGGAAAGTAGTTTGCATTCTTTACCTGGTCTGGCCTACATGTGACTCCAGACCCACAGCAGTATGGTTGACACTTAAGTGCCCTCTGAAAAGGTCTTGCAAGTCACTTAGTTCAAAATAACTCAGGATGGGCAACAAATGTGGGCCTTGCCACTGACACACATCTGCCACAAAAGGAAGAAATTAAACAAAAAATTAGGAATCCTCAAAAAGGAGCTGAGTTTTAACCATGAAGCAAATTCAGACCTCACGATGTCTTAACTTCGATTACTACACAATGTTTCTGTGTGCTTGGTTCTCAAAAGTTATGGTAATGGTCAGAGCTGGCAAAATGCAACATGAAAGACCAAAGCTGAGATGGCGGGGCAATATAGAGGTAACCTGAGTGGAAGAGGCACAAAGAAAAGTTAGTTCCAAGAGTCAACAGATAGGTGGCTC
>NC_063372.1:1872487-1882327 GCF_021869965.1 Rhincodon typus
AGGTCAGGCAGGATCAGAGGAGTAGGAAAGTCAGTGTTTCGAAAATTCGACTTTCCTGCTCCTCTGATGCTGCCTGGTCTGCTGTGTTCCTCCAGCTCCACACTGGGTTGACTCTGACTCCAGCATCAACAGTTCTTGCTAACCCTCAGTGGTTAGCACTACTACCTCACAGCTCCAGGGACTTGGGTTTGATTCCAACCTCGGGTGACAGTCTGTGTGGAGATTGCATGTGCACCTTCTGTCTGTGTGGGTTTCCTTCCACAGTCTAAAGATATGCAGGTTAGGTGGATTGGCCATGGGAAATGCAGGATTACAGGGGTGCGTCTGGGTGGGATGCTCTTCAGAGGGTTGTTATTGACTTGATGGGCCAAATGGCCTGCTTCCACACTGTCTTGATTCCATGATTTACAGCATTGACAACCTTATGGTGGATTTAGCTGGAACTTGTGACTTTGGAGAATTGTACTTTACAAAAAATGTAATTCCTACAAACCAATGATGTGTGTTACTGATTGCAACGAAGAAACGTACGCACCAGTACCAATTTTCGAGTAAAAACTTGTCATTTGGCTTCAAGGTTATCACAGTATATGGAAGATGCATATCTTTAACTTTGCTGAATAATCAACAAGTGGCTGGACTGAACGGCCTGCCATTTCTGCACCGCCTCATGACTGCAGGGCACTTTTTCAGCCAATGAAGTGCTTCCAAAGAGCAGTCGCTGTTACAGCATAGGAAGTGCAGCAGCCACCTTATGCACAGCAAGATCCCACAAACAGCCATGGTAAAGGCTGGGGTTTTTGGGGTGTTAATTGAGGGATAAGTATTGGCTGGAGCACTGGGAAAACCCTGCCCGGTTTTCTTCAAAACAGCAATACGGGCCCTTCCACAACACCTCCCACCACCAAACCCACTGAGAAACAAACAAGGCCTTAGTTTAATGTCTCAAACCAAAAAAAAAGCCAGTACTGCAGCAGTCCTGAACTGGAGTCTGAACCCTTGTGATGCCAAGGTGTAAGTACTACCCACCCACCTGCGCCACATGCTCATTCTGCATGGCACTGAAGCAAACAGAATGGACGAACTATAAACTGGAAGAAATGCACAACAGGCTGCTGATTCACGATCATCCACTTTGCATTATCAAACAGAATCAAAATCATCTCCCCCCAACTATTGCTAAGGCTCAAGTAACTGATCAAATACCTTGAAGAAACCTTTGCATCCTTCACAGGTCCGTACACCATAGTGTTGGCAGGAAGCGTTATCTCCACACACAGCGCACTGGCCCTCATTAGAAGGGGGGTTACGAACCGGTGGAGAGGGGATGGGATTGTCTATAACAATGGGACTGTCCAAGAGACGTGGTCCACGGTCCATGGGGAGAGCAGGAAAATTCATGGAGGCTTGGCTGGTGGCATCATAAGACATGGTATCAACAAGCTGGTGGACAGGGTTAGCTCCATGGGAACTTGCATCGAGCCTCATGTGGCAATGTGACACAGGAGACTCTGAAGGTACCTGCTTAAAGGAAAAGAATGAAAGTTGGGACACATTTTTTTGTTGATCTAACAAATGATCCACCTCACCATATTGCAGTGAGTGATGAGGAAAAGAATCATCCCATATGGACACTTGCTGCGTTTGAAAAGCGGGGGTTGATGGTGAGGGGATGGAGCAAGATCCATTGTAATATTGAGAAGATCCACACTGAGGTAGCACCTCTTCCAAATGCATGTTGATGGAGGCTGGATAACAGCCAAACATCTGAACGTCCTCCACTTTAAATGGAGACTGCTGGTTGGTAAGCATCAGTTGGTACAAGTATGCATCAAAGTCTCCGTTGTTGCTGTCGATGAACGTGTTGAAGCTGGGAAGAGAGGTTGTGGCAGCAATCTCCGTGGTGCTGAGGTCCATTCCAAGCTTGACAAATTCAGGAGTCAAAAAGTCAGAACTGTAGTCCTCATATGGTCCTCCACTTTGTGGCAAGGTCCCATACTGTGCCTGAAGACAAGGCATCTCTGAAAGGGAAACATATTAAAACTATTCCAGTGAGAGGGTATTTTGTGCTTCATTACATCTTGCATGACTTACTGAAAACAAACTCTACACGTGAGTGATATCCGGTGATGTCTTATAGCAATCTTATTTCACCTCTGAGGTCAAAGATCAAGATGGTCAAATGTGTTTATATGTCAACACTACTCTAAATTCAACAAACTGCCAAGCTCACTGGCACTGGAATTTTACGTGCAATGGTGACAGTAAGTCAATCCAGGTCGGATGAGGCACTCAGATGCCATCCTCATGCCCTCTTATTCCATTTTTTTTATTCAGGATTCTTAAGCTATTTTTGACTCAATTTCCAAAGGCTTATGTCGAGTCTGTTGAATGCAAGCTGGCCATTTTTTCTTCAGTCTGGACTCAAGACCTCATGTATTGGAAAGTAGATTTTTGAAAAAGTACTTACATGACCTGCAATGCTGACTTTTCTTAAAGTGGCTTAATTCAGGTTTTGTACATCAGAATTAGAATTAGCTTTATTGTCTCACGTACTCACATAAGTGCAGTGAAAAGTTTACAATGTTGCCACTTACGGCGCCATCTTAGGGACCAAAGTACCTAGTTACAGCATCTTAGGGATAACCACATAGCCACAAATAAATTGTAACAGAAGACAAGAGTACAGTCGAAGCAGTTGACCTTATGACAGCAGACATTCTAAACACACATAAGTGACCGTTTGTCATCATGAAGATACATATATAAAAACTGAGCCCTCCACTGTGTCCCTCCAGAAAAGTGATAGCTGCTGCCATTTGTTTATTCATTTTTAAAATGGAATAGCATGGGAAACTGTATTCATCTTTTGATTGTGTCACAATGCCAAAGGATCCCATGCTAAACAGTTTAAGATTGATCGATTAATTTAACTGTTGTCACTTACTGAGATACAGTGAAAAGTGATATAACAAGGTGTAGAGCTGGATGAACACAGCAGGCCAAGCAGCATCAGAGGAGCAGGAAAGCTGACGTTTCGGGTCGAGACCCTTCTGCATGCTATACATGCAGATTGAACCATACAAAGTGCATCAGGGTAGCAGAACAAAGTGAGAATGCAGTGTTACAGCCGCAGAGAAGGTGCACCTAAGAAGATAGGAAGAGACCATTCAGCTCCTAGAGCTGGTTCTGCCTTTCAGCTATATCGCAGCTGGTCCATAGCTTAACTCCATCTCTCTTCTCCTCTTGTGAGTGTGTATGTGTGGCTAGTGGGACTTATTGCACAAACTTGCTTGACAATCACCACTGCCCAGATGGTGGCGAGACGGCACTGGGGAACGAGCCCAGTGTAGCAGAGAGATCGAGCCTGTGTGGGGAAAGCCCAGCATGGAGTGACTGCAAGCCCATGGCTAAAGAAGGACTGTAAGTTGGAACTTTTAACTTTATTTTAGTAGCTACTTTATACTGACAAGAACTGCAATGTTGAATTTTCAACTTATTTCTTTATTTTTCTACTTTTTGAACTAAGATTTTGTACCTTTTGTACCTTGTGCCTAAGATGGCGCCGGAAATGGCAACATTGTAAACTTTTCACTGTACTCCTGTATCCCCTGTACTGGAGTACACATGACAATAAAACCTAATCCTAATTCTCCAAGAAACACTACCTCTTCCCTTGGTTTGAGCGTCCTGGTCCTCCCCAATCCAACATTCGCATAAATCCTGCCATCAGCAAACTTGTATGTTACTTCTCTCAGCGCCTACATCTGGATAGTTAATGGCCAGCCAGCAATGATTAAACACAATCAGATGCCATGGGGCTGGAGCAAACAGACATTATTGCTGGGAGCACTATGGAATGAAGAGGGTGCTTTATTAGCAAGCCCAGTTCCGATGTGCTCAGAACTTCTGGAGCTGCACTGGTTGCCAGGAGATGCACATATTGCTCCAACAACTCACACAATCTCCCCTCTCTCATCCCTCAGGCCATTCATAAGTACATCAGCAGAAAATGCTCAGAACAAAAAGAGAATGTGAGCCCGCAGAGGGCAAGGTTGTTGCTTGCTAAGGTCAAAGAGGATGCACTTCGACAATCTCATTGATCAAAGCCATTTCTGTTACTCTTTTCACCAAACTGTACCAGGGTGGCTCAGTTGCTAACAGCACATTGAGGAGTTCAAGCCCAGCAGTTTTCACTCCAGTGTCCTTCAGAAGGTCGGTATGGACTCGATGTGCTGAATGGCCTGCTTCCACACTGTAGGGATTCTATGATTGAGACTTCTTCCTTTCCAAGGGAGGCCACATTTCCTTGTTTGGATAGGCATTACAAGAACCCTCCTTTACTGTCCCTGTTTACCAACCCCAGTGTTGGAAGAAGTGCAGGAACATAAGAAAAAGGATTTGGACAGGACCAGGCCAGTCATACTATCCCGGCCTGCCTTAACTCCACTTTCCCACCCTCTCCTCATATCCCATTATCCCCTGGAGGACCGGGATGGCAGCCTGACCAACTGATCCCACAAATAAGATTAGTCGATCATTCCTTTCATTGCTGTTTCCGAATTTGCTGTGCAATAAAACAGCAGCCACCCTCACTAATATATGGATAGAGTCAGAGCCTGGAAACAGACCCTTCAGTCCAAACAGTCCATGCTGACCATAATCCCAAACTAAACTAGTCCCACCTGCCTGTGCTTGGCTCATATCCCTCCAAACATTTTTTATTCATTTACTAATCTAAATGTCTTTTAAACATTGTAACTTTACCCACATCCACCACTTCCTCAGGCAGTTCTTTCCACACATGAACCACTCTCTGTAAAACAATTGCCTCTCATGTCATTTTTTAGATCTTTCTCCTCTCACCTTAAAAATATGCCACCTAGCCTTGAAATTCCCCACCCTAAGGAAAAGGCACCTTATCTATACCCATCATTATTTTATAAACCTCTATAAAGGTCACCCTTCAACCTCCTACGCTCCAATGAAAAAAATCCCAGCCTATCCTTCGAATTCAAATGTTCCATTCCTGACAACATCCTGGTAAATCTCTTCTGAACCCTCTCCAGCTTAATAATATCTTTCCTATTACAGGGAGACCAGAACTGGACACAGTATTCCAGAAGAGGGCTCACCAATGTCCTGTACAACCACAACATGATGTCCCAACTCCTACATTCAAAGTTCTGAGCAATGAAGGCAAACATGCTAAACATCTTCTTGACCACTCTGATCTATATGTCACTGCACTGACACACTACCTAATGCAACTTTAAATTCAACTTACTTCACTACGTATTTAGATTGGGACAAGGCACAATTGAAATGCAAATCGTGAGTGCAGAAGCAAGAATTATATACATTGCTCAAAAAATCTCATTTTCTGCTACCTCAAGTCCCTTGCCCAAGCTGACATCCCTAGGGTTGGGTCCCCAAGGCTGCCTTTTCTGAATTCTGCTGTGCCAATGTAAAGTGGGTAGCAAGCATACGAGCCTTGGCAAAAGCAAAGACTGAGACGGTCAGATTTTGTGGAAAGAAAAACTCAAGCATTTTCACACTAAGTCTGACATCTGGCATCTCTTTTACTACATACTAATTGAGCATGAACTCAATCCTTTGCAACAAGCTCCCGCCTTCTCTCTGACAGGATGGGCAATGTGATTGACCCAAATTGCAGCAAACAGATGTACAAAAAAGAAAGCAACAGGGCAAATCTTAACAATTAAGTGATAGAAATAGATATTTCACATAAATGGGCTTCTCTTTCTTCTTGTCCTGCCAGTGAGGTCGAACAGTGGTTTGACTATATTTAGCAAAGCATTAAAGAACAGTTAGTCAGAAACTATCTCTAGCAATAAACCAGTTCAGTTACTTCACAGAAGGGCACATTGGAATTACAAAATAGGAATAGGCAGGTATTTATCTGGATCTTGCTGGAGGGCCACCTGGTGGTGAGCTCTTGCACTCATGTTCTGGAAGGGAATTTCCCTAATCGTGTGTACCAGCCACCATCTGAAAGCCACATGAATTTTAAAAAAGTTGTATCTGGTTAACGGGGGATGTTTGCTCCAAATGTTTCAGGCTCTACCGTGGTGTTTGACAACAGAAATAGCTGCACCTTTGACCCAGAATTCATTGTGAATTGTAACCTTAACTGTTAGCACAGAGAGAGCTCTAGACACTTGCCACATGTGCTTCAGTTGCTGCTTTATTCTAAAGCTTTTGGTGGTAAATATTCTGGCAGCAAACCACACTGTATTGAATCCAACACTGTGCCAACGGTCAGTGCTTCTCCAGATACAGTCTGCCAACGGGCTCGCCATCTGGTTCCCCTTGCAACCTTGAGATCTCACCACTATCCAATTTTCTTGTAACTTCCTGCACTTTTTTTCCTTTTCTCATACATCAGCTCGGGTTTTTCATTCCATTTCACACTTTTGACAAAAATAAACAAAGCCATTAATGGAGATGATTCAAGTAACTAGGTGGGTAAGGGGTCTCCCGTGGGCAGTAGGAAAAGTAAACAGTTAATGTTTTCTTGCATTAACAGCCAAAATATCATCCTGGATGAGTACAAAGGGATGTGAACAGTCCGCCCTCCAAAATAAAAGGACACAATAAACTCGGCATCCTGTACTGACACATACTAAATCTTTCCTATCTAAAACAAAAATCATACTGTGTGCTTAGTGGAACATTCAATAGCGAACAAGTTACTAGATAGACAGAAACAGCAGGGAGTCATTAGCAGTGAGTGGCTTTTACTGTGGTTTCTTAGAATATGTCACTCTGACTCAGAGTCACGGAGTCATTTGCAGTGCAGCCTGTTTGGCCACATCAAGTACATCCTGACTCTCTGCAGAGCAATGCAGTCAGTCCCACTCCCCCTGCCTAATTGCTCCAATAATGATACTGATGATGAAAAAGGTGGCATGGTGGCTTAGTGGTTAGCACTGCTGCCTCAGGGCACTAGGGCCTCAGGTTTGATTCCACCCTCAGGTGACTGTCTGTGTGGAGTTTGCACATTCTCCCTGTGTCTGTATGTGTTTCCTCCGGGTGCTCTGGTTTCCTCCCACAGTCCAAAGATGTGCAGGTTAGGCCGTGGGAAATCTGGGGTTACAGGAATAGATTCTGGGTGGGATGCTCTTTGGAGGGTCAGTGTGGACTTGTTGGGCTGAATGTCCTGCTTCCACACTGTAGGAATTCTATGCTCCTCTTCCACTGGTTTGCAGCTTTCACCATGAAGCTGTTTCAAGGGGCTCTTACTACACCATGTTCAAACCACTGCCCCGCATGCATTGTCCCCGGGTTAAAATGAAAGCTTTCCACCATAGTCCATTCTTTTCCCAAAACATCAAAAGCTTTTTTTTAGAAATTCATTCAGAGGATGTGGGTGCTACTGGCTAGGCCAATTTCTACTGTCCATCTTGAATTGCACTTGGCTTGTGGGTTGTGTAACCATTTCAGGGGCAGTTAAGAGGTAACCGCATCACTGTGAGTCTGGAGTTACATGTAGGCCAGACTGGGTAAGGACAGCAGGTTTCCTTTCCTGAAGGACATTAGTGAACCAGGTGGGCTTTACAAAAAAAAAAAATCAATAGTGGTTACAGGGTTACCATCAAGCGAGCTTTTAATTCCAGACCTTCCAAATTCAAATTTCACCAGCGGTGATCGCAGGATTTGAACCTTTAACGTATTAGTTTGGATGACTAGCCCAGCAATCTAGGACTCCTTACACTGTCCTAAGCCTTCCCTTCCACTTGCAATCAACTGGCTCCTGCTTTAGCTTACCCCAACTCCTTTTACCCAGTTCCACACTCGCAGGCTCCTGCAACCTGACTTTGACCTTTCCTCTAGGTAGGGAGAAAACAAACTACGAAGGAAAATGACAGGGAAGGAGGGAGCAGCTGCACATAAGCAAATTCAGAGTAATATTTCTGAATTGGGCGGCTTGTGCATCAGATCGGTAGCTCTGCCCTCGCTCAATGGATGAGGGCAACCTGGATATTGGCAGAAGGTGGAACAGTGCTGGGCCACGATGCCAACCACTGTCGAACTTCCCACCATTAGTCATACTGTGAGGAGTGGCCACCTGGATGTGGTATTGATGTGGTCAACCCAAGGTCAGCTGAACAGCTCACCAAGAAGAGTCAGTTCCTCATTACAGGGAGTTAGTAAATACAGACAAACCAGCATATGTATGAAGACTACATGCCAACCTGCTTATCAATACCACAACTGCAGTCTCTCAAAGTCTTTCCGTGCTCCCACAACCACCTGCTGGATTGAGTTTTGAAAACGGTACACTTCCAGCCCGCTTTGAATGCAGACCAATGTGAGATCTGCCACTGGATATCACCATGGTTACTTTCACTAGGTCACTCCTCACCATGCCAACAACAAGTTGAAAGCGTAAATAACCTGGACTGAGACTGGCTGGAACCATGCCAGTAAAAGGGGTGAGAAAACAATGTTAATTTGAGCCAGAGGTCTGAAGAGTTAAAGCACCTTTAGATATCCTTCACTGACCCACCTTGGCTGAAGTTCATGAATAATTGTTCTATACACATTTACAGAGAATGTTCTAGATCTTTGATGAGGGGTGGTGACTTGTATAACTCTGCATTCCTCCGATTCTGTCCTCATAAGTAGCTCTGATTTTAGTTGCTGCTCCATAAGTAGCCATATTGTCAGCTGCATTGGCTTCAAGCTCAGAATCTCTTCCATAAATGCCCCGTCTCTCTCCTCCTTAATTCCTTTACTGTTCAAAAAATTATCCAACTTTGTGTTAAAAATGCTGCTGAAAATGGACCTGTTTGGCCTGCCCTTTGGTCAGCTGCCCTAACATCTCCTTATTTGGCTCAATGCCAAACCTTGCTTGATAATTATGGTTATATTATGTACGGAGTAAACAAGATAAGGGAGGTTGTTTCCATGGGCGGGTGAAACTAGAACTGGGGATATAGCCTCAAAATAAGGAGAAGCAGATTTAGGACTGAGTTGAGGAGAATCTTCTTCACCCAAAGGGTTGTGAATCTGTGGAATTCCCTGCCCAGTGAAGCAGTGGAGGCTACCTCATTGAATATTTTTAAGGCAAAGTTGGATAATTTTTTGAACAGTAAAGGAGTTAAGGGTGATGGTGAGTGGGTGGGTAAGTGGAGTTGAGTCCATGAAAAGATCAGCCATGATCTTATTGAATAACAGAGCAGGCTCAATGGGCCAAATGGCCTACTCCTGCTCTGATTTCTTATGTTAAAGGTGCTATGTAGATATGGGCCATTTATTGTTTCACTGTGTACATCAGTGGTTGGTCCATTCACTTTTTGGCTTGGCCTACGTTACATGGGTGGGGAGGGGTCACTCAAATGCTGGTCGACCACCTAAGCCCTCAGTTTTCTTGGATTTGGCAGGTGGCTTGATCTTCCCACTGTATCCAGGCTAAGGACTGTCACTTAATATTCATTGGCTTGCTAAATTCCTTCATAACACTTTATTCCTGGAGTGTGACTCAAACCTGGGGCCTTCCGACTCTGAGCCAGGAAAACTACAATCAGAGCCAGTCCAGTTTGTTCTCATACATATCAGCATGTTGTGCCAGTTACAGATTCATTACCTCGGACACGGTCACAAAGTTCATTAGGTGGGCCGTACAGAGCACGAGGCCACAGAGATGGGCTGAGGAGTTCACTGAATTCTGGGCCAGTCGTACACAAGCAAGACTGAGGGTGTAGTTAAGTGTTCAGTTAGCCCTGGACTGCTCCGCCTTGTGGCTACATTGGCAAAGAGTTTTAAGCAGGTTTCGAACCTGTAGGTTTTTAGCTTGCATTTAGAAATGGGCTG
>NC_063372.1:1882427-1884951 GCF_021869965.1 Rhincodon typus
GAGAATGGTTTAGGTATTGGCCCTGTGTGAAATTCTGCTGTGGGTGCCAAATGATCTTTTAAAGAAGAATTTGAAAAGGGGACTAATTATTCCTGCTGGTGTATCTGCCCTAGGGGAGGAGCATTTATAGCTTAAAAATGCCTCTGACAGAGGTGATGGCCTAGTGGTATTATCACTGGAATATTGACCCAGGTAAAGTTCTGGAGACCTGGGTTCAAACCCCACCACAGCAGATGGTGGAATTTGAGTTCAACAGGAAAACAAATCTGGTATTAAGAGTCTAATGATGACCATGAATCTGTTTTTCAAGGGGGAAAAAAAAACCCATCTGGCTCAGGGACAGAAACTGCCATCCTTACCTGGTCTGGCCTATATGTCACTCCAGACCCACAGCAATACGGCTGACTCTTAACTGCCCTCTGGGCAATAAATGCTGGCCTAGCCAGAGCTGCCTGCATCCCATGAATGAATAAAACAAAAGAAACAATTACCTTTAATTGACCTCAAAATGTACCAAATGCAGCTCGTGACTTTAAAGAGGCACGGCAGCACTTTAGCAGCATAAGGTATACTTCTCCTATCTCTGTTACTAAAGTGTGACTGGTATCTCAACACTTTTCTTTCTAAAAAAAAAAAGCCCCTTAAATCACAGGCCAGAAAAGTCCACAGTCCTGGCCTAAGCCTGTGGTCTCTCTGGACTGATCTCAGTCCAGGGGCTGCATGGGTGGAGGTCAAGGTGGCTGAGAGTTGGTTCCAAGACAATTAGATTGGGCAAGGGGGGAGGGTGGAAAATCCCCAAGATTGGTGTTTCTGCTCTGGCTGAGCATCCAAACAGCTGGAAAATCCATGTGTGTGTGAACAATGTCAAGTGTGACACTGCTGTGACAGCTCTTGTAGTGGAATAGCATAGTGATGTATCCTTTTTCGATACCTATGCTCATCCATGAGGACCAGCACCCAGGAAACCATACTCCAGTAAGGGCCATCAACTTTCAGGGGGAAAAGGGAAGGCATACGTATGGCACAGGAATTTGGCACAATTCAAAATGAAGGGGTTGCACCCAGTAGTGTGGCAGAACATTAGCCTCAGTCGCAAACTTGAGTCTCTGCCATGTGTAGGAGGATATTCCACCTGAATTCCCTACTGGACTCATTAATGACTATCTTATATTAATGGCCTCTCAGCTCTGGACACCCCACACGTGGAAACATCTCCTCCGCATCTGCCTTCTCTAGCCCTTTCCAAATCTCAAAAGGTTGTTATGAGGTTACTCCTCAGTCTTCCACAGCCTGCTCAGTCTTTCCTGATGGGCAGAACTGTTCTTGTTTTTGGCACTTTCTCCAGCAGCTCCTCATGCTTTTATTCTAAAATATGAAAACCAGCAGCTGTTCATAAGTCTCCCTTGTTGTGTGATTTTGTCTCTTACTAGTTTGCACCCCTCTGAAAAGGTGGCAGTTTTGCCTGATCTTCTGCTCAATAACTCAGTGACTCCTTGTCAGTTTGTTTCAAAGAGGCATATTCATCGCTCAGTAAACAGGGTGTTGAAATCCTTGTGGTTAAAGTTGAGTCAACAGCAACCTGGGTGTTATCAATGACAAACTAACACCTACTACCAGTCTGTACAAAAATAGGTCATAAAAAAGCATCATCACCATCCTGTCCTGGCTATAACATCATTAGACCGTGGAATACTTTCGGTACCTAGGGTCGTTCTCAATAAGGCATGCTAAAAATAGAGGGAGATACTGGGCCTGTCCCACTCCAAACAATTCAGCAGTAAATGAAAGCAGAATAATGCCGATGCTGTAAATTCAGCTGTAAAACTTGCTGAACTACATTCAGGGTGAAATGTTTCATACACCAGCGATGAAACACCAAGAAATGTAACAGAGCAATTTAAGGTCAATCAAAAACAGAAAATGCTGCAAATACTTGGCAGGTCTGGCTGCATTTGTGAAGAAAGAAACAGAGTTAACACTTCAGGGTCACTGACTGTTTACTGGAACCCATCATCAACTTGAAACATTAGTTCTGGTTTCTCTCCAGGTGCTGCCAGACTTGCTGATTATTTTCTGTTTTTTCTTCAAACTTCCAGTATCAGAACTACTTTCAACAATGAAACACTAATGCGACACAGCTTTGTACATGGTTCAATATAAGTAATTTCCATTATAATAACAAAGTAAAGCCAAATTAGAATCTCACTGTTGGGTTCCCTATAAAAGTTACAGCTACCTCAATAACGGTAACTTGCTTATACATAGTGCCCTTCACACAGTAAAACATCTCAAGGTGTTGCACAGCAGCCATCATCAGACAAAGTTTGACACTGAATCACGCATAAGACGACATTTTAAGGGAAGGGACTAAAAGGTCAAAGAGGTAGATTTTAAGGAGCATCTGAAAGGAGTAGAGCCAGGCGGCACAGTGGTTAGCGCCGCTGCCTCACGATGTCCAGGGACCCAGGTTTGATTCAACCCTCAGGTGACTGTGTGGAGTTTGCACATTCTCCCCATGTCTGCA
>NC_063372.1:1885051-1895699 GCF_021869965.1 Rhincodon typus
GATTTCTCTCCACAGAAAGCTCAGCAGGTCTGGCAGCATCTGTGGAGAGAAATCAGAGTTAACGTTTCGGGTCTGGTGACCCTTCATCAGGGCTGAACAGTGGCTGCCAGACCTACTGAGCTTTTCCAGCAATTTCTATTTTGGTTGACTCTGATTTACAGCATCTGCAATTCTTTCGGTTTTTATGCAGGTTAGGTGGATTGGCCATGTTAAATTGCATACAGTGTCCAGGGTTGTTTGGGCTTGGTGGATTAGCCATGGGATGTAGGATTGTGGGTGGTTCTGGTTGGGACGCTCTTCAGAGGGTTGGTGTGGACTCGATGGGCCAAGTGGCCTGCTTCTACACTGTAGGGATTTTAGATGGTGAGGCAGAGAAGTTTAGGGAGGAAGTCCCAGAGCTCAAGGCCTCTGCAATTGAAGGCACAGTGCAATTAAAATCAGTCCATCTCCATTCAGTTCCACTGATCTCATAGACACTGATGAAGGATGTTAAAGTTGAGCTAATCGACAGAATCACGTTAAAAAAGGATCCTAACGGTAAAACTCCCTTCTGTCGATGGGGTGTACCGAGGGCAGCTGATCACTTTTCACTGTTTGCTCTTGGCTTCTGTCACCTCAGCCAAAGCTTGCATAATCCGGGTTTGTATTTCATTTAATTCAATTAAAAACCTGTTGGTTCTGAAAGAAATCAATACGGCAGTTAACAAAAACAAGAGAAGTGCCTTAACAGACAGTTTTGTCAGGATTTTAGCACTCTAGCTGTGACCTACCAACAACAACAAGTTGTGCGCGGGTTAACTGGATGAAAACCATGAAGCAGGCACTACCATAGTAATCACATTTCATATATGTCTGCTCATTGTCCCTTTTCATTGGTATCAATACAGTTAAATCCCATTTAATAGTTGGTACAATCTGATTACGTTTTGTGAACCCCTGCCCATCTCTCCCTCAGCATCTTTAACATGTATGGTTGTCAAAATTGCATCAGATAATTCACTACAAATCTCATGGCTCAAATCCACCTTTCACATGTGACATTTTCCACAACAGATTGACCATCATGGGTTGGTAGGGGCCTGGGGTGGTGAGAGGGTGGGGTGGATTTGTACAATCCTCCCACAAGCCAATGTTGATATTGATCTCCCTCTGCTCCTTCTCTGCGGCCACAACACTGTATTCTGCACTCTGATGCACTTTGTATGGTACAATCTGCCTGTATAGTACGCAAAACAACACTTTTCACTGTATCTCAGTACATGACAATAATAAATCAAATCAAATCAAAACATTTTATGACACCTTCACATGCTGGGCAGCACAGTGACTCAGTGGTTAGCACTGCTGCCTCACAACATCAGGGACCAGATTTGAGCCCAGCCTCGAGTGACTGTGTGGCGTTTGCATGTTCTCCCTCTCCCTGTGTCTGTATGGGTTTCATCCCACAGTCCATGTGCAGGTTAGGTGGGTTTGCCATGGGAAATGCAGGGTCCCAGGAATTGGGTCAGATACTCTTCAGAGGTGGTGAGCTGAATGGCCTGCTTCTATACTATAGGGATTCTATGCTAAGAATCCTCTTCATTGGGGTCCATGTATTATTTTCTGTCCACACCATGATGGAAACATATAGACCCTCTTTTTCCAAGTGCTCTCTTGCTTTCAATTTCAAACCTAACTCTCTGACAGTTCCCTTGACATGAACCATTTTCACCGGCCAACTTTGCAGCTCCTTCCTCTCTCCAGACCTCGTCTTATTTTAAAATAAATAAGTTGACCAAATTGAATAAAATTAGAACTGACAGTCCCTTGGGCACACTATAACAAAAATCAAAGGAAACTTACCAATTTAAATCAAAATATCCTTTTGAGGGAGATAATTGACCCCAACCCCTGCAGTGCCCACTGGTCACAAATCCCATTCTTGCATTGAAGTGAAAATTTCAGGAGCTAAATTGGGATTTGAACCTCCGCTCAAAGAGCATGAAGCCTCTGCGACAATATCACTACCGCCCTTGAAAATATTCTGAGGCATTTTGTTGCAAGATTCTAGGTGAAAAAATACACAAGCAACCAAAGCCTCTGAGATGGTTTAACATTTTGGGTCGAGATGAAGCATTCCCGACGTACACTTCCATTGTAGGTTTCTTTATTTCTTTCAAATCGAGCTCAAAGAAGCAGAGGGGATAGTTTTTAAAACAAAACTCTTGAAGTGGCTCCTGTCGGAGATTTGAGGTGCAAGGGACAGCTGAGCGCCCAGCAAAAGGTGCCAGCGGCCACAGAAGGTGCACGAGTTCGCGCCTCGAGCACACCTCCCCCCCGCCCCGCAGTGGCCGCTTCTATGTGGCAATTAGTGGTCCCTGTTCGGGACGCGGCACGGAGTGTGGAATGGGGGTGCAGAGCAAAGTGAGCCCGCCCGCAGCTCGCCTCAGTTCTGTTGGCGCGATCTGACGGGAATGGGACATCTCGGGGTTGTCCCCTTCGGCTCGAAAAGATCGGACCCGCCAGTTGTTTGACGGCGGGAACTTGCAGCAGTTCCAATCCCACACCTCATCCGTAGTCGGCCTTAGTGGACAGTCTGCATAATTTGATAATGTTGGGTTACAACTACTTTCAGTACAAGGGGTTTGCATGGCGCTGTGGTGGTTTCTCTACCTGGGGACGGGGTTCAAATCCCACCTGTTTTGGAGGTATATTACAGTAAGTCTGTTGTAATTTTCTTCCAAACCCGGTGAGTTTGGCAGTAAATCCTACCGCAGTACATTTTGCAAGTGGCACCTTTTTAAAAAATTACTTAATCAAGTCAAAAAAAAGTCAGAATAAATGTCACTTCTGCATGCAGGCATGATCAAAGTGGCAATGGGCTATCAAGTTATTCACTTAAAAGACACTTGCTAATTGTTTTAGATTTACACTTGTCAGTAGCTGTTTTATCTGGCCAACAGGCAATCTGCATACCGCATACCCTGGATTTCTTAATTATTTTTTCATTTAAGCTATTTTTCTAATCCTGCTCAGAAATGTTATTACAAATATTCCCTTTCGTACTTATTTGGCTTATGGATATTTGTATTTTGTATTATGCTTTTATATATTATCAAGGTTAGATAAGGGGAAATGTCCTTTTTTTGTACTTGTAATTATTTATACGAGTTGGATTAACAAACTTCCCCCACAGTCACATCCGCTAACCTAAATATTTATGTTTACCTATTGTCTCAACTGATACAGAATTCGTTTAATGCAATGTTACAAGTACAATTGTTTCACTGCTGCCTCTTTTTTCCACGCCAGAATTGAAAACACTGTTCAAGGTGGACAAAATGTTCAAAACGAATGCTGTGATACTGAACAGATCAAATAGAATCCCTAGTCTAGACATTTTTCCTCCAATTGACCGGTTCTGGGATCTTATTATACACCTCTCGAGCAGGTGGGACTTAAAGCTAAGTCTCCTAGCTCAGAGGTAGGGACACTACCACTGCTCCACAACAAATCCTCGGTCTGTACTGAGTTAGTGGAAGTCAGGCAGGCACACCTAGTCCCAAAATCCCTGAGGGAAGGAGGGAGACCAGTCAGGGTTGTCACTCCTGTGATTCCCTCGGTGCTTGGATCCCGAGGGAGGACTGACTGATGCTGTTAACGGCATCTATGCTTATGCAGCCAGCTACACTCACCCGCCTGAGCTCACACCCGAGGATCTGCTAATGCGGTGTGAGCCCTCTCAGCAGAAGGAGCCAGAAAGAAACGCTGCTCACCTTTTGCAAAAAAAGAGACGGGGTCTAAAAATAAAAGCACTGTTGCACCTCTGGCACATCTTCTGACCAGTCCCACAGCTATTTTGGAAACCACCTTACCAAAGATTCAAAGTTATGATTTCTGCACTTTAGAGCTTTGGGGTTAATCCTGCTATTGTAGCAATGCACTACCACAACTTTTAAATGCATGAAAAATAAGTTGTCCCTACCCAGTTAAAGCCTGGGGTGTCGGCACAGGGATAAACCAGCTATGCCCCAGCATTTGAATGCAATTAATATAGAATTTGACAGTTTGCGTTACTCCTACAGCAACGAGTCTTGAGTAACTGTCGGCGTTACTGTCCTTGCTGACCTGATTTCTTGCACTGTAATTCCACTTAACGCTGTCCTGCAAACCCTACCTCTCCCCATCACCGTGTGCACGACCTTCAGAAATGTTACAGTTGCCCGGTTAGCCTCACAATCACTTGTAAAGCAACAGCTGAATTCCAGCTTCCTGCAATTGAACCGTATTCTGCACACAAGCGCAGACAGCTACAAAACCTCAGCAAGTTCCTCCAAAGTGCCACACACAGAACAGAGCTTTAAAAATGCTGTCTTCATGCATGTTTAACTTGCAATATTTTGACGATAACGTTTACAAAAAAAAGTACGTCCACAGCAAAACAGAATAAAATAAATCATTGCTTTGGAGTGTAAAAAAAAGCTGGTTTATGTTCCCCCCAATGTAATTCATAACACCTTTTTTCCTGAAGAAGAAAGCAATAAGCTATTACTTGCAATACATACCTGATGGTAAAAACGTGTGGTATATCTTTGGTTTTTTTAGAAAAAGAATCCAGATCAAAAATGTTGCACAGAAATAGATTTGGAAAACAAACAGAGAGGGGGGGACAAAAACTCCCAGCTGATGATTTCGGTTGCCCGGCCAAAGAAACAGGTTGGAAGCACCTGTCTGAGTTGCTGAAGAGCCTAAGTCCCTTTCTGCAACCTCCCTCCCCGGCTTCTGGGAATTACTGTTGTCAATTGCACTGTAATAAACTATCCATTCGGTCTGGGGTGTACAGGGGGGAGGGAGGGAAGTTTGTTGGTCGGTCAGGAAGGAGGTGGGGGGGGCGCTCCTATTGGTCTACCTCCCGGCCTGTAGGTGGCACCCCGTCTGGGAACCGAGCCAATCGCTGGGCGACGGAATGCAGGCTGACGCGCACGGAGCCTCCGTTGACGCGCAGGAGGATCCAAAAATAGCTTCAGGTGAGCCCCGCTGGTTTCCATGGGAATAAGGATATCCAACCGGCTGAGCAACTCCGCCCCACCCCTGCCGGCATGCCAACGGACTGAAGCAGGATAAGGGTAGATCACCCTGATTTGCATATCTTCCTTCTGTTGTGATTATGATTCGATTTATTTTCGTCACATGTACTAAGATACAGTTGAATGGTGAGGAATGCAAAGATAGAATCCCTATAGCGTGGAAGTGGGCCATTCGAGTCCACGCCGGCTCTCCGAAGAGTATCCCACCCTAAACCCTTAACCCTACATTTAGCACGGCTAATCCATCCTAATCTGCACGTCTTTAGACTGTGGGAGGAAACCCACACAGACGCAGGGAGAGTGTGCAAACTCCACGCAGAGGTTGGAGTTAAACTCAGGCCCCCTGGAGCTGTGAGGCAGCGGTTTTAACTACTGAGCCACTATGCCACCCAATGCTCTCATCCCTTTTGGGAATGTTGGACATCACAGGCTCTGGGCCTGCCCCTAACTACCCTTGGTGGTGAGCTGCTTTCTTGAACCTCCCCCCACCCCCATGGAGAGGTTGGGGGTGGGAGTTACTTTTGTTCAGAAAGTGAAAATATATAGTAGGCTGGAGTCACACAGCGGATCTGACAGAATGAACATTCCAAGTTGATGACTATTTTAAAATTCTTTTCATGGGATGTGGGCATCCTGGCTGTACCAGCATTTATTGCCCATCCCTTGAGAAGGTGGGGGTGAGCTGCCTTCTTGAACCGCTGCAGTCCATGTGGTGTAGGTTGACCCACAATGCCCTTAGGGAGGGGATTCCAGGATTCTGACCCAGTGACACTGAAGGAACGGCGATATATTTCCAAGTTAGGATGGTGAGTGGCTTGGAGGAAAACTTGTAGGGGGTGATGTTCCCATGTGTCTGCTACCCTTGTCCTTCTAGATGGAAATGGTCGTGGGTTTGGAAGGTAATGTCTGAGGATCTTTGGTGAATTTCTGCAGTACATCTTGTAGATACTACACACTGCTGCTACTGAGCATTAGTGGTGGAGGGAGTGGATGTTTGAGGATGTGTGGCACTCAAGCAGGCTGCTTTGTGCTGGATGGTGTCAAGCTTCTTGGAGCTGCATGCACTGAGGCAAAGATTTTCCAGCAAGAGAACATTTTCCCTCACCAAAGGAGTTCTGCCCACAGATGCTGCCAGACCCAGAGAACATGTTTGCTTTTACATATCCAGAGGTATTGGCTTTACAGCTGACATGAAAGGAAGATCCAGCATTTGCATAGCACCATTCATGAATCATGGTCCTGAAAGGTCTAGAGTGCTTTATAGGCACTGAGGTGCTTTTATAATGGAGGAAACATGGAAGCCGATTTGTACACAGCAAGCTCCCACAGAGAGCAATCTAATAATGTAGAGAGATAGTAGGAACTGCCGATGCTGGAGAATCTGAGATAACAAGGTGTAGAGCTGGATGAACACAGCAGGCCAAGCAGCATCAGAGGAGCAGGAAAGCTGACATTTCGGGTTGAGAATCTGTTTTTAGTGATGATTGTCGAAGGATAAATATTGACCAGGACATTATGGAAGAACACTCCTGTCTTACCTAAAATAGTGCAACGGTATCTCTCAATTTCACCTGTGAAAACAGACAGAACTATACATTATTCACCCGATGGACAGTTATGTCTGACAGCTGAGCATTTCTTCCATGCTGTATTTATACAGTCACTGAATCGCTGCAGCACTGAAGGAGGCCATTCACCCATTGTGGCTGTGCTGATTTTCTGAAAAAGTAATTCGTCTTGTGCCACTCCCCTGCTGCTCTGCATGCTTTTCCGTTTCAGATAATGATCTAATTCCCTCTTGAAAGTCTCGTTTGAACCTTTTTCCCTGCACTCTTGGTCAGCACATTCCAGATCCTAATCACTCATGGCATGAAGAAGTTTTTCCTCATGTCTGCATTGCTTCTTTTGCCAATTACTGTGCCCTGTGCTTCCACCCAATGGGAATCGTTTCTCCCTTTTTTTAAATTCATGCAAGGGATGAGGGTCCACTGACTAGGCCAGCATTTATTGCCCATCCCTAATGGCCCGGAGAGCAGTTAAGAGTCAGCCACATTGCTGTGGGTCTGGAGTCGCATGTAGGACAGATCGGGAAAGGGTGGCAATTTCCTTTCCTCAAGGACATTCGTAAACCAGATGGGTTTTCTAACAATCAACAATGGATTCACGGTCATCATTAAACTGTTCATTCCAGATTTTTTTAAAATTGAATTAGAATTTTTAAAAATTGAATTGGAATTTTACCATGAGATAGTAAGAACTGCCGATGCTGGAGTCAGAGATAACACAGTGTGGAGCTGGAGGAACACAGCAGGCCAGGCAGCATCAGAGGAACAGGAAAGCTGATGTTTCGGGTTAGGGACCCTTCTTCAGAAAAATTTTACCATGGTAGGATTCAGACCCAGGTCCTTAGAACATTACCTGGGTATCTGGATTAAGAGTCCAGCAATAATACCAATAGGCCATCACCTTCCCAATTGATCTATTCTGTCCAGACCCCTCATGATTTTGTACCCCTCAATCGGATCTCCACTCAGCCTTCTCTTCTCCAAGGTGAACCATCCCAACATCTCTAATCTATGCACATAACTGAAGGTTATCAACACTGAGACCATTCTCACGGTTCTGTTATGCCCCCTTTCTAACACCTTCACACTCTTCCTAAAGTGCAGTGCCCAGAACTGGACACAACACCACTGAGGCTAAACCAGTGCTGATTGCAGATTCAACATAACTGGCTTCCTTTTCTACTCTATGTGTCTGTTGCCAGGATGCTGCAAGCTTTATTAACTGTGCTGTCAACCTGCATTGGCACCGTCAATCATTGGTGCATGTATACACACAGGTCCCTCTGCCCCATACCCCCGTTATAATTGTCCCCTTTATTTTGTCTTTCTGCCTTCTTCCAACCAAAATGTAGTGACCTGACACCTCTCTGCATTAAATATAACCTCCCACTCATCCATCCATTCCACCAACTTCTGAGAAACTCATTGCCGCAAAGGGCTGTGGAGGCCAACTCATTGAGTGTCTTTAAGAGAGAGATAGGTAGGTTCTTGATTGGTAAGGGGATCAAAGGTTACAGGGAGAATGCATAGGAGAATAGGGTTGAGAAACATACCAGCCATGATGGAGTGGTGGTGCAGACCTGATGGGCTGAATGGCCCAATTCTGCTCCTATATCTGACGGTCTTATGTCCTTCTGGAGTTCTGCACTACCCTTCTCACAATTCATAATGACCTGTGTTTTGTATTATCTGCCCTGTACACCAGGGTCGTCTTCATTAATATATATCAGTAATGAAGTGTTGACCTAGGCTTGACCTTCACATTTTGTGGGGACAGCTCGAACCTGTGACTGTTTCACTCAGACCAGAGGTTGGTACCAATTGTGCCACTGTGGATCCCCAAGGCATTACCCGTGAGCTGAGATGATGAGGAGGGGAGGTTTGTAACCCCTTTTGAACCCTGCGACATTAGCTTCCACAGCACTTTTTTTCCAATTACAGTTCATAGATTATAGCAATTCACTTTGGAATCCTTTCCACTAAAAGGCCGAATCTTAGCAGAAATTGACTAAGTGTCAGTTCTGTAAGGTTTCACAGAGGGTTTCTCGCCGTGGAGTCTAGCGAGTTTTCTCAAGCAGCCCAAACTTGCCTCATTAATGTCCCAATGGTGCCCTTCTTGTCTGATACTTGCTCGATACTCCCTCTTATTGCAGGCAGAGGTACTTTCCACTGCTGAGATATCCTCATGCATGTGCCATCTTTAAAAGCCCATTGTGCCTTCTCTGCTGTGCCAGCATAAGTGCCACCATCCTCTTCTTGACACCTCACACTCACTCTCTCTCTCTGCTCCTGTACCCGCCACCCACCAAGGCTCACACTCTGACACTCTCACTGTCGCCTACAACACTTTCCCTCTCTCGCTTTTACCCACACTAACTCCTGGTACTACTAACCCTCCATGCCCTCTGTGCTGCCCGCTCACTCACTTACTCGCAACACCTCCCCACCTGCTCCAACAGTAACAGCTATGCCACCCGCTATCATCTCACCCAATCATTACCCTTCTGTCATTCAAGGAATGAAAAAAAAGCCCATGAAAGGACTGAAAGAGCAGGGCAGGTGGTTGGGTGCCCAATATGCAGCTCACCACCCCGCAGTCAAGACTATGGTGCCACAAGATGTGCCCTTCTCCATCACTGAGGAAGAGAGCACCAATCCCTCAGAAGACACATTAGCAAGACTGCCTCCTGTACCCTCACCAGCTCAGATACTAACACCTCAGTGGGTATGTTTGTCAGGTTAGGTTCAGGGGTACCTGTTGGTGATCACTTCACAGCCCCATCTCCTCAGCTGGCCAAGGAAGAAACGCCCACCAGGATGTCGGAGGACTGCCTGAGACCAGGTAGGAAAGGACCTCATGGTGTCAGCTACTAGGGACTTCATAGAAACACAGCAGGAGCAGGAGGCTTTGTGAGAGGACTGTACCAACTTATCTTACCATGCTGCCAGGCATTTAGCTGGTGACCTCTGTGTACAGTAGCAAGGCTGGCACATGTCAATGTCAGCATCCATGGATGCATGCAATTGCTGCCCACGTGGCCCACCCAGGGCATTGGTGCCGGAGGTCCGAAATGGAGGCGCAGAGGAGCATGTGGCGAGCTGGAGTTACCAAATACCCCACTCTGACTTTCATGTCGGGAATTTTTAGTGTCTAAGTTCCATTGGTGGGTAGGAGAATGGAAGCCTGTATGTTGAGGTGAGATTAAGTAACCATGAGCAATAATCCCTGTTAATAGGCCCCTCACTAGCAAGAATCTCATCTCAACATCCGGGACTTAGTGGAAAGAATAACTTTTCGGTCCCCATGTCAAAGAGGATTTCACTCAACATCACACCCAATTTCCCCAAATTTCTCCGAGTAGCTCACGTCGTTCAGGGACTGGGAAGATTCCCCCCACAGTCTCCCATATTTGTTACTGAATGAATCTTTTGGGAGGGGGACACTTGCCTGTGCTGTCAACATACTCCAGCTCATGTATCCAGTGCTGACTACAGTTTTGACGACTGGGAGAGATGCCGTACAAGCAAGTGTAAGTAAGTAGCCAAGTGACTAATGGAAAGCCTATCAAATATTGCATAGAGTTTACAACAACATTAATGTGGGTAGCACTAGCCTGGATGTGGGTAAGGTGGGGTGAATTGCCCTCTTCTGAACGCAAATAGAATTACAGAGAGTCTGCAACAACAGAAACAGACCATTCGGCCTATCTGGAACATGCCTGAGCTCCTTCCACCCAACACTTTTAAACACAAAGGACCAGCAATGTCCGGAGGGACAACTCTCTCCGTGACTCCCTTGTCCGTTCCACACTCCCCTCCAACTCCACCACACCCGGCACTTTTCCCTGCAACCGCAGGAAGTGCTACACCTGCCCCCACACCTCCTCCCTCACCCCCATCCCAGGCCCCAAGAAGACTTTCCACATCAAGCAGATGTTCACCTGCACATCTGCCAATGTGGTATACTGCATCCGCTCTACCCGGTGTGGCTTCCTCTACATCGGGGAAACCAAGCGG
>NC_063372.1:1930699-1950572 GCF_021869965.1 Rhincodon typus
TTTTGAAGCTGGTGAAGTCAATGTTGAGGCCATTGGGCTGTAAGATCCCAAGGCAAGATATCAGGGGTTGTTCCTCCAGTTTATGTTTGGCCTCACTCTGATAGTGGAAGAGGCCAAGGATGGACATGTCATCAGGGGAGTGGGAGGAGGAGTTAAAGTGGATGGCAACCAGAAGGTCAGTTGCATAAACCAACCTGACCTTTCCTGCTCCTCGGATACTGTCTGATCTGCTGTGCTTTTCCAGCCTCACGCCTGTAGACTCTGGCTTCCAGCATCTGCAGGCCTCATTGTCACCAATTCACATCTGAAGGTGTCAAGGAAGCTTCAAAAGAATAAATGCATGAGGAACTGAACTGTAATCTTCCATGAATATCTCAGACTGTGAATATAATGGAAGAAAGGACAGCAATCGGAGGTTGGGGTGGGGTGGGGGGCGGTGGGGGGTGGCGGCGATATACGTTTGCATTTCATCTTTCAAGAAGACAATGAGGACCAGCATTAAAAGCCAGTTTCCACTCTAGTCTGTGTGTGCTAGTGGGGTGAGGTTCTTATGTACACTAACCTGGGTTTCAGCATCAGTGAGCTGTGAAAGTGCAGTCAAAGAACCATCCACCAATCACTCCTACATTGCAGATAAACAGCTCTCTCAATCTGAGCGCTGTAAACCAGTCAGCAAACCGTCTAAAGGAAGCAGGACAAAAGGATTTCACCTAACGTGCAAAGCCAATAACTACTGGTCTCACCCAAAGTTCCAGTATCTACTCTTTACAAATGACTCAGAGACTGATCTGTGCCTAATTGCCTAATTCTTTCTTTCTGTGTTTAATAACTAATAAACTCACTCTTGTGATGCAGGAGGCAGTGGTATAGTGGTAATCTCACTGAATTAGTCATCCATAAAGCACAGGTTAATGTTCTGGGAACATAGGCTTGAATGCCACCATGGCAGATGATGAAATTTGAATTAAATTTAATAAGAAGCAAGTCTAATGATAGCTAGTATTTTTGTTCAATCCCCCATCTAGTTCACCGATATCCTGAAAGGAAAGAAATCTGCCATCCTTATCTGGCCTGGCCTATGTGACTCCAAACCCACAGCCAATGTGGTTGACTCTCAACTGCCCTCTGAAATAGCTAGGACAGACACTCAGTTCCTTTACACTAAATACTGCCCGAGCTAGCAACCCCCATTCCCTGAATGAATGGAAAAAAAATTAGAAATTTCCTTTCAAAACATGAATTTATTTGGTCTGGCAGAAAGGTACACACAAGGATCGTACAATGGAGGGGGATCTTTTGTAAATTAACCATGTTGCAACCAACTAAGGGGACACCCAGGAGTTTGACAATTTGTGGATCCTGTTACAGATTCCCTGCTGGAGCAGCTTGAGCAGCCAGTGAATGGAAAGTGCTTTTGTTTTCAGCAAGTACTTGGGGAAAAGAAGCGCGTGAGGAAAGGTGCCCAGCTTATCTCTCCCTATTCCTGGAAGAAGAAACTTTCTGATTTCAGGATGAAACTGGTTTGTCACTCTGGAATTGAAGGAACATCTCACTATTATACTTTCCGAACAAGTTGTGTCTACCAAGACTCCAGTGACAATATTGGAACATTGTACACTTCATTATTTTGCCTTCAAGGCTAACGCTGATGGCCATAAAATGCTTTTACTTTTTCCAAAGTGAATCACTGCAGACTGAAATTCATTTTTTTTCCTAAAGTGTGGGTGCTTGAGTTCTTTGGAGGGATAAGTATTTATAGTTGCATATTGCTGATTGTGTATGTTCTAAGGAAGGTCACTGGACCCAAAACGTTGAATTTGACTTCTCTACACAGATGCTGCCAGACCTGCTGAGCTTTTCCAGCAACTTCTGTTTTTGTTTCTGATTTACAGCATCCACAGTTCTTTCAGTTTTTATTCATGTTAACCAATTATTGCATCTTTATTGAATAATTTTGTTTTGATAATAAGCCCTTGATAGTGTTTATTAATAAACCTGGCTCACAGATCTTGTTTGAAGCCTGATATGGCTAAACATTAATTGTTAACTGGGAAATCTATTGTTCATTTTACTTTATGGCTGCTGGAGTAGTGGGGCCAGGATTAGTATTCTACAGTAGCTTTGGTGTTGTACAAATGAAAGATACTTAGGCATCGCTTCCTGTCCTGCGCTATAGAAATAGTGGTGTGTATTAAGTAGAAAGCAATATTCCCTGTGTTTAATTATAGTTGTCTCCCCATGTAATTATAATGCCTTTTAAGAGTAAAAGGGCAAATCCTCATCTTCTACTTTCAGTGCAGGGGGACACCCTCCAGCCAGATCTGAGCATTTACAAATTCCCTTCTAAATTAAGCTCCAGTCTTTCAGTTCAGTTCTGCCCCCTCATTCCTGTGGCTTGTTAGTCAAGTATCCTCTTTCTCTCATGCCTGCAACAGCTGAGTAAGCCTTCGAGATTCCTCGTCTATTTTTAAGAGTTTAACTGACAGTGATGGATGTCGCCTGCAGATTTGCAGTCAATTATTTACAGCCTTAGTTAGGAAACATCAGGCAACCGCATGGGGACATTGTGGGATGGTTTCCCAGAGCTCAGCTGGGAAATGGTAACACAGGCCCAGGCTCATTGCTAGGTGGTGCTTTGTGAACTGTGCTGTCCTTTATATCAGCCCAAATCCCCGTGATTTGACTCTCCTGTATATAGGTCTACATATCATGTAACTGAACCACATTTAAACTCTCATCCCAAAGCTGGTGGTTTTGAGAGAATATAGAAATGGGAACCTTTTCATAATGGCAGAGAGGAGCATTATAGTCATGTATGAAAGGTGAACCTGTCATGTAGTGACTTTCTTGTTAGAGAGACAACTGGTCATCACCATGCCTCTGACAAAGGGGCAAGTTGGAATCTTCATGGGGACCTCAGTTAGGGATTTGAACTGAACCCACAGCATTAGCATCACAAACCAACTGTCCAGCCAACTGAGCTAACCCTTACTTCTTTACAGAGTACCATAATTGATCTGAAAGAAGCTAATGGCTTGCCCAAAACAAAACAATGGGGGAAGGCAATGAAGGTACTTAAGAAGTACTACAAGAGGCTAGAAAACCAGCTTGCATTGTGGCTCAGTGGTTAGCACTGCTGCCTCACAGTGCCAGGGACCCAGGTTCAATTCCACCCTTGGGTGACTGTCTGTGTGGAGCTTGCACATTCTCCCTGTGTCTGTGTGGGTTTTCTCTGTGTGCTCTGGTTTCCTCCCACAGTCCAAAAATGTGTAGGTTAGAGTGGATTGGCCATGCTAAATTACCTATGATGTGCAGGTTAGGTGATTTAGCCATGGGAAATGTAGGGATGGGGGGGATGCTCTTCAGAGGGTCAGTGTGGACTTGATGGGCCAAATGGCCTGCTTTCCACACTGTAGGGAGTCTATGAAATCTTGATCACCTACTTGAAGAAGACTGGGTTTGACCTCAGCAGCTGGGAAGAACTTTTGAGGCTCTGCTTCCCCCAAGTTGTTATTGGCCTGAAGGAAGGTTGAGGATGCGAGAGTAAGAAGAAAGCTGGAGAAACTTGGAGACCTCTCATCAGCAACAGACTGACTGCAATGTGGATTTGTTTTAAAGAAATGCTTGCTGAGCTATTTACTTTCCATTTGCCACCTACTTTACCTTTCACTTCTCCTTATACTCTGGGACTGTGTAGCAAACACTCTCTTCAATCCACAGGACTGCCAAAGGGAGATAGTGAACATGATGGCAAGCGTGACTGGGGACTGATCCTCTGCCAATCAACGTCCTACTGAAAATTAAAGTCATCCTGAGGAAAGATGCTTGTATCAGGCAATACTCAGTGATTCAGACAGTGTTCCATTGCCTGGAAGCATATGATTTGGCACAACCAATCCACCTAACCTGAACATCTTTGGACTGTGGGAGGAAACCCACACAAACATGGGGACAATGTGCAAACTCCATACAGACTGTCATCCAAGGGTGGAATTGAACCCAGATCCCTGGCCCTCTGAAGCAACAGTGCTAACCACTGAGCCACCGTGCCACCCTTGGAGAGAGAAGAACACCATCCCGGTGATTATTGTCTGGGAAGGTGGCTAGAGTTAGGATGAGCTCAGCTTTTCATAGAGGATGGTGTCATGCCATTAAAGAACAAAAGAATTGAATTCATATTGCACCATTCACAGTCTCAAAGTGTTGCAAATCGCTTCACAGCCAATGAAGAGCCTTGTTTGTGTGATGGAATCAAAAGTTGCAATGTAAGGAACATGACAGCCAATTTGTGCACAGCAACCTCCCTCAGATAGTCAGGAGCTAATGACCAGAAGTGAAAGTTCGACCACTGAAATACAACCATCATCAATGATCAACAGAGTCAATGCTCACTGTGAAGGCAGGACAGTCTGTAACGCAACACTGGGCAACTCTGAACACTAAAATGTGGTTCAACGTGATTGAAATGAACTAAAAAAAATCCACAAATTTCAAAGAGGACAAACACGAATTCAAGACACATAGATGCAAGCTGAACCAAGTTGCAATTGATGCCAACAGCAAAAACCCAGGAGTATCTTGAAGTGTATAAACATCACCAGTGTCTGGCCATTTCTTATGTACAATATTTCAGTGTTTCAACATCTCTTGTGTACAGTACCTCATCAGTATTTTGGGATGGCTGGTTGACTGTGCTTTGTGAGTGTTTGGGGACTCCTGGTATATGGTATATCACCAGTGTTTGCAATCTCTAGTGAATAGTACCTCGTCTATAACAAAAACAGAAGTTGCTGGAAAAGCTCGGCAGGTCTGGCAGCATCTGTGAAGAAAAATCAGAGTTAATGTTTCGAGTCTGGTGACCCTTCCTCAGATATAAAATAATGAGGGGCTTGGATAGAGTGGGCAGGGAAGGTCTGTTTGCCCCTCACGGAAAGGGGTCCATTAGCAAGGGCCACAGATTGAAGGTGATTGGTGGAAGGGTTAGAGGGGTCATGATGAAAATCCTATACCCCAGAAGGTGGCACTGCCCAGTTTGGTGGTGGAGACAGAAACTCTCAACCAATTTCAAAGGAACCTGCCCCTGAAGCACTGGAACCAGCAGAGCTACAGAGCAAGGGCTGGAAATTGGGAGGCTAGCATAGTCATCCACATGGACACAATAGACTATTTCTATGCTGTAACTTTTCTATATAATCATAGAATCCCTACAATGTGGGAGCAGGCCATTCAGCCCATTGAATCCACACCAACCCTCCAGCGAGCATTCCACCCAGACCCACCCCCTACCCTATCCCTGTAACCCTGCATTTCCCATGGCTAACCCACCTAGCCCACACATCCCTGGACACCAGGGGTAATTTAGCACAGACAATCCATCCTAACCTGCACATTTTTGGACTGTGGGAGGAAACAAGAGCAAACCCACACAGACAAGCAGAGAACATGCAAACTCCACACAGACAGTCTCCCAAGGGTGGAATCAAACCCAGGTCTGTGGTGGTGGTGAGACAGCGGTGCTAACCACTGAGCCACCCTGCCACCCAAAGGCATAGAAACTAGTTGATTAGTTGAAACTGACTCCTTAATGGGCCTTTCAGATGACCAAAACTTCTCTGGCCTTTCAAAACCTTTAAATATACATTTCTGAAGCTTTCCTCAATCTGCAGAACAATCTGAAATGCTAGTCGCACATCAGCTACATTTCAGGCTGACTGCAACCCTGCCTCAAGACTGAGTCCCTACTTTGAATTTAGAAAGAGAGAACAGGAAGCAGTAACTCTGGGCTAACAGCTAAACTGGCCTCAAGTCCAGACACTCGAATCCCAGTTGTGAAAGGAACCTTGTATTTGACTGAGAAGCGTCGATCAGCTCGCCTTCCATTGCTGTGTCTTCATCATCTGTAAAAGGAATTCTGCAACTCCTGACTTTTGCCAGCTGAGCCTGCTTGAATCGGAGGGCCGAATTTCCCCCTTTTTGGACTAAGTGTGGGGGCAGGCACGCAAGGTGGCAACTCAGAAAACTCAATGATTGGCAGGTGATTGGGTAAGAGCTTATACGTGAGTGTGGCCAAGCACCTCACCATATCGGAGGCCTCGACACTGGCAGCCCGGATCCTTAAGACTATTAGTCAAGTCCTTCTCCTCATGGGATGCCAGTGGCAAGAAAAAACATTCATTTTATTCATTCATGAATGAGGACATCGCTGGCTGGGCCAGCATTTATTGCCCATCCCAGAGGGCAGTAAAGAGTGAAACCACATTGCTGTGGGTCTGCAGTCATGTGTAAGGCCAGCAGTTTCCTTCCCTAAAGGACGTTAGTGAACTAGATGGGTTTTTCCTAAAAATTGACAATGGATTCATGCTCATCATTAGACATTTTTATTGAATTCAAATTCCACCATCTGACTTGGTAGGATTCGAACCCTTGTCCCAGGGCACTACCTGGGTCTTTGGACTAACATGCCAGTGATAATAGCACAAGACTATCACCTTCCCAGTGATTTGGTACGGGCCATGGAAATAGGGGTATCAGAGGTAAAGGCAGGTGGATTGGCTTTCAGGGGTCACCCTTTAGCCCCCTCCTTTCCTCTGCTTGACCCCAGATTGGGGCAAATGGAGGCACACCACTCCCACCCCAATGACTTAGTAGGTAGGTTGTCCTGGTCACCTACTGGAAACAAATTACTTTTCTCATCAGCTGGGAGGGCCAGTAATCAGGGAGGTGAAGAGTTCAGGTCCTTAAGTGGCTGTAAATGACCATGTAAGGGTCTTAACTGGTGACAGGTCAAGAAGGTCACACAGGAACTTTTTCACCCAGAATCTATTTGGCGAGGTGGCAAGAAAGGGGCAACTATCTCTCCAGGACCGACTTGCCCAATTATTTCCCTTCTCGCTACCTCCAGTGAAGGGAAAAAATCTATCCTGATCTCCTACAGGAAAGAATCATCACTGGACCTTCTTGATTCTGACACCACAATGAATTAATTTCCATCTCTTTGTTTATATTTTACATTATTCTGAATTGTAACCTGTTTCCCTTCATTCAGAGATAGCAAAAACTGCAGATGCTAAAGTCAGAGACAACAGTGGGGAGCTGGAGGAACATAGCAGGCCAGGCACCATCAGAGGAGCAGGAAATTTTCTGAAGTAGGGTCCCGACTCGAAACGTCAACTTTCCTGCTCCTCTGATGCTGCCTGGCCTGTTGTGTTTCCCCAGCTCCACACTGTGTTGTCTCTGTTTCCTTTCATTGTTTTCTTTGTATATATATGTGTGTGTATCATCCTTCAGGTTTGACTGCATAAATAAACCACACATCTCATTAATCCAAAAGAAAGTTTGTTGTTGCCTCATTTAAAAATTGACTTCACAACTGTGGACAATGCCGCAGCCTGTCTCAAAATAGAAAAACAAATAAAACAATTTTGCTGATGGACAGAAGGCAAAAAAGTAAATCCTTTAATTTATCTCTCCTCTGTCCGTAACAGGACATCATTAGTGTAAAACACATCACTGGTGTTTAGAAATTTTGAGTGAACAGTACATTGACAGTGTTTGTATATCCTCGTACATAGCACATCACCAGTGTTTCATATCTCTGGTGTACAGCATATAGCCAGTATTTGGGCACCAGTATTTGACATTGTTCAGTTTCTTGTTTTACCCTTGGGCTGAGAATATGTCTGTCCTCTTTCAGACTTCTATCTCATTGACAGGACATTCTCCTCAGTGTGTAATTCGAAAGTTTTCCAGAATACACATCTGGAGTCCTTTTATGTACATTTCTCTTAGGCACTTCGCTTCGGCTGTGATTTGCGAGCGCTACATAAGTCAGTACGAACTTTGGTTTGCTGCAAAACTTTCTTCCTTGTAGCATTCATACATATTCCAATAACTCTTTGTCCCTGATTAGACTTTTCTTGTGCTCCTCAATATTTACTTATTCTCATCAAGGTGAGGAGGCTCATTACAGACGTCACATTACTGAATGCAATAATATTTAATGCCTTTATTAATACGGTCAACACATCATTGCTCCATCTTGCCAAGAGCAACTTGTCAGTCTTGTCCTTGTCTGGGTCAAGCAGTTACCCTCAGTGCCTCTTCACTTGTGCAGGTAAGTGCTGTGATAAAAGCAGGATGTGCTGGAAAGAACAAGTCAGGCATTATCTGCGGGGAGAAAGAAGCAGAGTTAATGTTTTAGCTCGATGATCTTTCATCCATCAGTGCTACAGCACTGACATCTTGTGGCTATTTAATGAGACTAAATGTTGGCAGAATATGTATCTTAGTCCATTTGCCGGTTGCATTAACTGCCATCTCTAGTCTTGCTGGAAATGGTGCATTTTGAAGAGCAGATTTACAACATTGTATCACAGCTGAAATTGGAGCAATTTACAATTTTCATTTTGAATGAGCTTTCAGCTGGTATAATAATGCAGAACAGCTCAGCCACACGAAACACAAGCAATAGAGTCATAGAGTCATACAGCACAGAAACAGGCCTTCTGCACAACTCATTCATGCCAACCAGCTTTCCAAAACTAAACTAATACTATTTGCCTGCATTGATGCATATCCCTCTAAACCTTTCCCATTCATGTACATATTTAAATATCTTTTACATGTTGTAATTGTACTCACCTCTTCCACTTCCTCTGGCAGCTCATGCCACATATGAACCACCCCCGTGTAAAAATGTTGCTCCTCAGGTCCCTTTTAAATTTTTCCCCTCTCACCTTAAACCAATGCCCCTCTAGATTTGGACTCCCCAACCCTGGGGAAAAGACCTTGGCTATTCACCCTATCCATGCCCCTCATGATTTTATAAACCTCTATAAGGTCACCCCTCAGTCTCTGATGCTCCAGGGTAAAAAGTCCCAGCCTATCCAGCCTCACATAACTCAAACCCTCCAGTCTCGGTGTCATCCTTGTAAATCTTTTCTGCACCCTTTCCAGTTTAATACCATCCTTCCTACAGCAGGGCAACCAGAATTGTATGCAGTATTCCAAATGTGGCCTTACCAATGTCTTGTACAGTTGTAACATGACGTCCCAACTCCTGTGCTCAATGCTCTGACCAATGAAGGCAAGTGTGCCAAATGCCTTCTTCACCACCTTGTCTATCTGTGATGCCACTTTCAGAGTGTTTCAGAGTTTGTCTCATGTGAAAGATGACACTTCCAGCACTGCAGCACTACCTCGACACTGCACTGGACTATCAGCAAGAATGGCTGTGCTCAAGGCTCTGGAGTGGGATTTGAATCCCCAGCTTTCTGACATCCAGGCAGGCATGTGCCCACTGGCAACTATGATCAACAGAAGCTGTCACTACTCGCTGACAAGTCATAGGTTTCACCTTTATTCAGAACAAAAATGCTAAGTAACAAGACAGAGCAGTTAATTTCTAACTTTAAAGAGAATTGAACTCGATCTGAAATGTGGTTGATCTTTGCATTCTTGCCAAACCCTGATTTTAGGTGCTCCTTCATTGCGCTCTGTGCCTTCAGCTGCCCAAGCACAAAGCCCCTTAAACCTCTCCTTCCGTTCACTGCTCTTCTTCAAGAAGCTTCTTACAGCTGTATCCTTGTCCAGGTTTTGGCCACCTGTCCTACTATCACCTTATGTGCCCAGGCGTTACATTTTTTTTTTTATTCAGTCCCAGGATGAGGGTGTCACTGGCAAGGCAGCATTTATTGCCCATTCCTAATTGCCCAGAGGGCAGTTAAGAGTCAACCACATTGCTGTGGGTCTGGAATCACATGTAGGCCAGACCAGGTAAGGATAGCAATTTCCTTCCCTAAAGGACATTAGTGAACCAGATGGGTTTTTCTGACAATTGACAATGGATTCATGGTCATCATTAGATTCTTAATTCCAGATATCTTTTATTGAATTCAAATTGCACCATCTGCTGTGGCAGAATTCAAACCCAGGTCCCCAGAACATTGTCTGGGTCTCTGCATTGACAGTTTAGTGATAATACCACAAAGCCATCACCTCCCCTTGATTATCTTTGATACTGACTGCTATAAGATGCCTTGGAGTGTTTCAATATGTTAAAGGTGCTATATAAATGCAAGTTGAAATGCAGCACTAATACATTCAATAAGAAGTTTGCGACACTCATGAGGGAGTATGAACAGAGGAATGCAGTGTCAGGGTGGGAAGAGGTTAGATCATTTAGGAGAAAGCTGAGGTGGAATGATGCGTTCCTGTGCTGTAAATTCAGTGTGACTCAATAGTTGAACCACTTTGTTAAATTCCTTTGTTTGTTGTTTTAATATATTGAACAGTACAGAAAGGCTTACTTAAACATGTTAACCAGTTCATGACCAGAAGTTGAGGTTGTTTCTGATGGACCAAAATTTTACTTCTCAAATGAGACAGCAGCCACTAGATGGAGACAGCGTGTTAAAGGACATACAAAGTCTGCAGGCCAAACACACACTGATGCAACGAGTGCACAAAATGTTCAAATGTATGAGACAATTAGGTGAGCATCAGACACTTCATGTCAACGATATAAGCATGGGTAAAGTGCATGCTTCATACTGGCCAACTGAGAGGTGTTTCTAAATGGTCTCATCCTTTTTCTTCATCTTTATCTTTGTGCTTCCTCTCCATTTCTCACACTATTTCTTCTCTTTCCGCTGTCTTTTCACCCCACTCGACATGTTATAGAGTGAGTGTTTGGCCTTCTTGCCCCTATGGAAGGAGGGCTATCCCAGCACCTCTTGTGGGCATGAAACCGCTCTATTAAATCCACAGCGTCCTGATTCAGAGACATAGCTCTTCACTGAGCCAAGCTGTCAGATTGAAAGCACAGAGTTTGTTTACTGCTTTGCTCCACCTTCCCACACCCCCACCCATCCTCCCAAATAGCCCCAAATCTTATTTAACAGCATTGTCCCTCACCCAGTTAGCTCTTTCGAAAATTAATATTGAATTTCTTCCCATCACTTTTCAGGCAGTAAAGTTCAGATCTTAACAACTTGCTGGGTTAAAAGAAAGGATTCCCTGATCCTTTCTCATTATTTTGCCAGTTACAAGGCACAAGTCAGGAGTGTGATGGAATACTCCCCACTTGCCTGGATGGATGCAGTTCCAGCAACACTCGAGAAGCTTGACACTATCCAGGACAAAGCAGCCCACTCAATTGGCATCACATCCACAAACATCCACTCCCACCACCAACTGGAAATATATCGCTGTTCTTTCAGTGTCGCTGGGTCAAGATCCTGTAACTTGCTCCCTCAGGGCATTGTGGGTCAACCTGCAGCACATGGGCTGCAGCGGTTCAAGAAGGCAGCTCATCACCACCTTCTCAAGGGGCAACTAGGGACGGGTAATAAATGTTGGACCCAGCCAGCAATGCCCACATCCTCTGCATGAATAAAAGAGTTCATATCTGTGTGTCATCAGGTGGATGACCTATCTGCCATTAGAAATGCTTTCTCCTCAATGACACTATGAAACTCCCTCTTGATTTTGAATACATCAACAAAATTGCTTCTCTAAGGGGAAATAAAAATCCAAGTTTTTCCAGCTGTCCATATTAATTCCTTTCCCTGGCATTGCTGCAACTGAATTCTAGTCTCACAAAACATAGCCCCTCCACCATTAACCGATCCTAACAAGCCTGGCCACATTCACCAGATCTTGCTGTGAAATGGCCGATTGCCAACTCTGGTTGGGTACATTCCTGGAGGCATCATGACGTGACCTCCTGCCTTGCATTGCTCCGCCTTCACACTCCTGCCATTGGTCACCTGACATGTCCATCTCAACACGCTCATCAGCCTCTCCTGAATTGTTCACCAACCTTTTACTCTGATATCATTGTGAAAAGAGTTTGAAGATTTTTTTCTTTGAAAGTGTGATTTTTTTTTCTCCCTAAATGTCTCTGATTACTTTTCCTCCTTAGGATTGCTCTGTGGTTCTTGTGTTCAATTCTTGGGAATGCCAGTGCCATCCTAACCCAAAAGTTCAGCCCTTCCGGCCTGCTTTCCCACTTGATAAGATCACGGCAGATAAGATTGTGGCCTCATCTCCACTTTCCTGCCTCTGTCTTAAACATGCAGTGCATTTCCCATATAAAAATAGCTTCTTGACCAATTGTCCAATCTTCATTCTTAGTATCCTTGGACGCTCCTATTATTTCTCTTGCCCAACTCTGCTGCTGGGACCTCTTCCGGCTCACCCTTTTCTGTCCAGCTTTCGGTGTCACAATCCGGGGAAAACCACTGCTTCCTAAACCCTTTTGGATTGAGAAAGAGCGAACGCAAGAGCTTTCGCCTCCCCATATCCTGTTTAATCCTTCAAAGGCAGCAGGAGCCAGTCCAATCCTTCTTTTGATGTCCCCTTCACTTGCCAAACAATTATCTTAATTGACTAATTTTAGAACAAAGCAAGCAGCCTGTCTCCACAGAAACTCCAGGAGGGAAAACATTCCAGGCAGTATGTTCTGTTTGGCATAAACACATCAAAGTGGCCGAAAGTACACTTTATATTCCAAAGGTCTTTATCTTATATTTTAAACATCGTATATAAAATCCCATAGCGATAAAACATATCTGATTTTTATCTGCTGCAGCCTTTCTCCTCCAACTCATGTCGGAAACGTGTATGTGTTAACGCTTCAGCTACATGCTTTTTTACTGTATTGACTCTACAGCTCCAAGGTTGGCTGGCAATCAATACATTAAATAGGTTGCCTGGACGTGGAATCATCAAAGCATAATGTTTTCAAATGCTCCAGCTTAATCTATCCAACAGATGCAAACCGAAGGCAGCTTGTCTCAAGACAGTATTGCATATTGTGTTCAATCGAAGCTGGAGATGGGAACGAAAGCTGTTTCGCCTTCCACAGAGAACACTGTGAGCACGTCAGAAGCTCCCCCAATCCTTTCCTCCAACTCAAAAAGTTGACAGGTTCAGCTCCCACTTCAGAGAGTTGTGCACAACATCTAGGCTCACCCCTGAGCAGACTGCTGCACTATCAGACGTGCCAGATTTTTGGAGAGGTCACTAAACCGAGGGTCCCATGTGCCCTCTTCTTAGGCAAGACTAAAAGATCACATAGCCACTATGTCAAAGCAGAAAAGATGAGTTGTCCCTGCCCAGTAAGTATCCCTCATCTTTAAACAATGATATGCACTTTATTTTGTGTTAAAAGCTGATGCTGCTCCCTGTACATTGAGATCACAGTCTGGAGGGTCTCTGGGCTGTGTATGTCTGCACAGACCTTGTCCCTGAGGGTATTTGCTCCTTATCTCAAGCAAGGTTCTCCAACTCCTAATGTACTGGAACACTCCTTTGTACAGAGTAGATTCTCAAATACAGCTCCCTAGTGTGGTGCCTAAGAACGCTCTCCTCACATACTCATTCGAGACTGGTGTCCTCCCCCTCTCACTGATACCAGAGTCATACAGATACACAGCATGGAAACAGATCCTTCAGTCCAACTCGTCCATGCTGACCAGTCATGTGATTGACACAATTGGTTATGAATCCTCATTATCCCAGCCTGGTCAATGCCCTCTGTGGGAACTTGCTGTGTGTAGCATTTCCAACATCGCAGCAGTGACTATCCTTCAGAAGTAGTTCATTGGCTGTCCAGTCCTTCAGCATGTCCTGAAATTGAAGGAGATATACAAATGCAAGTCACTTCTGGAGCAGTTGGTAGTGTCTGCTCACCCTGAGCTCAAAGGCTCGGGGTTCAAGCCTCACCTGCCTCACAGGTGTGTGTCACAAGGTGTTCAAACATGTTGGCAAGAAGCTATTTAAGGCCTAGTGGAGCAGTGGTAGCATTCAGTACCCCTGGGTTTGAGCGCCAACTACCCTCAAGACTTTGCTAACATGTTGATTGAAAAGCAAAAGCTATAAATCCAAGTCTCTGCCTTTTACAAAGACCTGAAACCCCCTCTGCAAAGTTGATTAAGCTGTTAAACCCTGAATATTACAAATGGCAACAATGTTCATAGTGTACTAGGCCACTAGGTGGGGCAGCCGCCCATTACCATGCTCTTGTCCCTTGCTGATTTCTTCTCCTTACCCCCTGTATTGTAACTAAAGGCCCTGGGTCTGCTCAGGTCATGGTCCTGATACTTACACCAAAATCATGCCAGCCATGCCTGCCATCTTTGTTCTTGGCAGAATCTGCAGCATTAAGGGGTGGGCATCTCATCAACATGGCACATCAGCAACCACCTGATCTATGCACTTGTTCTGCCCTCAGGAGATGAGACTATCCAGACCTACCATAACAAGTGACCTAGAGTGATGGGTGGCAAGTGGGGGAAATCACTGGGGACAGCAGAGTCAGATCTCCTTGGGTTTCAGCCACGAGTCCGTGCTTCAGGTGACAATGCCTGAACATTTGCATGTTTAAAAGTGTGCCTGTGATTGTGGATGTGTGACTGTATTGTGTGTATGTGTGTGTGAGTGTGTGTGTGTGACTATGTATGTGTCTGTGCATGTTTGTGTCTGTGTGTATGTGTGGCTACAGTGTATGTGTGTGAGAGCCTGTGTGTGTGTCTGTGACTGTGTTTATGTCTATGATGCTGTGTATGTGTGAGACTCTGTTTATGTGTGTGTGGGGGTGGGGGGCAGTGACTTTGTGTATGTGTGTATCTGTGACTGTGTGTGTGTGTGTGTGTGTGTGTGTCTATGACGGTGTGTATGTATGAGAGAGACAGTGTGTGTGAATGTGTTTGTAAGACTGTGTGTGTGTGTGTGTCTCTATGATGCTGTGTATGTGTGAGACTCTGTTATGTGTGTGTGGCAGTGACTGTGTGTGTGTCTATGATGGTGTGTATGTGTGAGACTGTGTGTGTCTGTGACAGTGTTATGTGTGTGTGGCTGTGTATGTGCCACTTTGTGTGTGCGCGTGTGTGTGTGTGTGTAAATGTGTGTGTGAGAGAGAGAGAGAGAGAGAGACTGTCTGTGTGCGCGTGTATGTGTGTCTGTATTTGATGGCTGCCTACACTCCCAGTATGGACATGGGCCTTGTGGGAGGGTGGGGGTTTGTTGGCAGGGGATGGGGGGAAGGGGAACTGGCTTGCTGGCTCACTTCCGTGGTCTTCTCTGCCTGGGTGGCCCTGAACAGGATGGGTGCAGTTTCCGCTGGTCTGCTTGAGGCCTCTGTGACCAATGAGCATCACAAAACGTTTGATGGACAACCAAGCCAATGATTTTGTTTTGGAAGTTTCCTTCCGATTAACAGTTCAACGTGCGCTGCAGCAAACGGGCATCCAGCCAAGAATGACTCCTTTGTCTCTTCGGAAGCCATGTTTAGATTTCTTAATTTCCAAGCCGCTGAAAGCGAGATTCAGCATCACATTCTTGTTGCGATAAAGGATTGCATGCACAATATTTTCCACTTGTGGCTGAGGCCATTGTGTCTGCCTTGTGATATCCCACTCCTTGCGGTTTGTGTGGTTGGGCCTCATGTGTTTGCTTTACGATCACGTCACCGTGACCTCTGATGGTTGCCATGGCTCCCTGTGTAAAGTGCAACAGAGATAACCACGGCCTTTGAAAGCACCCCACTTTTCCTGAAGTCATTTAGCTGATTGATGAGCTCAGTTGGGTGTCAGAGACTAGACAGATCAGATGACATTGAGTTTCCCTTCCTAAATGCCAGCATATACTGCTCAAATGTTTGCACAGATGTGACCCACATACTCCCGTTGTGGCTGGAGGAGACAGATAGGAGGCAATGTGACATTAATCAGAGGCAAGGGATACCCAATGTCATGCTGCAATCCACCTGGTGCCAGTCACACTCCCAAAAGACTTGATGTGAATCCAGACAATGAGGTCTTCCTAATGGCTGGATAAAATAATGGGATCACATGTGTGTCTAATTCTGTCTGCTGCTAAGATCTGCACCAAATATACCAGCCAAAGTGCCCACCTCAATGATTGACAGTGGTGATACCAGTTGATTTTGCCCCTCCTTGTTCTCTGAGGCCACTTGAAACTCTGTTCCTCGCCTGTGTACTTAGACCATAATTGCTGGCAGGTTATTGAAATGATCAGGGATTAAACCTGGGATCGTCCAGTATGTCTCTGCATCAGACAATAAGGTGGGGTGTGTTGAAATTGGAGTTTGATACCACTCCAAAATAGGTGACAGAAGGTCACAACGCAACCTATCATTCAGTGTGTTAACTCAGTTCCACTGACATCAGTCTCTGGACATGCATTGCATACATAGTCTATGAAGCTTGCAGGTCTCCTAATGGCACACGCGTACATTCCCATTGGTTGCTCATCTGGTAGCTGCTTGTTCTGAGGATGATGTTCCTTCACTGGGCAGTGTATTTCCTGTGGCAAGTGCTGCTGCTATAGTAACTGCTGCTGTTATGGTAAGTGCTGTTGCTGATCCATTTCTATCACTGGGGAACAGTGTACCTCTGGGATTGATGGTCATTTTGTACACTGTGCAGATAGTGAGATCATTTCTTCCGGATCCATTGCCTGCAATAACAGCCTCTCTAGCTCTACGGAAATGCCTGTGGTCGCGATGATATATCTGGTTGTTCACTACACACAATTAAAGTGACAATTGCTCTACAGACGTCCCAAGTTGCATGGGGGCTGGCTTTTGTTAGAGTGTTGAATGTTTGCACCCTGGCTCACCAATACTCAGCTCTGGCAATGATTCGGCAGTTTAATCAAAGTGGAATGTGGCATGCTGTTGTTTTCACCTTGGTTTTTTTCACTCACACCTAGTGGTCTACAGCATAGAAAAAGGCCCTTCAGCCCATCAAGTTTGCACCAGTCAAAACAACCACCTAACTATTCTGTCCCCCTAACCACGTGTTCTTACTTCAGAGGTATTTTTCACTGCTGGAAGAGTAGTTTGGGTGCAGTATGACACTATTTTTTGGACTGGGCTACTTTCCATGCCTTCATCTGGTGTATTTCTCCACTCAAGGATTACCTTGTACAGGACTGGGCTGGATTTGTTCCATTTCTTTCATAGAATCATAGAATCCCTACAGTGTGGAAACAGGTCCGTCGGCCCATCCAATCCACACCAACCCTTCGAAAAGCATACCACCCAGACCTACCCCTTTACCCTATTCCTGTAACCCCCATGGCTAATCCAGCTAGCCTACACATCCCTGCACATTATGGGCAATTTAGCATGGCAATCCACCTAACCTGCACATCTTTGGACTGTGGGAGGAAACCGAAGCACCCGGAGGAAACCCACACAGACACGGGGAGAATGTGCAAACTCCACACAGTCCAAGGCTGGGATCAAATCCAGGTCACTGGCGCTGTGAGGCAGCAGTGCTAACCATGGAGCTGCCGTGATCCCTTTTAAGGATTTTCACTGTGTTTCCCCACAACCCCCACCCCTGCCCAGCCTTTGTATTAGATGGGGAATTGTTTGGCAATGATGGATGATGTTGAAATTCCAAATCCTTTATGAAGCGACTGAATCTTCCCTCATGAAATGAGGCCCACTGTCACTCATCACAGCATCTGGAATACAAGAATGACTAAGTGTGCCTTTAGGCATTCAACAATCTCACTGGGAGTTATTGACATTCCCTGGCCTAACTCCCAGCCATCAGAATAGTAGTTAATGGTGAGAGGTTTATCAGTTCCTGTGAGAATGAAGAAGTCTACTCCCAGCTTCATCCATGGCCTGTCTTCGGTGTCATGTGTCACAGATGACTCTTTGCTTGTTTATCTTGGTATGTCTTACAAACACTGCAGTAACGGATGTGGCCCTTAATCTCATTACTCACATTTGGCCAGTAGATCATGTCTCTTGCCTTCCTCAGACTAGACTCAATTCCTTAATGGCTGCATGGACATGCCATGGCCTCTCTAATATCATCTCTTTCAGGATAATGACTCTATTTCCGTTGTACAAGATGCCATCTTAGGCTACCACTTCATCTCTGTAGGTCCACTAATCTCTCTTTGCAATAGCAGTGTCCTGGATAGTTTCAGACCACCCTTTCATCACCCACTTCCTGTAGCACTTGGAGAGTTACAGCTTGTTGATTAGATGCTTGATTTGAGCAAGACGCTTGTCTTTAACTCTCAACGACAAGCTAATGCAAACAAATGTATCATCTACATGTCAGAAATATGTAAGGGGTAGGAGGTTAGGCGTCATTCCATCAAAGACCCATTTCTCAATGAATCATTAATGATATATTTCCAATGGCAACACCTCTACCAATCAGAGTCCACTTGCCAATCAATCAGCACTCTCCTCTCATACAGTATAAAAATGATAAAAATGTTCTCTCTTTACTTTGGTATTCTTGCAAATGGTCCTACTGAATGAAAGATGAAAAGCTTCCAGAAAGTGTGTCTATTTTCAGCAATACTCAAGTTCTGAACAAGCAAAGTACTATGCTCAACTTTCTTCATAGTGGGTCCTGCATTGCTTTCACCATTTATGGTCACTGCATCTCTGCTACAGCTGTCACCTTGTCAGGATCTGGCCAAAACATCCTCATGTTCCAAAATGCTTGGCCTTGCCTCCCTCCCTATCGCCGTAATCTCCTACAACCCCCAACCATCTGAGGTCTCTGCAGTCTTCCAATTCTAGCCTCTTGTCCACCCCAAGCCCCCAACACCACCACCCCACCACCCTTTCCTTCACCTCAGTATTGGTGGTTGTGCTGTCATGATCCAAACTCTGGAATAAAATTCCTAAATCTTACCACTTCCTCAACCCTCTTAAGATGCTCCTTAAAACCCAACTCTTTGACCAAGCTTTGGGTCGCCTCTCCAAATATCTACTTCATTGGTTCATGATCAAATGTTATTTGATAACTGCTCCTGTGAAGCACCTCAGGATAGTGGACTATATTAAAGGTGCTGTACAAATGCAAGTCATTGTTGTAATTTCAGTTTTCTGGAGGAAGGCAGGATGATGCTCATAAGGACCATAAACACTGACGTGGACTGGCTGGGCTGAATGGCCTGTTTCTAAACTGTGGGCTCAATGTAATTTGTGTAAATTGATCAGGCTCCCCACTGGGGAGATTTTGGGAAGAGTACTACCGTACCTTAGCATGAAAACACGATAATAACATGCAGTATGGCCCGTGTTTCTTGCCAGAGATTGTACAGTTGCACTACGTTCCGAAGGGCAGAGGACAGAAGCAAATGATCGTTCATATGTGAAGATAATGGGGCGCCAATTTGCATAAATGCACAAGACCCCGCTTTAGGTGGCCATCTCAAATGTCTGCAAAACCCTGCTGGAAATGAATGAAGTGGCAGCGGGGTTGAAGTATAAGTAAGTAAGGAAGTTTTTTGGTTTTTAAACTGCTGTTTCGCCTGATTTCCAGGTAGAGCTTCAATTCAACACCATATGTACATATATAGACCACCTGCACCCACCTTATGGCATATATTGACCCAGTATGAGCTATGCATCCAGAGGCTTAAACCTGGTGTTAAGAACCATTATCCAAGCCATACGTTTATTCTGGAAGGCTGACCTCCCAACATCTGGAATACATCTTCAATTTATTAGGAAGGCTTGTCAACATTTAAGTGAGACTCTGGACATAGGCTCCATAGCCTTTCCTGCATGCCACACTAGATTGTTAGCAGACAATTAGGTTTGGAGAGAAGCAGAGTGAATCACCCCACCCACCTATCACCCTACCACCTACCACCCTACCCTCCTATCACCCTACACTCCTACCATCCCACCATCTATCACCCCACACACCTACCACCCCACCACCAATCACCCTACCCACTTACCACCCCTCCACCTATCACCCTACCCACATACCACCCCACGCAGTTTTCACACTACCCACCTACCATTCCACCCACTTTTCACCCTACCCACCTACCACCCCACCCACCTATCACC
>NC_063372.1:1950582-1955598 GCF_021869965.1 Rhincodon typus
CTATCACCCTACCCACCTACCACCCCACCACCTATCACCCTACCCACCTACCACCCCACCACCTATCACCCCACTCACCTACCACTCCATTTCCTGCTATTCTACCTACTAAGTATGCTAATCCCTTAACCAACCGCCGCCATAACCCCGCAATTACCTTTTACACTTACCCTTTCAAGCAGTTGTCAAAATTGACCAGCAGTGCTGCTGAACATTTAAATCTCATAACACAGTGGTTTGATGACCCTTAACTATCCTGTGCTATGAAGAAATGGTGTTAATTTAAGCAACGCGCTGCATTTTTGAACGAGCCAGGATCGGAATCCCTCGCTAGAAGTGTCTAGCTCAGTACTAGCACAAAAAAAAATGGGCTTGCAATTCAACCGTGATTGTTTCTTCTTGTGATATCTGGGCAAGTGTGTAACCTTGGGTTTAATTCCACTGTTCAACAGCAGTTGACAAACCAATCCTGAATGTGCTAACAATTGTACGAGCAAATAATTTCATCATTCAGGCTCACAAAGTGGCTTACGTGCTCGCTAGAAAGTAAAAGTAATAATAGGCAGGAACCTTCCGTTGGGAAAAAAAGCTGTCCAGGTATCATGCCTTTTCAAATGAAATAAAGGCCTGGGGGACAGCAGTTCCCTCTTTCACTCTTCACAGTAATATTTCGATCAAGCAAAGCTTACTTGCCAACCAATCTGCACCTTTTTCTTATTCAGCGTAAATTGTTGTTCCCTTTGAGATTTGGCAGTCTTGCAATTGTGTCCTGATGAGGGCAAGACAAAAAGTTTCAACAGCATTGTCTCTTTTCTCAACAATACTCAAACACTCTATCATCAGATCATTCAGATTGAAACTAATCAATGTTATGGCATGTGAGACGTTTACACTAAAGTGGAAATATCTCAGAATTTCTTTGGGCTTGTCTCCCAATTTCAGCAGGGAATTGGCAGAAATCCCAAGGAAATGATGGAACTGGCCATTTCCTCCATTTATTACAAAGAGTCCTGTGGTATTTACCACACACAAACAGCCATTCAGCCCAACTGATGCATGCAAGAGTTTATATTCCACCTAAGTCTCATTTCAAACTACATCATCTCATTGAGCAACATACCCTCCTTCCTCTCTCCTGTGCTTATTTAGCTTCACCTTAAAAGCATCTATACTATTTTCTTCAATTATTCCCTGTCGTGAGTCCCACATTCTGATTACTGTTTGGCTAAAAGCATTGCTCCTGAATTCCCTATTGGATTTATTGACAACACAATGTATTTGAGAAGGTCTTGTGGTGCAGTGGTAGTATCCCTACCTCTAAACCAGAAGCTCTGGGTTCAGGTCCTATGCCAGGACTTGTTGACCATGAAAGATGTGTTTGTAAAGGAGCTCAAACAGGTTGATGATCAGCCTTCTAATATGCCTGACGGCAGGTGGTAAGAGTGGGAAATTCTCCTGGGCAGTCACCCCGCAAGTGCCAATGGCAAACCACTGCAATACTTTGCCCATAAGCATGGACTAATCCAATGGAAGTCTACAAGACTCTAAGAAATAGGAACAGGAGTAGGCTGTTCAGTCCCTCGAGCCTGCTCCCCCATGCAATAGGATCATGGCTGATCCGACATTCCTCACATCCACTTTCCTGCCCTTCCCCTTCATTGCCCGACTGATTGAGAATCTATCTATCTCAGCCTTAAATATACACAAGGACTCTGCCCCCACAGTTCTCTGTGGCAAGGAGTTCCAAAGATTCTTAACCCTCTGAGAGAAGAAATTCTTCCTCACCTCAGTCTGAAATTGGTACCCCTTTATTCTGAGACTATGCCCTCTAGTCCCATGAGTGGGAACATCCTCTCAGCATTTACCCTGTGAAACCCCTTAAGAATCCAATATGTTTCAATGAGATCATCTCTCATTCTTCTAAACGCCAGTGAGTACAGTCCCAACCTGTTTAGCCTTGTGCGGGAATTAAACCTGCACTGCTGGCATCACTGTGCATCACAAATCAGCTGTCCAGTTAACTGACTGAACCAACCTCCAAGCTATCACTTGCACATTGTATAGTGGCTCATTTTCTGTCAACTTGGTACCAAGATTACACACCTGTCGATGGCGAATTGGAACCAAGGCAGTGCCAGACTTAGTTAACTTACACCTTACCAGGCAGGTCTGCTGTTCCTTAGGATGCTGTTGTCCTTTACCTAACCAGCCTGACTCATTAATGGGGCCTGGAGAGGCACAGCCAACAATGAACGGTGGGTTTCTACACAATAGGGACAGTGGTCCTAACTGAAAACCCTGGGAATGTCAGTATTCGGTGAGCTGTACAGGGGCAGCTGTTTAAACATCAGTTGCACCCTCGCGCACGCTTGCAGGGGTCTAATCCTAGACCCGTGTCAACCTGCACCGAAACTCTCTGGATTTCGGAAAGTGGGGCATATTAATCCAATTCCAAGCAAGTGGGTGCAGTATGAAACAAGACACTAATCCATTTCTTGATGATTAGTTTATTCAAGGAGTGCAACATTACAACCGTTCGCTTCTTACCTCCCAACTCAGTGTTCCAGCAATCTCTCCTTAAACTGGTTTTATAAACCAATTTAAGGAAACCCAAATTAAATCAAATTTAATCAGGTGACAGCCGCTTACAGGGGCACAGCAACTAAAGGCAGAATCTCAAAAGAATCTTATTCATTTAACTTAAAATGGCGTTCTGTGAGGTTATGATGCACTCCAGCCCCAGCAGTGCCCATCAGTCATGGAAGGTCTGAAGTATACCGGTGGACACTATATGTTGTCCCTAAGAACAACCAGGTCTAGACATAACCATCAGTCTCTCTTTATAAGTGCTCTATGTGCATAATTAACCAATACCTTTTGCTAGTGTACATTCTCAATATAATTTGCAAACTATCAACAGGTTTTATCCCAACAGAGAGGTGGTGGGCACTCCATATTGGAAAAGAGCAATTTGGTTTGATTGCCCTTAAACTGGTGGTGCATTTCCCTTGACTTCAGTCACTTAACCAACCAAAATCAACATTTTCCTAACCCCAGATGTACTGCTCAATGCCAACAACAACTCGCACTGATCCTTTAACATATTGCAAATTTCCCAGTATGCTTCACTGTAGAATTATCCAAGGGAATTTGACACTGAAACACATAAGGAGACATTTGGACATAGGACCAAAAGCTTCATGAAAGGTGAATTTTAAGGAGTATTTTTAAGGACAAAACAGAGGTGAGGAGACGGAGGGGTTTAGGGAGAAAATTCCAGAGATCAAGACTTAAGAAGCTTAAAGCACGACCAACAATGGTGGACCAATTAAAATTGATGACGTGCGAATGAGACCAGAATTACAGTGGGACAGATATTTCAAAGGGTCGTGGGAGTGGAGGAGATTACAGAGAATAGTTTTGAGATGTAAAATATGTACTAAGTACAGATCGCATTTTTATTAGATGATTTCACAGTGAACTCTTGCTGCTGTTCGAGAGAGACACGGTTTCTTCCTTCAGTCAAGGTTTACTTAGAAGCCAGTGGTGAGAAGCCAATACCCCAGTCCACTTAATTTCAATCCTTCACAAAACTTATACATTGATCCCATCTCAGCTTTCTTCAAACACTTTCCTCATGTTCTTTGACAAGAGATGGGGTAAAACTTGTTTGGCAGCCTTCAATCAGATCCTTGTTTGAAAGAGCAGAGAACTGAAGACAGAAAGGGCTTGGAAAAGACCCATTGCTGCTGTCTCAGTGTTGCCAGAGCAACTGGACTGGTTCAAGGAGTCCAAGAAGGGAGTCTTTGGGGACTCTGCGCCATCAGGTCTGTCCTCATCTGAGTGAGAGAGGGTTCACAGATGTGCAGTTTGTTAATGTCTGGTGAATGTGACCCTGGCGTTAACCAATTGAGTGGGATATGAGAGATCCTGTTGAGATTGCATATTGTGCTACATTTGGACAGGAATTATTTTGATTGCTTGCAACAAGAGTCTACCTTTGTTGCATCAAATACCTTTCTTTTAGAAAAATCTTTCACGTGCTGGTTAATATTTGAATTACATTGGCTTCAGTTGGCTTCTTACAGTAAATGTTTTAAGAAGTGCAATCTTGTCCACCTGTTATTCCTCCGTTGGTTTGTAGCGATTTCTTTTTTTAAAAAAAGTTATTGCTCTCTACAGACAATTGCAACACCTCCTGCAAGCGACCGGCTTTTTAAAAAAACAAGCTGGGATTCATCACTTAACACCAACATGTTAGAGCTGTCTGGAGGGGCGACTTCTGTCTCACTATGAACTGGTGTACGCTTCTCAATGCAATTTCATGCTTAGTAGGATCATTTTTTCTTTTGAAGCATGTACTTCCTTCAGCTGCAATGAACTCTCAAGCATACACATCTGCTGTGTTTATCAGACTGCATTCTGCCCAACTAGACTCAATCTCTTGGGGACCATTTCATATAGTCAGAGTCATACAGCACGGAAACAGGCCCTTCGGCCCAACTTGTTCATGCCGACTAAGTTTCCAAACTAAACTAGTTCCATTTGCCTGCATTTAGCCCATATCCCTCTGAACCTTTCCTATTCAGCTACCTGTCCAAATGACTTTTAAATGTTTCAACTGTATCCACATCTACCACTTTCTCTGGCAGTTCATTTCACATACACACCACCCTCTGCATGAAAAAGTTGCTCTCAGGTCCCTTTTAAATCTTTCCCCTCCCAAATTAAACCAATGCCTCCCCTCCCCCTCCCACTCCTTCGACGACATGTCCATCCTGAGCCTCCTGCAGTGCCACCACGATGTCACCCGAAGGTTGCAGGAACAGCACCTCATATTTCGCTTGGGAACCCTGCAGCCCAACGGTATCAATGTGGACTTCACAAGCTTCAAAATCTCCCCTCCCCTGACCACCTCCCAAAACCAGCCCAGCTTGTCCCCACCTCCCTAACCTGTCCTTCCTCCCACCTATCCCCTCCTCCCACCTCAAGCCCCACCCCCATCTCCTACCTACC
>NC_063372.1:1955698-1960503 GCF_021869965.1 Rhincodon typus
TTGACCTGTCCGTCCTCCCTGGACTGACCTATCCCCTCCCTAACTCCACACCTACACTCACCTTTACTGGCTCCCCCCCCGCCTCTTTGACCTGTCTGTCTCCTCTCCACCTATCTGCTCCTTTATCCATCTTCTATCTGCCTCCCCCTCTCTCCCTATTTATTTCAGAATCCCCTTCCCCTCTCCCATTTCTGCAGAAGGGTCTAGGCCTGAAATGTCAGCTTTCCTGCTCCTCTGATGCTGCTTGGTCTGCTGTGTTCATCCAGCTGTACACCTTGTTATCTCTTAAACCAATGCCCTCTTGTTTTGGACTCCTGTACCCAGGGAAAAAGACCTTTGCTGTTCACCCTATCTATGCCCCTCATGATTTTATAAAGCCCTATAATGTCACCCCTAAGTCTCCAACACTCCAGGGAAAATAGTCCCAGCCTATCCAGCCTCTCCTTATAGCTCAAACCCTCCAATCCCAGTAACATCCTTGTAAATCTTGTCTGCACCCTCTCTAATTTAGTAATATGCTTCCTATAGCAGGGCGACCAGAACTGTACACAATACTCCAAAAGTGGCCTCACCAACATCCTATTCAACCTTAACATGATGTCCTATCTCCTATACTCAATGGTCTGAGCAATAAAGGCATTGATCAATGGGATCACCCTCTCCTCAAAGTCCAAAGGCTTTGAGCACCGAAGCCTGTGCTGGCACTCCCAATGCTGTGCTGTCAGAAACGGCCTTTCAAAAGGAATGTTAAATTGATCCACCCCTCTGCCCTTTCAGTGCAGGCATTGCAAAAACAGTTGACGTGGGTAAGGTCGCAAGCTTGAAAAAGTACATGGATAAGCAGTTGAAATGTCATAACATTCAAGGCTTTGGGCCAAGTGCTGGAAAGTGGAAATGCGTCGGCACAGACTTGATAGGCCACAGGGTCTCCTCTGTGCTGTATGCCTCTATGATATTGGTGTAGTGGTAATGGCACTGGACAAGTAATTTAGAGGCTGAGTCTTGGAGGACATGGGTTCAAATCTCACCACAGCAGTTGCTAGAATTTAAGTTCAGTTTGTAAAGTTTGGAATTGAAAAACGGGTGTCATGGTTGCCATTACTGAAACTATAATCGATTGTTGTAAAAACCCATCTGTTTCACCAAGGTCCTTTCTGGAAGGGGATCTGCCATCCTTACCTGGTCTGGTATACATGTGACTCCAGACCCACAGCAATGTGGTTGACGGTTAACTGCCCTCTGAAATGGCTGAGACAGCCACTCTGTTCAAAGGCAGATCCCGTGAAAGAAGAAGAAAGAAAGAAAAGATACCGGCAGTGCAGGATCCTGAGAACTCTCATAACAGGATAAGATATAGAGTAAAGCTCTCTCTACACTGTCACCCATCAAACACTCCCATGACAGAAACAGCACAGGGTTAGACATAGTGTAAAGCTCCCTCTACACTGTCCCCGTCAAACACTCCCAGGACAGAAAACTGAGATGAACATCATTTACCATTGGCCAAGTCTAAAATAATCCAGACAGGGGACAAGGGACAGCTGCACCATCATTCTCTCCTCCTCCCTAATCTAGGGTCATCACCCATTTCCGAGGGTCATTGGCAGTGTCCTGACAGCCGTGCCCCCAACCTTGCAACACTAATCATTACTCTGTATTGAACCCCGTGCTGTCCCTGTCCCTGGGAGTGTTTGTTGAGGACAGTGTAGAGGAGCTTTACTCTGTATCTAAACCCCATGCTGTCCTTGTCCTGGGAGTGTGAGGCTGAAACAGGATGTCTGAAGCAAAGGAAGTTTTTAACTTTTACAGCAGGAACATTCCTCATTTTCTATGTGCAGACTGTGCTGTTGTCGGTCGTTTAACATTTTTGCTATTACTTGGGATCTTGTTTGGAGCATCAATTTGTACATGAGGTTTCTAAATCTCTTTCCAGCTGCAGGGTGTTCTTCAGAAAAAAAGAATGTCAACTTGAAATATCAAACTCAGAGAGAAAACTGGAACATGTGGACCAGAGCAAATGCTTTTTGCTGTCTCCTCAAATGTCAGACAGTAGCAAACTTTGCAATAAGGCCAGCGCAGCGATCATCTCCATCTCACCACAGTGTGCCACAAATATCTTATCAGGCTACAAGCATCAACTTGACATGGTGTTCAGTATCTCAGCTTTGCTAATCTGATTGTACTTTCTCAAGTCAGGCTTCAGACGGAAAGCTCACTGACTGTGGTATATGCACAGGAGCATTCTATGTGTTTTCTTATACTTGGGCAGTTTAAGTACATAATGTGGATGTTTCCATAGTCATTACACATATTGTACTCAATGGCTTGTTTTATTTGTTTGATTATACTAGCCCGGTGTAGTGGGAGTTAAATAAGATTTTATCAAAAGGTGTTCCAACAGGAGGAAGACAACAAGGACTGTAAGGATGAAATGTAAATGATGGATACGTATTAAACTTGATGATTTTCTGTACATATCGGACATGGGACAGAGAACAGACAGATGTGGGGCAAAGCCGGGACAGAGTGCTAGGCAGAATTCAGTCTGGCCAGTCAAAGGCTGACACTGTTTGAATGAACACGAAATTAACCTGCATACCTGGGTCCTCCGTTTGTCTGTGCAGGCAGGATTCACCACGACATTCATAACTGATCCTCATACACGTAGTCAATAGCTTGAGGATGAGCGGAGTAAGCGAATTAAATACTGACACCTCACAGGGAATGCTCCAGAACCTTTGGAATCTAGTAAAGATGACAAATCCTATAAGTTATGAGATGTTTTAACTTGCTGTGAATAAAATTTTAGAACTAGAGTCATTACTGCATTGCTCTGAAATACTTTAGGCAGCCAAAATATATAGCAATCTGGCACGTACATATCAAGAACAACAGCATCACTGTTCCAGCACTGCTAGACATTCTGCCCATTGTCACCTCTTCCCCAATCTCTGATCTGTAAACCATACAAGGGCTACAATGTGAAAAATTATCTGTTGGCCTCCTTTCAGGAAATCTTGCTTTTGATTATACTGTATGATTATTTGTGTGTAGTTGGAGCATATCCCTTCAGGGCTGATGTCAGGAAGAACTTTTACAAACGCAAATGGAGCACTGGAATAGTTATTCAGGCTGGAGGTCAATTGAAATGTGAAAACTGCAATTAGTGCTTTTTTTTGTTCATTAAGGAGGTCACGTGCTATGGAATCAAAAATGTCATTAGATTGGAGACCAGCTATGATTTAATTGATTGGTGAAACAGGGAGAGGCTGAAAGGCCTCCTCCTGTTCCTATGTAAGGCTCAGCACAGGGCTTGTAGCACTCTATCCCTGAGGGGCCTGGATAGAGTGGACGTGGAGAAAATGCTTTAGAAGAGACTAGGACCTGACTGCACAATCTCAGAGTGAGGGGATGATCCTTCAGAACTGAGATGAGGGGGAATTTCTACAGCCACAGGATGGTGAGTCTGTGGAACTCATTGCTGCAGAGGGCTGTGGAGGCCAAATCATTGAGTGTCAGAGATAGATAGGTTCTTGACTAGTAAGGCGATCAAGGGTTACAAGAAGGTCAGGAGAATAGGGTTGAGAAACATATCAGCCATGATCGAATGGCAGAGTAGACTCACTGGGCTGAATGGCCTAATTCTGCTCCTGTATCTATTGGTCATGTGCATATTCGCCCCCTTTTCACTCATTTCCCACAAACTGTGTTTGCATGCTGTAGCACAGCTACTCATACTCAACAATGGAGTTAGTGAACCTGAGCAGGTGCCACTGAGGAAGCCAGAGGTGGATGGCAACAAGTGGTGGTGCCAAGGGAAGAGCAGGCACCGCATGCCTGCTTGGCCATGTGACTGGCATTGATGATCCCTCTCCCATCCACAGCAAATTAGTAACACTGGCAGTCATAGCATGGTGCCAATGTGAAAGGTAATGAAGGTGTTGGCTATAATGAATAATCCATTAGTCCAATCTTACAGCAAAGTTGACGCTCAGGGCAACTTCGACTGCAACTAGAAATGATGTCCCTCTGTTGCAGGTTGGCTGTGAATATCCTGGCAGCAGGTGGCATCAATCTTCAACTGCCTTTGTGTTAACTCACAGCTGACGGAGCAACTGCCCATAGCCCAGCTGGTAGCATAATGGGTGGCTATGGTTAGACTGGCGTTAGTGCCAGCCAATCTTACTGTGCCTTGTTTCATTTTGCAGTACATCAACTGCGCAATGTTGCAGTTGAGTTACTTATAAAGTTGTGTCCGTCACAGGTTTTACACAAACCTGCCAATTGGCTTGGTAAGTGTACTCCAAGACCCCCTCTTCTTTAAAGCATTTCAGCAGAGCAGAAAGACTGTTTGTTAGAGGTGACAATATTCAGCAGCTTTTCTTTTTAATTCATGCAAACATTCCTGGGGATGTTCTGTTACAAATAAAAATCCAAAAGTCTTGGGAGAAACCTCAGCAAATAAAAGCACAAAGGAAAACGAAAACCCAAAAAGTCCCCATCGAGGTCAATACGCCTTAACAGTTACCCACTACATGGAAGTCCCCTTAATCCTTTATGCATATTATCCATCATAAATTATTTGATGGATAATTCAATTTTCCTTCATCTGCCATATCTAGAGCAAACTCAGGAACTATGCAGGACTGACAGGGCTTGTCTAGGTGTACAATGGCCTTTTAAAGATGGCACTGGTGCCAGGGATCCCAAAGTGCCCTGGCAGCAGTGAGTATATCTGCCTACAGCAAGTTGGAGGATCGGGCTGGCATCGGATGAGAGGAGCACTGTCATTTGAATGGTATGTG
>NC_063372.1:1960603-1971016 GCF_021869965.1 Rhincodon typus
ATGCTTCCTGCCTTGACTACATTTCAACTTGTGAAAGATTCGAGTCTGAAAGCAGACAGTTCCCACACCATGTCCTGTCAGTAATATATTTCTTTTCTGCATAACCGGTGTCTGTAGGCCTTTGTGGTCACTGCATAGAGGCACGACCACAGGACTATTTATACAGCAGCTCTGTCAGTCGGTAAAAACCTATTTAAAGACACAGTGACCTGGTCAATTTGGTTGCCACACTTTTTTAACCCCTTCTCTCCTGCAATACTCAAGCCCTTACCATGGCTGTACCTGCTGCTCTGTGTCATGGATGTTAATCAATGGAGGGGACCGGTTAGCTCGGATGGCAGGTTTGCAATGCAGCGTGATGCCAACAGCATGGGTTCAATTCCTACTGAGGTTACCATGAATGACTCTCCTTCTCAACCTCTCCCCTCACCTGAGGCATGGTGACCCTCAGGTTAAACCACCACCAGCCATCTCTCTCTCTCTCTCTCTAATGAGAGAGCAGTCCTATGGTCTGGTAAGACTTTGCTTTTATTCATAGAGTCATAGAGTTATACAGCATGGAAACAGACCCTTTGGTCCATGCTGACCAAATATACTAAATTCACATAATCCCATTTGCCAGCATTTGGCCCATATCCCTCTAAACCCTTCCTATTTATATACCCATCCAGGTGCCTTTTAAATGTTGTCATTGTACCAGCCTCCACCACTTCCTCTGGCAGCTCATTCCATACACGCACCATCCTCTGTGTGAAAAAGTTACTCCTCAGGTCCCTTTCCCTTCTCACCTTAAATCTATTCCCCTACCCTAGGGAAAAGACCTTAGGTATTCAATCCATGATCTTTGTGGAATCCCACCTGATCCCACTGTTTGAGCCAAAACAACTCATTTGATCCAAAAAAATAGATCAAGGCTGTGGGAGCTGCAAGCTAAGTATACCCAGGTTTCTCACTGTCTCTTGCTCTCTCTTTGAGACTGTATTTGGGATACAACTGGATATAGAGAAGTTCCTCCCCATGGGACTGGTATCCATTGGGTCGGCAGGCTTGGAATGGCTGCAACTGGGCTCAGAGCAGATGAAAGTTGGGAAATCACCGTGTAAGAGTTGAAAAAGCTGCTCTTGAAAAGCCATGCCATGAGGATTATCTGCACAAATTTATACCAGCACAGGTTTGAAGGTTGGTTAATATTTTGGATGTATCATTGCTTGTGATAGCATGGGAACGTCCATTAAACTGAAACAGCCTGTAATATACTGAACTTGCTGTCAAGTCTCTCAACGTACAATGTGTTGCCGAAGGCCGGAACACAGACTGGTGGCTCGGTTAGGAAGATAATTTCATGGCAAACCATTTTGGGAGCCATTTGGGCTTTTCTGAAACTGCCGCTCTGTCACCACCATCTCAGTCGGACCAATAGCCATCCTGATGAAAAGACATAAGTCCAACTCTTGGGTGTGGCACTGTCACTCAACTCAAAACCCAGAGGCTGCAGTTAAGGCTTTTGTGGGGAATATGGCTTCAAATCCTACCACAGCGGCTGCTGGAATTTAAATTGGATGAATAGATCTGGAATGTAAAGCTGGTCTCACTAATGATGATTGTGTTACTGTTGGAAAAGCCCCACCTGATTCACTGTATGGAGAAGGAAATCTGCCGTCCTTACCTGGTCTGGTCTGCACATGACTTTGGCTGTCGGGGAGTGTGGGGGGTGAGGGGTTGCGGTCAGACGGGGACATGGAATTCAACCCGCAAACAGATCAGAGTGACGGGATAGACTCAAGGGGTTGAATGGCTTGCTTCTGCTCTGTTTGAGACAGAGAGTGAGAAAAGATTCAATTTGGGCAAAGGTGGAACTGAGACTCTGGAGTGACGTCAGTCATAGCCTGTGTGACAAATCACCTTACAATGCCCTGGAGCTGTGAAGAAAATGGTGGCCAGGCTCAAAGAACCAAAAACTCCACGCAACAGCCAAAACAAAAACAAAACACAAAGAGTTTCGCCAGCAGCGACTGAGGACAGGTTTGCTTTTATAGATGAGTGCCCTAGTGCATGGATGGCAATGCCCGCAGCTTGAGGAATGCCTCGCCAGGCAAGGTACCAAGATAGCTTCTGGCACCAGAGGAAGTGCCCCCCCCCCCCCCCCCCCCCCCCCCCCCCCCCCCCCCCCCCGCCCCCCCCCGGGCGCGGGCGCGCGGTGAGATAGTATCACAGCATGACATGGCACAGCAAGAGGCCATTCAGCCCACAAGACCCATGCTCTCTCTTCGGTGGAGCTGTCCAATTAGTCCCACCCTTCCCTGTTTGTGGAAAATGGGAGCAGGAGTAGGCCAGTCAGCCCTTTGAGTCTGTTCTTTCCCTGTAGCTCTGAAAGTTTTCTCCCTTGCAGTTAAGGGGGTGGCAGGAGAGTAACAATTGGAAGACAATTGTTAAAGGACTGTCTTATATATGAACACAAGTGAAGGGAACTGTTCTCTCCCCTACCCACTCAACACTGGTTCATTTGAAAGGTCAAAAATAGTTATACTTAAATCTTACAAACCCCTCCCCTCCCCAAACTCAGCGCACAAACTGCAAAGCTTGCTTTTTGAAGGTGTTGATACTGTCCAACTGGCTCCTCAGGCAGTTGTGTGCCACCTATCTGCTGTTCACTATGCAAAGACTTGAAGTCAAAGCACTTTGGTACCCTCGCCTCTTGGTAATCCTCCTGGTGGTGGCTGTTCCATGTGATTTTAGTGGCAGAATCAGGGAATCACAATAAATAAAGATGCCGCCCCTCGGCCTACAATTGGCTTTCTTCCTCTTCCACAGAACGGTTGAGTCCAGGGATATACTTCAGCAGCCTCTTCCTCAAGCTTTTCCTCCTGGACTTCCTCGGCAGCGTTCCAAAGGCGCTCTGGTTGTTGACTTTATCCCAAGTGGAAGAGGAGACTCCATTATGGCCAGCCTTGGCGCTTACACTCCTTGTCAGCAGCTTCTTGGCAAGTACCACCTCGCTGCCATGGCTGTCGTCGCTGCCCATGTCCAACGGGTCAAAGATACAAGTCTGATAAATGGGCTCGTCATCGCCCTCCATGGCACTGCTGCGGGTACTGCCACCGGAGCCGGGCTGCCTCTGGGCGGAAGGGCTGAGGTAATGTGTTTGGCCACAAAGGCTGGCTGTCACCGATTCGAAAGCGTCATAAACACTTGGATCTTTTGACACAATGCCTGGAGAGAGGGCAGAAACACCAGGCGGTGAGGTCGACAGACAAAGAGGGTTTGCCACTTTTATGCTGGTACTTGGGGCTCCAGGAGACTGGCACCCTTCCGCTCACGCAGCCAAGTCCAGCTCCATTATCCTCGTGACAGACTTGCAGAACCAGTCTCTTCACTGGGTCTACATATCTGCCATTGAATCAAGGGAACCAGCATTGGCAGAGTGCGCGTAGAGTGCCAGCTTACAAGACAAAGCCCTTCGCTACAATGGGCATCTTAAAGGAGTGGATTCAGACACATGGTGGTCCTCAAATAGGTGCCAAGGACACCATGCCAGGCCAGACTTAGACCACTGGGCACAAGTCTGCAGGCAATGAAGCCCTTTGGTACTACCTATGTAAGTGCCTGTTCTTTGCCTATGAGCCAAAACAATGAGAATCAGCAAATTACATGGGACTTAGAGCTATTCCAAAGACTCAACGTCAAAACCAGATGCCAGGTGTGTGACCAGCCAGACAGGAAGTGAGATAATCCCGCTGTTTTATAAGACATTGGCTGCAATGAGACCTTAGGCTGTTACATGCCACTCCAATCACCAGAAGAGAAAAACGAGATTGTAAAGAATGGAGAAGACAGTGAGCAGAAAGATTGAAGAGTTGGGAGGATTGGATTGAGGAGCGGAGATTGAAGGGAGGGTCAAGAGGTGACGGAATAGTGATGAGGATTCTATTGATCAGTACTTGAGCCCAAACTTTCTCCCAACTGTGACCCAGCTTTCCAGGCTTGAAAATGGTTGCAATCCTTCAGCGAGATTGCAGTGGGTGCAGGGGGAGATAAAAAGGCCTGGGAGAGCAGGGAGAGTGGAACTGGGAGAGCAGTAGTAAATGATGGTGGAGCTCCTAGGCGGCCGTTTCTGCCTCAGACTTCATATCCATGCAATTTCGGCATGCGACCCCATTTGGGGTGCTGACCCGTACTTTTGGATACCCTGCTACAGGCATGAGATAATGTGTAATGTAATAAGCTGTTTCACCTTGTCCAGAACTGTCCAACCAGGGGACATGGCGTTTGTTTGATGGATTGGGGGTGGGGATGTGCTAAATTCCAAGCTAATCTGCAGAAAGAGTATCTCAAATTGTCAGTTGATAGAACCGACTCATTTGGGAGCTGGTGGAAAGAGTGGGATTGATTCACTCAAAGGTGAATTTTTTTCAGGGTGCAATTTGACAACTGTTATCAATTGTTGGAAAAACCCATCAGTTTCACTATTGTCCTTCAGGGAAGGAAATCTGCCATCATTGCCTGGTCCGGCCTACATGTGACTCCAGACCCACAGCCAATGTGGTTGACTCTTAAACACCCTCTGAAATGGGCAAGCCACTCAATTCAAGGGGCATTCACAGATAAGCACCAAATGTTGGCCTTGCCCAGTGATGCCCATGTCCCATGAAAGGCTGGAGAGGAACAGGCCATTTTGTCCCATTATTTCCAAAGTCTTCCATCTCCTTATGTCATGTCTCAGTCTATTGTGGATTAGCTGATGGCAGTTCATTGCAATCATTAATCAACCACCTCCATTTATGGTTGAGCCATGAGACCATCAAGATGGTAGGTGAACCAGTTCCGTTCTGGTCTTCCTTTGTCCTATGATCTGAGGATGTCACAGTAAAGTCTGATCATGCCAACCCACTCACACTTTCCAACATGGCAGCCCATCCCCACCATTTTCCCGAGGTTTGGGGGTGGGGTGGGGTTTTGTAGTTCCATTCCCATTTCCAACCTCAAATCGAACAGCACAGACGAGGGCTGAAAGCCAGAATGGTCTCAACTGAACAACTTGGTTTGCAAAATCTGGGCACTGCTTGGCGTACTGCACCATCTGGCAGGTTAACTCCCTCATATCAATGAGCTGGTGAGGAGCTGGGTTCAACTCAAGAAAACAGCCGCTTGCCCAATCCCTGGTTGGGGCAACAGGATAACTGAGAGCTAATCATTGCAGGGCACTAGAATGGCAAATACAGATGGCTTTAATTCAAATGGTTGGAACTATCCTCAGGAGGCTTTCGATAAAGTTAAGAGCTTAGCATGTAATTAAAGCACATGCGATTGGCGGTAGTGTACTGACATAGATAGAGAACTGGTTGGCAGATACGAAATACAGAGTACGAACTAACAGGCGTTTTTCCAAGTGGCAGGCACTGACTAGTGGGGTATCACAGGGATTAGTGCTTGGATCCCAGTTATTCACAATATATATTAATGGATTCGGTGAGGGAACTGAACGTAATATCTCCAAATTTGCAGATGACACGAAGCTGGGTGGGAGGGTGAGCTGTGAGGAGAATGAAGAGATGTTGCAGTGTGATTGGGACACATTGAGTGAGTGGGTAAATACATGGCTGGTGCAGGATAATGTGGGTAAATGTGAGGTTATCCATGTTGGGAGCAAAAACAGATCAAGATTATGTTCTGAACGGTGATAGATTGGGAAAGGGGGAGGTGCAATGAGACCTGGGTGTCCTTCTACACCAGTCACTGAAAGTAAGCCTGCAGGGGCAGCAGGAGGTGAAGAAGGTAAATGGGATGTTGGCCTTCATAGTGAGAGGATTCAAGTACAGGGGCAGGGAAGGCTTGCTGCAATTGTACAGGACCTGAGGGATATCACACCTGGAGTATTGTGCACAGTTTTGGTCTCCTTATCTGAGGAAGGATGTTCTGGTGATGGAGGGAGTACAGTGAAGGTTTACCAGGACTGACGTATGAAGAGAGACTGATTCAGTTCGGACTATATTCACTGGTGTTTAGAAAAATGAGGGGGAATCTCATAGAAACCTATAAAATTCTAACAGGACTAGACAGGATAAACACGGGAAGGATGTCCCTGATGACTGGGGAGTCCAGATACAGGGTAGGCCTTTTAGGAGTGAGATGAGGAGAAATGTCTTCACCCAGAGAGTGGGGATCCTATGGAATTGTCTGGCACAGAAAGCGGTGGAGGCCAAAGCATTGAATGTTTTCAAGAAGTTAGATATGGTTCTTAGGGATAAAGGGATCAAAGGGTATGGGGAGAAAGTGGGAACAGGGTATTGAGTTCGATGATCAGGCATGAATGATACAGCAGGCTCGAAGGGCCGAACAGCCTACACCTGTTCCTATTCTCTATGATTCTGTGCTGGTGTTGTGCACAGGCAGTATCCAGTCAGTGGTGCGCACAAAATAGAATGATTAGCAGAGGGCAGGGGACAAATGGCTGAAAATGCACATGAAAATGCAGCAAGTGAAAGAAGAAAAAGTTGCTGGAATTCTGAAGGAGACTGCTTGAGGGGGGAGGGGAGGGCATTGGTACCAGTTTATGTTCAAGTATTCAGCGAGCCATGTGCAATGCTGTGCCACCGCTTGTGCTGTCACCTTGTATTGTAGCCTGGCACCTACATTCAGCAAATGCCGTAGACCGTTTGCCATTGCCACGGGCATTGACGACAAAGGCATGTTAAGCGCGCCAACTTTTGCGGGCCATTTTCGCGCCTTGTTCCGATGCCAATGCGGCGTTCAGCTCTCCAACATTGCAGGGTAAGTGGAGCAGACTGCTGCATGATTATGGGGGCATTTAGACAGAGCAGGGGAGTGCAAAGAAGATGCCAGCTGCCATGCTTTTCTTATTAAAAAAGGCTTCTCAGTTGTAACAGCCACTGTGCATCATGCTTGGGCCAATCGCATTGACACCAATGTGCCTGCTACAGGCAGTGGGCATTGTACCTGAGCCCTGCCAAACTGCCCACCAAAAAGGACTGTATGCAATGACCTTATCATCTGCGTGACAGTCCATTAAAATGTTCAAGCTGTGCAAAATCCTTTTAAAACTGTCCCCATCTCTCCAGCTAAAAGATTGCATGAAGATCCAAGGGGGCAAACTGGGGCAAATCCTAGGTTTGGACTTAGTCACAAGTGGCCCCAATGCCAAGACGAGGAACCTGTCAAAAGCTTAATGCTGTTTATTTTACGGTCAGTGTTTATTTGGTGGTGACTGTAACCCAGGACATAACACTCCACCAAGAAACCAAGTTCCCCAGTTCTATAAAACCTGAACTCCACACCTAAAGTAGCTTCGTCAGTCAACAGAAGACCACACACCTCCCTGTTCCTGGACGCTCCCCCTCCCCACCATGAAGAAGAAAGTGAGGAGGTCACTTACCGTGCACCAGTCTCTGTTCCTGAACCATGAGGGACCTGTACTCTTCCCATTTCTCCTGCAGTGTTTGCTGCAAAACACAAACAGCAGTAAGCCTGTGAGAAATCATGGACCCAGTCTGAAAAGATGCCAGAATCGGAGGTGCCGGAGCCCTGAGGAGATAATGGTGGGGGTAGGGGGCGAGTGGGGAGGGATGGTTCAGGAGCAAGTCCCCCCAACAAAACCTGAAACAACAATTTCCATTCCAATAGCGCCTTCCACCAACCTCAGGGCATCCCAAAGCACTTTACAGTCAGTGAAATGCCATTGAAAGGTGTTCACTGTTATAATACCGGCAACACAGCAACCAATTACCGCAAATAGCAAGCCCCCATAAACAGCAATGAGGTAACAACCAGAAAATGTGTTTTGTGATCTGTACAAGAAAACAAAAGAAAGAACTGCAGAAGCTGGAAGTCAGAAACAAAAACAGAAATTGCTGGAGAGATTCAGCAGGTCTGGTAGCATCTATGGAGAGAGAAAGCAGAGTGAACGCTTTGGGTTCAGTGACCCTTCTTCAGAACCTGTTCCCGAAATGGACCTGAAATGTTAATTCTGCTTTCTCTCCATAGATGCTGCCAGATCTGCTGAGATTTTTTTTCCAGTAATTTCCATTTTTGGTCTTAACTTTTCTGTTTTGTTGGCTGAGGGACAAATATTGGCCAGGACGCCAGGGGGAAAGTCCCTTGCTCTTCTCCAAATTGTGTTAATGGGATCCTTTTATATCTATCATAAAAAGCATGATGTGATCTCAGTTGAACATGGTATCCGAAAGATAGCACCAACAACAGTGCTGGCCTCCTTCAGCACTGCACTGGAGTGTCAGCCTGGAAAATTGTTCTCTGGTTTCTGGTCTAAAACTGTCTGGTACCTCAAACCCTCAGCCCACTTGATCAAAGAATGAGGAAGCCCAAAATGCAGTTATACAAAACTCTGGTTAGACCCCACTTGGAGTACTGTGAGCATCGCACCTTAGGAAGGATGGTTTGGCTTGGAGGAAGTACAGCATCGGTTTACAAGAATGATACCTGGATTTCAGGGGTTAAGTTATGGGGAGAGATTATACAAATGAGGCCTGTTTTCTCTAGAATTTAGAAGGATAAAGGGTGATCTGATAGAAGTCTTCAAGATAGTGACAGGAAAGATGAAGATAAACTATTTCCATTGGTTGGGGACTCTAGAACCAGGGGCGTAGTCTGAGTTTGTGAATTTTGCCCTTTCACTAGATGCCCCAGCCAATCATTAAGTAAATGCTCTGAGGCCCAAAACACAGCAAGATGCCACTTACCTTCAGATATTGCAGTCTGGTTTCCAACTCAGCCCGCCTGATAGAGGTTCCATACACCGTCTCCAGCCTGTCAGTGTGGGAATGTATCAGTTAATTGACTTTTCAAAATGCATTTTCTCTCTTCGCCTCTACTTATTCTTTGGCAGCTTTTCCACTGACTCTATCTCAACACTGGCATTAACCCACCGTCTTCCTCTACATAATGCATTGCTTCCCAGTTCACTGCCAACTCTGTGCCACGACCAGCCATTGAATTGCAAACAACATGGTGAGATATCTCCCTCTGTCCATTCGTCACCAAGGGGACTCTCTCCCAGCTGACATGGCCTCCAGTGATCCCACGTCGACAGGAAATTTGCCATGTGGCTCACACCAGTGGAGCCATGAGGCATTTTGTTACATAAGGTGGTACCGAGGTACAGAGACCAGGTTCTTAGTCTGTGTCAACTGATCCTGGCTGGAGTGGTGAGAAAGGTTTGAATGTCTGAAATTATATACAGGAAAGACCAAAGAGCCAGGATCCAGTACTTCTTTTTTAATAATCTGTTCATGAGATGAGGGTATTGCTGGCTGGACCAACATTTATTGCCCATCCCTAATTGCTCAGAGGGCAGTTAAGAACCAACCACATTGCAGCGGGTCTGGAGTCACATGTAGACCAGACTGGGTAAGGATGGCAGAAGCAACACAGCGGGGAGTTGGAGGAATACAGCAGGCCAGACAGCATCAGAGGAGCAGGAAAGTTGACGTTTTGGGTTTCTTCTGAAGAAGGGTCCCCGACCCAAAACATCAACTTTCCTACTCCTCTGATGCTGCCTGGCCCGCTGTGTTCCTCCAGCTCCACACTGTGTTATCTCTGACTCCAGCAGTTCTTGCTGTCTCTGGGTAAGGATGGCAGTTTCACCAGAGAACCAGATGAGTTCTTCCCACCATCCACAATGGTTTCATGGTCATCATTAGACTCTTAATTCCAGACACTTATTGAATTTAAATTCTACCATCTGCCATGGTGGGATTCAAACCTGGGTCCCCAGATCATTACCTGGTTCTCTGGATGAGCAGTCCAGCGATAATACCATGAGGCCATCATGTCCCCTTGATTGATCGTGATCTGGTGACATCTCCCGCCCCCTGTTGGAAAATGCATACGTACCAAAATTTGATGAGGAACACAAAATAATGAGGCAGTGGCCCAGTGGTAATGTTCCTGAACTAATAATCCAGAACGCCAGGCTGATGTTGTGGGGATATGGGTTCTGTTCCCACCATGGCAAATGAATTCAACTTTTATTCAAAAAACTGGAAGGGAAAAAGGAGTCAAATGATAACCATGTAACCGTTGCTGACTGTCAGACCATCTGGTTCACTAATGTCCTTTAGGGAAGGAAACTGCTATCCTTACCTGGTCTGGCCTACATGTGACTCCAGACCCACAGCAACGTGATTGACTCTTAACTGCCCTCTGGGCAATTAGGGATGGGCAATAAATGCTCAAACCAGCCAGTGACACACACGTCCCGTGAATGAATTACAAAGAAGCTTGTGTTTAGGCCCGTGTATGATAACGATTCCTTGAGGGTTGTCACGGAAACCAACCTTAGCAAGAATGAGTACATTCAACAAAAGATGGAAGAGAAGAATACCATTTTACAACACAAAACGTCATTTCAATATTGATGAGGAAAAACAGTGTGACTCA
>NC_063372.1:1971116-1972235 GCF_021869965.1 Rhincodon typus
GTCATTGCATGGCAGTATTACGACATTTTGCTGCTGAATGGTCATTGTGTGCGTATGTAGAGTCGGCTTTGAACCCGTAGTCTTCCAGCCTCAGTAACAAACTCCACAACCAGCAGTTGGTCACGCTTTCTGAGATGGTTTTTGGTTCCTTGGTTTGTTTCATTTTTTACCAATCCCTAATTGCCCAGAGGGCATTTAAGAGTCAACCACATTGCTGTGGGTCTGGAGTCACATGTCGGCCCGACCAGGGTAAGGATGGCAGTTTCCTTCCCTAAAGGATTTAGTGAACCAGATGGGTTTTTCCCAACAATTGACAATGGTTTCATGGTCATCGTCAGACTCTTTCATTCCAGTTTTTTATTGAATTCAAATTCTACCATCTCCAATGGCAGGATTTGAACCCAGGTCCCCAGAACATTATCTGGGTCTTTGGATTACTTGGCAACATGATCAAAACCCTTCAGAATTCTGAAGGTGTCTATCAGATCCCCCTGTAACCTTCACTGCTCTTTGACAAATGAGCCCATCGTTTCCAGTCTCCATCTGTTCCAGTCATGTACTTATAGACCCTCCCTAAAGCCTTTACAGCATGTGGAGCCCTAACCTCAGACACTGTGCTCTCGCTGAGACCAAGCTGGTTTATCACAGTGACCCGTTTTCTTGAATCCCAGCAATGGCCTTCAGAGACCAAGAACATTTTAGTGACTTCGATTCGTGCATTTTAAAACATAGTGGCCTGCAACTGCCCTGATTTAGCCACTAGGCGCCCCATCTGGGTAGGTCAGCTTTTCAACTACCTTGCTCCAGCAATGCTAATGCAGCAGTGCATCCGGGAGCCAGCTCAGCCAGGGGACGTCTCCAAAAAGCACTACCTCCATCAAGAAGAAAATATGTACGGCACAGCTTCAAATTGCTGGCTCAGACATAAGCAGCGAGGAGAGCCACAAGTGGAGCAGGGCTTGTTCGTTACCTTGTCTCAGTCCTCCTAGCTCGGCTGGTGTGTTCTCCCGGACCCGACACACAAATGTGCACATTTCCATTGACTTCTCATCCCGATGATGCAGTCCATATGTCTGCAGAGAGAGCAAGAGAAAAACAAACATGCCTCTGATTAAAAAC
>NC_063372.1:1972335-1974443 GCF_021869965.1 Rhincodon typus
ACAGCAGGGGGCAGAGGGGAAAGGAAATCAACTCGTACCTGAATTTCAAATCCGAAGGCTTCGCCGTCTTGTTTCTCTAAAGTAATAATCCTCCTGAAGAGAAAACAGCAGAAAATAATTGCCATTATTTAGGGATGGCTTTATTCTGCTCTCTTTTTCCCTCTCCAACCCTCCTGGTGGTCAGAGGCAAAGAAAGCCTAAGCAAGGACTTACACAAGATTGCCCATGGTAGACTGGTTAGTAAGGTTAGACCACATGGAATCCAGAAGGAGTTAGCCAATTGGATACAGAATTGGCTTGATGGTAGGAGGCAGGGGGTGGTGATGAAGGGTTGGTGTTCAGACTGGAGGCCTGTGACCAGCGGTGTGCCACATGGATCGCTGCTGGGTCCACTGTTGTTTGTCATTTATATAAATGATTTGGATGAGAATATAAGAGGCCTGGTTAGCATGTTTGCGGATGACGCTAAAACTAGTGGTATAGTGGACTGTGAAGAAGGTTATCTAAGAGTACAATGGCACCTTGATCAACTGGGCCAGTAGGCCAAGGAATGGCAGATGGAGTTTAATTCAGATAAATGCGAGGCTTTGCATTTTTGTAAGACAGACCAGGGCAGGACTTACACAGTTAACGGTAGAGTCCTGGGAAGTATTGTCAGACAAAGAGACCTAGGGGTGCAGGTACATAGTTCCTTGAAAGTGGCTTCACAGTTAGACAGGACGGTGAAGAAGGTGTTTGGCACACTTGCCTTCTTTGGTCAGAGCCTTGAGTATAGGAGTTGGGAGGGTCATGTTGCGGCTGTACAGGACATTGATTAGGCCACGTTTGAAATACTGCATACAATTCCGGTCCCCTTCCCACAGGAAGGATGTTATTAAACTGGAAATGGTGCAGAAAAGATTTACAAAGATGTTGCTGAGACTGGAGGGTTTGAATTATGTGAGGCTGGACAGGCTGGGACTTTTCTCCCTGGAGTATAGAAGGCTGAGGGGTGACCTTATAGAGGTTTATAAAATCATGAGAGGCATGGATAGGGTAAACAGACAAGGTCTTTTCCCCAGGGTAGGGGAGTCCAAAACTAGAGGGCATAGGTTTAAGGTGAGAGGGGAAAGATTTAAAACGGACCTAAAGGGCAACATTTTCACACAGAGGGTGGTGCGTGTATGGAATGAGCTGCCAGAGGAAGTGGTGGAGGCTGGTACAATTACAACATTTAAAAGGCATTTGGACAAGGACATGGATAGTAAGGGTTTAGAGGGATATGGGCCTAATGGAGGCAAATGGGACTAGGTCAGATTGGGATATCTGGTCAGCATGGACAAGTTGTCCAAAGGGTCTGTTTCCGTGCTGTATGACCCATAACTCTTTCCCCCAGGTTGGGGACACTGAGGCCAATTGCACTCTCCCCCCTCCTTCCCTTCAGTCTCCTCTGCCCAGCCAAAAAAGGGTCAAAGCCAAAGACAGAAGCTCACAAATACCGAAAAGCCCTTCGTACCTTTCATGCTCGGGAGAGTCCGTCAGTGTTTTCCATTTCATCAACGACCTCTGCAAGAAAGATCAAACAATTCAGATTTCAAAATAAAAGTTGGATCAGAATTCTCAATATGTTGATAGGCACTCTTTTGACCTTGTGAATTAGTGTCTCCAATGAAGATCAAGCTTGTGATCAAAAGGTTATGCTACGAGATCTAGGGCACCAAATACATCGATCTAAAGTCCCTCTCCTTACTAACCAACTGTTCCCTTTTCTCAGTATTCCCCTCCCCTCGCCTAATAACCCAGTTCTTGACAATAGAGCGGGGATTTGAGGATGATCTAACCGGCCATGATCGGTTTGAATGGGCTGAATGGCCTGCTTCTGCTCCTATGACAGAGGAGCAACCCATTTAAAAGTTGGAGTGAATGGCATCCCACAGTGTCATCACAAAGTTCAAATTCAAATCGCATCGAAACTAGCCTTTTTTTCAATTCACGGGATGAAGGTGTCACTGACTAGACCAGCATTTATTGTCCATCCCTAATTGCCCAAAGGGCAGTTGAGAGTCAGTCACATTGCTGTGGGTCTGGAGTCACATGTAGGCCAGACCAGGTAAGGATGGCAGGTTTCC
>NC_063372.1:1974543-1976730 GCF_021869965.1 Rhincodon typus
GCCCTCTTAAGTACACTGAATGGGATCAGACATAAATCCAACGGAAAGGACTGGAGGCATGGAAGATGGTGTGTCACTTTCGGCCAGTTGGTAGCACTCTGTTCTCAAAAGACTGAAAGCCCAACCTTACGATAACAACAAGGAGGAAGCCATTCAGCCCTTGAGCCTGTTCTGCCATTCAATTAGATTACGGCCAAGCTGCATTTTAACTGCATTGACTTGGCTTTGTTCCCCAGACCATCACGCTGAAAGTGAGCAGGTAATATCACCCAGAGAGCCAGGCAAATGTGGGGGACATGGATTCAAATTCCACTATGGCACCTGGTGGAATTTATATTCAATGAGTCAATCTGAAATATAATCTTCAATAATGGTGGCTCTGAAAGCACCGTTGATTGTTGGAAAAACCCATCCAATTCACTAATGTCCTTCAGGGAAGGAAATCTGTCATCCTTATGTGGTCTGGGCCTCTGTATGACTCCAGACCCGCAGCAAACATGGCTGATTGTTAACCACCAACTGAAATAGCTGATTGAGTTCAAGAGGCAATTAGAGATGGGTAGCAAATACTGTCCTCACCAGTGATGTTCACATCCGTGGAAGAACAGAAAAACCCCCTTCCTCAAAAACAAATTGGTCAGTTTCGAAATTTTCAATTGCACCCCACTTCAATGTCAACAGCTTTTTTTTTGGTGAGAGGGGCAATGGGAAAGAATTCCATACTTCATTCCCCGTTGTCTGAAGAATTGCTTCCGGATTATACATTGCTGAGTGTAACTTCTGGGTTTGTAGTTCCTACTCTGAAAAGCAAACGAATGAAGTAGGGCTGTTTAACTCTCAAACCACTTTTCAACAGCTATTCAGTCATTTTCCTTTATAAACAAGCTGAGGCCAATTCAGTGACCAGGAGTCCGTTCCACGCAATCCACCATCCATGGGAGACAAACATGCCTTGGCAGCACCAGCACAAATACATGCAAAGTCATTTGGCTGCTGGAAATCTGAAATCGATACAGAAATTGCTGGAGAAACTCAACAAGTCTGGCAGCATCTGGGGAAAGAGAAACAGAGTTAACATTTCGAGTCTGACATGACTGTTCTTCAGTCACACCAGGCTTGAAAAGTGAACTCTGTCTCTCTCTCTCCACAGATGCTGCCAGACCTGTTGAGTTTCTCCAACAATTTCTGCTTCAATTTTAGCAATAGCGCAAGGTGTTAAAGCAAATGATATAGCAGGGGCTATACCCCCCTCCACTTTGTGACCGACCCCTGGATAATCTGCTCTCTATCTATGTGGACCCCATCTACAGCCCCTGCCCAAACATGGCCCGCTGAGATTGGGCACAGTGTTTCTCTTCAGTGCCAGCCTCTGCTCTGCTTTGTACTCATTCATGGGACATGGGCATCGCAGGCTGGGCACAGCATTTATTGCCCGTCCCTAGTTGCCCCTTGAGAAGATGGGGGTGAGCTGCCTTCTTGAACCACTGCAGTCCATGTGCTGTAGGTAGACCCACAAAGCCCTTAGGGAGGGAATTCCAGGATTTTGACCCAGCGACAGAAAAGAACGGTGATATGTTTCCAAGTCAGGATGGGGTGTGGCTCGGAGGGGAACTTATTCTCCAGTTAAAAAGAAAAGCACTTAGATCTTGGTCACTGCTCTGTAACTTCCTCCAGAGCCACAGTTCTCCAAGGTCTCTCTGTTCCTCCAATTCTGATCTGTCGCCTATTCCCTGGGTTTTCAACACTTCAGCTCCCTCAGCCCCAGCTCTGGAGTTTCCTCCTGAAACATTTCTGCATCTCTCCCCTCCTCTGAGGTGTTTCTTAAAATCCTCCCGGTTCGACCAACATTTAACTAAACCATTCAGGGGTTCTGTATGTGGCTCAGTGTTGGATTTTGTCTGAAGACGTTCTCCTGCGAAGCACCCTGGGATGATTGACGACATTGAAGGTGCAATGTAAACGCACGTTGTTGTTGTTATCAAGGCGAGACGGCCACCTGGCCACAGGCTGTTTGACTACATTAAAGGCCCTACGTAAATGCACATTGTTGCTGTTATGAATCCCTCTGTTATCACAAGCCCAGGGTACAAACATAAAAGGGCCACCTGGCCCTCAAACACACAGCCGGACTCTCCCCGGAAAGCTCTGCACTTGCACTTCTCCCTACCTTTAAAAGTTTGGGACAAA
>NC_063372.1:1976830-1978576 GCF_021869965.1 Rhincodon typus
ACTCAGGGGTTATCACCCACGCCCTCTCCCGAACTTTACCCTCACTCGTGTTAGGGTCTGTCCCCTCCCTCCATCCCCTCACACCCTTCCCAGGTTTGTGAGATATGGAGAAGTAAATCCCCCTTGAGCCACCCCCTTTCCTTCCCCCAGCCCATTCGGCCCCTTCAGCCTGTTCTGCCATTCAATTAGATCACAGCTGATCTGTATGGATCCATTTCAGACACAGTCTTTGTAATGTAAAAGCTTCCATGAGAGAACTTTTCAATGAACGGCGTGGCTTCACTCCGTCTAAAGGTTAAAGTCACAATTTTTGGATTGTCCAAACCAATTTCACTTCACGGTGCTGTCGTCTTTCTGCTAATCAAGGGCCAGATTGCCCATTGATGTTTGTACCCTGGGTTTATGATAACAGAGGGATTCACAACAGCAACAATGTACATTTATGTAGCACCTCTAATGTAGTCAACCTTTCTGAACCCAGAGATTTCCATCCATCAGGTTTATCAGACTGCGGAATATGCTTAACCAGAGCTTGTGATGAATTGCTCCCCAAACCCCCCGAAAGCATCGAATTAAAAGAAAATCTGTTGCTATTAATAACAAGACTCTACCCGTCGAGCAATTTTAAGAGAGATTGCAAATAAACTATTTTGTACAAAGAAACATCACAGCTGCTGCAGCAACGTTCATACTGGCGAAAGTAAAACAAAGAAGTGGGGCTCTAAACCTGAAACAAGAACTGAAATTGCGGGAGAAACTCAGCGGGTCTGGCAGCATCTGTGGAGAGGGAAACAGGGTTAACGTTTCCCTTCTTCAGAACAGCATAAAAGGTACACATCTCAGTGTTGCCGGCACAGCAAGTGACCCCAATCTGTTGTCCTGTACTGCAATCCTCTACTCATGAGGAAGAAACCCCGGACTACACAAAACTTCACTTTTGTCCAGAAGTGACCAATTCATGGTAAAGGTGGTGTCAGAAATGAGATTTCTATCTGAAATACTGAGCTGCTGTTTTCACTTTAAAGAAAACAAAATACGTTTGTTTGTTTTGAGAAGCAAATGTTACAGCAAAACAGTGTTTGTTGTTTACTCACTTGCTTGTGGCTGCGAGGTAACGTGCCCCCGGAGTAAGCGAGGGTCTTGTAAAGTTCGGAGGTCTTGCAAGTTTCAGCGCTAGTTTTGTAAGTTTCAGCGCCGCTTTTGTAAATATCACTGTCTGCACCGGTGCACTCGGCGCTGCCGTAATCCTCCTTACGGCTCAACTTTTTCACTCTTCGGAAAGTCATTTTCCTGCGATGGTCATCCTCCGCTGCACCCGACCCCGGCACACCTCCTCAAACTGGATACAAACGAACAACGAAGTCTGTCCCAAAGTGGAAGCTGTTCCCTGACACAACGGTTTATTAAAGCGTCTAGACGGATGCTGCAGTCCCCACCCCCCACCCCTTCTGCCGCACGTGGTCGAGGTGTGGTTACAGTTTCATTTCCCCCCCCAGATAAGAATCTGCAAACAACAAAAAGCTTTCAAATTCTTATTAAGACTCACTCCCGACCCCTCCTGATGAAGCCTGCCAGATAAATCCGTTTTCTAGACCTGAATATCCCAGTTTGTCATCGACGTTGTAACGCTGCATTTGCACAGGACAGTGCGTTTGGTAAATCGAATTGTCAGATAACATCCCCTCGATCCATCAATAAGTCCTTTACATAGTTTGATCTATTAATTCAGGGAATGTGGCCTTTGGA
>NC_063372.1:1979076-1987164 GCF_021869965.1 Rhincodon typus
AATGGTATCAATGTGGATTTCACAAGTTTCAAAATCTCCCCTCCCCCTACCGCATCCCAAAACCAGTCCAGCTCGTCCCCGCCTCCCTAACCTGTTCTTCCTCCCACCTATCCCCTCCTCCCACCTCAAGCCGCACCTCCATCTCCTACCGACCAACCTCATCCTGCCCCCTTGACCTGTCCGTCCTCCCCGGACTGACCTATCCCCTCCCTAACTCCCCACCTACACTCACCTTTACTGGCTCCATCCCTGCCTCTTTGACCTGTCTGTCTCCTCTCCACCTATCTTCTCCTCTATCCATATTCTATCCGCCTCCCCCTCTCTCCTATTTATTTCAGAATCCCCTTCCCCTCCCCCATTTCTGAAGAAGGGTCTAGACCCAAAACATCAGCCTTCCTGCTCCTCTGATGCTGCTTGGCCTGCTGTGTTCATTCAGCTCTACACCTTGTTAATGCCTAATGTGCCTCTCGGCACGAAAAGAGCCACATAATAAAAGGTGAGATAACAAGATTTTCCAGCATCTGCAGTTCCTACTATCTCTGATACATAATAAAAGGTGCTGTTCCTTATGCCACCACTAGTGTGCAGTATGCCCCTACAGTTCCTCATATGAACCCGTGAGCCAATTGTAAGGCTTGCTACTAGATTGTTAGCAACAATAAATGAGACAATGAAACAAAGTCAACCAACGCAAGACTGTTAAAATTCTGATGCAGGTTAATTAAACCATGACAAAAGCCAAACACTTGGGTTTATTTCTAAAGCTGTAGAATTGAAAAGCAAAGTTACACAAAGCTTGTATCAAAGCTTTATGAGACCACACTTGGAGTATTGTGTACAGTTCTGGTCATCAAACTATTAAAAGGATAGAGAGGCACAGGAGAGGGTGCTGAGTAAATTTACAAGGGTGAGACAGAAATGTGTGGGTTTACATATCAGGAAAGGATTCTCAGCGTAGCTCTGTTTTCTCATGAATAAAGGTGGCTGAGGAGTGATTTGATCGAGGTCTTTAAAAGATGTAGAATCCCTACAGTGTGATAGCAGGCCGCTCAGCCCATTGAAGCCACACCAACCCTCTGAAGAGCATCCCACCTAGACCCGCCCCCCCGGCCACTATGGGCAATTTAGCATGGCCAAACTACCTAATCTGCACATCTTTGGACAGTGGGGGGGAAACTAGAGCACCCAGAGGGTGCCCACACAGACAATGTGCAAACACGACACAGTCACCCAAGGCTGGAACTGAGCCTGGGTCCCTAGTGCTAGGAGGCAGCAGTGTTAGCCACTGAGCCACTGTGCCACCCACAAACGATCAGAAATTTTGATCGAGTGGATACAGAGAGATTATTTTCTCTTCTAGGGAAGCGCAGAACTAGAGGCTATCAATACGAGTTGCTGAGAAATCCCATTGGGAATTCGGAAGAAAGCTCTTTGCCCAGACAGTATGGAGAATGTGGGACTCTCTCCTACAGGGAGTGGTTAAAATGTATATAATGAATACTTTTAGGGGGTAGTGAGATGAATATGTGAAGGAGGAGTGAAATGGTACATAGACTTGTGCTTTATGGACAACAGGGACTAGTTGGGCTGAATGGCCTACTACTGAGCTGTAAATTCTATTGAATTCAATTTCCTTTTAAGTACAACATTATTACAAATGGGTCCTTTTCATTTATGAGGACCAAAATAATTTGCCATATCAGATTTTAGGCTGCAGAAGGCCAAAGATAAAATTCATCCAGTTTTTTTTTAAAAGACAAAAGCAACAACTTTTAATAGTCCAGTCATGAGTGAAAATCTGTGCTATGTGGTTGTCCTCTTTCTTGTACAAGCTTGACTTGATCCTGTGATCCCTCAACATATAAACAAATGGGACTAGTTCAGTTTAGGAAACCTGGCTGGCATGAACGAGTTGGGCAGAAGGGCCTGTTTCCATGCTGTATGACTCTATGACTTTATAACTCTATGAGTCTTCATCATCTGAATTGGTCTTGTCATGTAACAGATTATTGATCACAATGCCAACCAACTAAATGGCAGCAAGTCTTATGGTGCAGTGGGTGGTGTCTCTGCTTCTGAGCTAGATGCTTGGGTTCAAATCCCATCAGACAACAGCCTTTGTCTACACCATGTCTTTATTGACGTGCCTATAAAATAGCCACTATCTGCGTGTGTGTCTTGTGACAGAGGACACATTGTTATCACAGACCAGGAAGGACATTTGTGCATAACTGAATTTCAATCCAAACATCCTCTTTCCACAGCAAGCAAAAAACAAAATTGCATGCGTTATTTGAAACTGCATGCACACACAGACTTTACGTCTTGCTGGTCTTCTGATGGTATGCACGTGCGTTATTGCCTGTTCATCTGGGTGATGTTCCTTCCCTGGGGAGTGTCATTCCCACGCCCTGTATTGTTGCCGTGGTACCTGGTCTGGTTTAATTTCTATGGTTGGGTTGCTTTGGATCTCTGGGTCTGATGGTTGATTGGTGGATGTGCAGATGGTGAATGGACACCTTCCTGAGCAGTTGAGGGACAGCTCCTCCAGTTGTGTGTACGCCCCTATGGCTGTGATAGTATAGCTGGTCATTCACTTCCAAGGTGACAACTGCTCGCTGTAGGTGCCAAGTTGTTACTTGGGCTGACTCTTGTTGAGAGTGTTGAAGGTTTGTGCTCTCTCTGACTCTCCGATGCTCAACTCTGTTAATGGTTTGGCAGCCTTGTCAAAAAGCAGTTTGGCTTTCTGCTGTTTCACCTTGATTTTGTCACTCCTGCCTGTTACTATTCCTGGCTTTAGTAGCTTTTTTGCTATCAGAAGAGTAGGTTGGGTGCAATGTCACATTCATCTTTGTAATAGACTACCATCCATGCCTTCAATGGGTATGTTTCTCCAGCTGAGGATCTGTATACATCTGTCAGGGATTTGCTCATGTTTTGTGAATTTCACTGCCTCCTCAACCTTTCAATTTCACTGGGGGTAGTGTGGAGTTGATGAGTGGCATTGAAATTCCCAATTCTTTATGAAGTGACTGAATGCTTCACTCATGAACGGAGAGCCATTATTGCTCATCACAACATTGGGAATTCTATTATGGTTAAAGTGTGTGTTCGGGCATTTGATCATCTGAGCTTTTAAGTCAGCTTCCAATGGTCATATACTTGACAAGGTCATCAGTTCCTGTGAGTGTGAAAAGGTTTACTGTCAGCTTCATCTGTGGTCTGTCTGTGATGTCATGTGTCATCAGTTCTTAGCCTGGTACACATTACAAGCACTGCACTGGCTGATGTGGTCATAGAGTCATACAGCACGGAAACAGACCCTTCGGTCCAACCAGTCTGTGCTGAACATAATCCCAAAGTAAACCAGTCCCACCTGCCTGCGCTTGGCCCATATCCCTCCAAACCTTTCTTATTCATGTACTTATCCAAACATCTTTTAAACATTGTAACTGTACCCACATCCACCATTTCGTCTGGAAGTTCATTCCACACACGAACCACTCTCTGTGGTAAAGCAATTTGCCCCTCATGTCTTTTTTAAATCTCTCTCCTCTCACCTTTAAAATATATGCCCTAGTCTTTAAATCCCCCATCTAAGAGAAAAGTCTCCGACCATTAACCCTATCTACACCTCTCATGATTTTATAAGCCTCTATAAGGTCACCTGTCAACCTCCTATGTTCCAGTGAAAAAAGTCCCAGCCTATTCAGCCTCTCCTTATAACTCAAACCTTTCATACCTGGCAACATTGCTCACGTTTGGCCAGTAGAGTATGTCTCTCACCTTCCTCAGAATTGACTAAATTGCTTACACGGACGCACCTTAGCATCTTTTCTCTCAACTCCTTCAGAATAATGACTTGATTTCTTTTGTACAGTTGCATCACATTGAGTAGGTCACTCAATTTGATCAAGGCATTTATCAAGGCAACATCTCTGCTGAGTTATTGACTTCCAATACGTGATGTGCTCCTGCCTCATGTTGCATCTGGAAGATTTGACACTCTGTCGTAGTACCCTCTGCTTTCTCTATCGGGAGTGCTGCTTGTGACAGCATGTCTGCAATGTGCATCTGCTCCGCTTGCTTTGTCACATCTAGATGGTACCTCCGATGTTCTTTGAAGATGTTTTGGAGCAAATAGTAGCCACCTGAGGAAATTGCTTTGAAGTGGCCTTTCAGACTCTTTGTCTCTTCCAAGTAGATATTGATGAAAATGTTAATAAGCAAAGAAAATGGGCACTGATTCTTGATTGAATTGAACCAGTTAACCTTGCTGCATTTTTTTTATTTGTTCATGGGATGAAGGTATCACCAGCTAGGCAGTATTTATTACCCATCCCTAACTGGGAGTCAACAACATTACTGTGGGTCTGGAGTCATATGTAGACCAGACCAGGTAAAGATGACAGTTTCCTTTCCTAAAGGACTTTAATGATCCAGATGGATTTTCCCCCACTATTATTAGATTCTTAATTTCAGACATTTATGGAGCTCAAATTCCACCATTTACCATGGCAGGATTTAAACCTGGGCCCCTACAGCATTATCTGAGTCTCTGGATTAACAGTCCAGTGATAATATCACTAGGCCATCGCCTGTCCATTAGTAAAAGCTGAAAGAACTGCAGATGCTGTGAATCAGGAACTAAAACAGAAGTTGCAGGAAAAGCTCAGCAGGTCTGGCAGCATCTGTGAAGGAGAAAACAGAGTTAATGTTTCGGGTCCGGTGACCCTTCCTCAGCCTGTCCCTTAGTGTTGCTCCGAGTCCTGTCTCACTGGATTTACACAATAGTATAACTTCATCAGTAACATGGTAGCATTTCAGCACAGGTCTCGCCATCACTAGTTGCCTGATTTTAGTGAATTCTGCTTCTTGTTCCGCAGTGTCATTATATAGCCTCAACTTTGCTTTTGTGGACTCAATTTTTGAAAATTCACTCATGGAATTTGGATGTCGCAGGCAGGGCAAGCATTTATTGCCTTCTTGAACCACTGCAGTCCATGTGCTGTAGGTTGACCCACAATGCCCTTAGGGAGGGAATTCCAGGATTTTGACGCAGCAACTGAAGGAACGGTGATGTATTTCCAAGTCAGGATGATGAGTGGCTTGGAGGGGAACTTGCAGGTCGTGAGGGCTGTTCCCATGTATCTGCTGTCCATGTCCTGCTAGATGGAAGTGGTCATGGATTTGGAAGGTGCGTCTTTGGTGAATTTCTGCAGTGCATCTTGTAGATAGTACAGACTGCTGCTACTGAGCATTGGTGGTCGATGATTGTGGATATGGTGCCAATCATGCGGGTTGCTTTGTCCTAGATAGTGTCAAGCTTCTTGAGTGCTTTTGGAGCTGCACCTATCCAAGCAAATGGGGAGTATTCCATCACACTCCTGACTTGTGCCTTGTAGATGGTGGACAGGGTTTGGGAAATCAGGAAGTGAGTTACTCAACGCAGTATTCCGAGCTTCTGACCTGCTCTTGTAGCCACTATGTTTATAATGGCTAGTCCAATTCAGTTTCTGGTCAATGATAATCCCAGGATGTTGATTGAAGGGAAATTCAGTGATGGTAACACCATTGAATGTCAAGGGGCAGTGGTTAGATTGTCTCTTATTGGTGATGGTCACTGTCTGGCATTTGTATGGCGTGAATGTCACTTGCCACTTGTCAGCCCAAGCCTCAATATTGTCCAGATCTTGTTGCATTTGGACACAGACTGCTTCAGTATCTGAGGAGTCATGAATGGTGCTAAACATTGTGCAATCATCGGTGAACATCCCCATTTCTGACCTTATGATGGAGGGAAGGTCATTGATGAAGCAGCTGAAGATGGTTGGGCCCAGGACACTACCCTGAGGAACTCCTGCAGAGATGTCCTGGAGCTGAGATGACTGACCTCCAACAACCACGACCTCCTTCCTATGTGTCAGGTATGACTATAACCAGTAGAGAGTTTGCCCCCGATACTCATTGATTCCAGTTTTGCTAGGGCTCCTTGATGCCTGTCACTCTCACCTCACCTCTGGAATTCAGCTGTTTTGTCCATGTTTGAACCAAGGCTGTAATGAGGTCAGGAGCTGAGTGGCCCTGGCGGAACCCAAACTGGGCGTAACTGAGCAGGTTATTGCTGAGTAGGTGCTGCTTGATAGCGCTGTTACTGACATCTTCCATCACTTTACTGATAATCGAGAGTAGACTGATGGGGCGGTAATTGGCAGGTTGGATTTGTCCTGCTAGGTGAGAAACTGAAAGAACTGCGGATGTTGTAAATCAGGAACAAAAACAGAAATTGCTGGAAAAGCTCAGCAGGTCTGGCAGCATCTGTAAAGAAAAAAATCAGAGTTAATGTTTCGGGTCTGGTGACCCGGTCTGATATTTTCTTCACAGATGCTGCCAGAACTGCTGAGATTTTCCAGCAACTTCTGTTTTTGCTCTGGGTGAGAAACCTTGTTCCTCACATTGCCTCTAAACCTCCTGCCCCTTACCTTAAATCTATGCCCCTGGTCAATGATCCTGCCATCAAGGGGAAAAGTCTCTTCCTGTCTATGTCCCTCATAATTTTATACATCTCAATCATGTCCCTTCTCAATCTCCTCTGCTCGAAAGAAAAAAAATCCCAGTCAGTCCAATCTCTCCTCTTAACTGAAACTCTCCAGGCTAGGCAACATTCTGGTAAATCTCATCTGCTCCAGACCAGGCAACATCCTGGTAAATCTCCTCTGCTCCCGGCCAGGCAACTTCCTGGTAAATTTCCTCTGTTCCAGACCAGGCAACATCCTGGTAAACCTCCTCTGTTCCCAACCAGGCAACATCCTGGTAAATCTCCTCTGTACCCTCTCCAGTGCAGTCATATCCCTCCTATTATGTGGATTCCAGAACTCTACACAATACTCTAGCTGTGGCCTAACCAATCTTTTATACAGTTCCAGCATAACCTCCCTGCTCTTAAATTCTATGTCTTGGCTAATAAAGGCAAGTATCCCATATGCCGCCTTAACCAATTTATGCACCTGTCCTGATACGTTAAGGAACCCATGTACAAGTGCGCCAATGTCCTTCTGATCCTCGGTGCTTCCCAGGGTCCTACCGTTTATCATGGATTCCCTTACCTTGTTTTTCCTGCCCAAGTGCATCACCTCACACTTATCCAGATTGTATTCCATTTGCCACTGACCAGCCTGTTTATATCCTCTCGGTGAAAAGGCTATCCTCCTCACTATTTACTACCCCACCAATTTTTGCATCACCTGCCAACTTACTGATCAATCCTCCTCCATTCAAGTCTAAATCATTTGTGTAAACATGTACAAGACATACCTAGGCAATCTTCCACATTGTCGGGTAGATACCAGTGTTGTAACTGTATTGGAAGAGTTTGGCTAGGGGAGTGGCACGGTCTGGAGCACAAAGCCTTCAGTACTATTGCTGGAATGTTGTCAGGGTCTGTAGCCTTTGCAGTATCCAGTTCTCTCCAACTGTTTCTCGATTTCACATGGAGTGAATCGAATTGGCTGAAGACTGGTATCTGTGATGCTGGGGGCCACTGCAGGAGTTTTAGTTTGGATTGCCATGTTAAGCCACTTTGCACAAGTCTGTGAAGGTGATAGTCTTGCATGCACAGCAGTGTCTATCTGACACTTTATGTTCGCTTACTAGTCCGCTTCCACAGTCCTCATTCCAATAGTCACCATGTATCACTTGTCAAGCTGACTGAATCAACCTGTTATATGAAGAAGAGTGATTCATGTAGCTGCTATGTCTCCAGTGGCCATCTGTGCTTGCTTGTTGACCTTCCTTCAAGCCCTACACTTGTGTGCACAATGTGCTGAGAGCACTCTCCCTATGCTTTTTCTCACAGTGAGTAGTTAGGGTGTGGAATGCACTGCCTGGAAATGTAGTGGAGGCAGCTTCAATGGAGGCATTTAAGAGGGTATTGGATGATTATTTGGATAGAAATGCAGTGTAAAGGTAGGAAAATAGCACAAGACAATTGAATTTGTGCAGGAACGATGGGCCGAGTGGCCTCCTTCTAAGCCATAACAATTGCTTTCCTGACAGTAAGTTTCTTCTTTCTCTGTAGATGTGTTCTCA
>NC_063372.1:1987264-1988307 GCF_021869965.1 Rhincodon typus
GATCATCTCTTAGCTGTGCAAATTCACAGGATTTTGCAAGCTGGGTTAATAAGGTCACACATTGGCCAATGGACAGTTTTTCATCTTGGGCCCTCATATTGAACAGGCACGCTTCAAAAGTTGCATTCACTTGAGGTTGAAAGTGTGCCTTCAAGGCTTTCAAATTTTCTGACGTCTATTTTTCTTGTTCTTCAAAGAGTTTCATGGTGGAAAATATTTTGAAACAGCTACTTCTGGCTCCTTGTTAAACAGATCTGTTGTGATTTCGCAATTTTTATATTTCATAAAAAGAAACAGCTAGCTTTGCTTCATATTTACATTTAATTTTGCCTGGATCTGGGAGAGGAGAAATTGCAACCATTGTTTCCCATCAAAGACTGTATTTTTTTGTTTTTCTTTTGGTTTCCGAAGGTTCCTTGTAGCAGCTTTCACAGCTCTGGCCATTCCTGTGTTGCTCCGTCGCTCATGATTTTGTTTTAAATCTCTTCACTCAACACTTGGCTTCACTCTGACACCAGGTTCGGAGCTCAGCGGACAGACAAGCCCAGCGACACAGTATCTTTATCGAAATGCAGGGAAAATGGCCATTTCCCGTTTGGTGCCTCATGATTGCCTTTCGATCCAAACGAACAGCAAGCATTTCCACTTCTGCTGGATATGGCATTGATTGATACTCTTTTCACTTTCTGTTCAATCTGACACGATGGAGAGGCACTTCCAGTTGATCTGTGACCCTTCCTTTACCAAGGATGATGTAGATGACACCTTCAAGACTGAAACAAAACCACAGTCAAGAACTAATGTTGTAACAAGGAAAACTTGCACGCTGAGAAATAGTCCTTCCCTCATCTCCAATCCTTATATCTCCACTGCCCTTCACCAACATCAACATCCATTTCACTGTCATATGTCTCCAGTCACTGTTATCTTTCTTTAGTCTCTACATCTCTCCATTGTCTCTTTAGTCTATAAACCCAATCTCTCCCTTCTGCCTCTCTAGTATATAAACCTAATCTCTCCCTTCTCCCTTCTAGTCTATAAAC
>NC_063372.1:1988407-1992073 GCF_021869965.1 Rhincodon typus
CTCCATCTAGTCTCAAGCCTGTATTTCTCAAACTCTATAACACCAACTCCCTATTGTTCCTCTCCATAACCCCATCTCTTCATCGTTCTTTTATATTCTCTATCTGTCCATTGACGGTCTCTAGTCTCTAACCCCTATCTTTCCACTGCTCCACTCTAGTCTCAAACCTTCATCTGTCTGTTGTCCCTTTCAAGTCTCAAGCCCTCTCTCCATTGGCTTGTCCTCATCTCCAACTTGCACCTTTCCATTTTACTTCTCTTGCCTCCAACCATTGTCTCTACTCTACTTCTATGGCTCAAACTCTAAATTCTCCATTATCTCTTTTAACCCCTGCCTTTCAACCCTACTCCTCACAACTCAAATCCTTATACTATCATCATCCTACTTTGTATCCAAGTAACCAACACTGACTCCTCCATTGTCGCCCTTCTCGTCCCTCTCTTTCTGCACGTAATCCAACAGAGGATGCCAACCTAGAGTGGCATGGTGGCTCAGTGGTTAGCACTGCTACCTCACAGCACCAGGACCCCGAGTTGGATTCCACCCTCAGGCGACCTCAGTCTGTGTGCACATTCTCCCTGTGTTTGCATGGGTTTCCTCCCACAATCCAAATATGTGCAGGTTAGGTTGATTGGCCATGGGAAATGCAGGGTTACGGGGATGAGTGGGAAGCTCTTTGAAGGGTCATTGTGGACTTGATGGGCTAAATGGCCTGCTTCCATGCTGTAAAGATTCTATAAAACAAAAACCCACCAACTTCCAGTGAACCCACCAGCAAGGAAGAAGAGGGAATACTGCTCTTACAGAACACAGATCATTTTGGTTGGGCAAAGATTGGAGACCCCAGCGAGGGAGAGGGAATATTTGCAATTTGGGTATTAGGTTTGTGGTTTGTTCAGGTTGGGTGGGGGGTGAGGGGGGGTTGGTGTGTGGCTCTCAAAAAGTCGAAGGACGGGCCCCTTGATGCCTTATCCTCCCCTTCACCCCAAGTTACTACTCCTTCTGCAAACTGCCACTCATTTTGTACTCAGTGAAATGTGTTGCTTGCAAGTGTTACACACAAGCAGAATAATGTCATCCTTTTGACAAATATTGAATCCTTTCATTCAAGTATTGGTTTTACTTTGTCCTGTTTCCTGTCCCTTAATGGTCTTAACTTTTAGTGCTCAGTTCCACATATAATGATGCAGCTGGCACGTGAGTCTTGGCAATGAGTGTTTGGCAAGCTGTCTACCATGATAGCAGAGCCAAATCTAATCTTTTTTCCCAAATGTTAACACACAAGCCTTACTACAGTAAGCTGTCAACTGGAGACTAAGCCATATCAAGAACCTTGGCTTCACTTCTCATTCCCTAGAGTGTGAGCAATGAGTTCACTTGCCTTTCTCCATATTGTTGACCAGTTCAGTCAGAATGAGCTAGGGTTCACACAAAATCTACCTTCCTTTCGACCTCCATCATCCGAACCTCGCCAGATGCTTTTCACAGATGAGATTCTCGTGCAGAAATCCCTGCGTCTCAGGAATATGTTTGACCACTTCTACCTCTATTGATCCTTGAACCTCATAAAGATCATTGGTTATGCCTGAAGGATCCAGTTAATGACTGTCTCCCTGAGTTGGCCGGTTCTGTGACTGTTGAATAAACACTAATACAGTTCAAGCATTACTTTGGATACATGCGCATTATAAAAGTAGTAGGGGAAAAAAAGCGATTCAGCATAAATATCAGGGTAGTTTTAGAAAACAAATTTCGAGGAGCATCGGTGGTTCAGTGGTAGAATTCTCGCCTGCCACGCGGGAGGCCCGGGTTCGATTCCCGGCCGATGCAACTAATTTTGTGAATTACTCATAATTTGACATTCAGTATTAACAGCTTATACTTCTCAGAAACAAATCTCTTTATTTAACTTATACAGCATTGACTGTATTGTTTAGGCAAGCAAAATATAACTAAATCCAGCCATTCGTTTTTAATCTAAAATGCAGACATAATTTGATTTGACTTGAACAGTTTCAAACTCATTGATTTATTTTCCAACTCTTTCCAGGGCAGTGATTTGCAGCAGAGTTTATTTCATGAAACAAGCAGGATAGAGATTTTCTGCTGATTTGGAGTTCACGAATACACACGTTGTCCATTCAAATGATTTTTTCTCCTTATCTTTCGTCATTAATTATTTAAAGATCGCAGAGGATATCGTGAAACTTCACAGAAGCCTAATCAGAGAAAAAAAAATCTTCCAAACCAAAGAAGGAAGAAGGCAGAGTTTCGGCTAACAGTGGGTTTTATAGTTGGAGAGGCAGAGATATTTTAAAAGAGAGCCGTTACATTTGTTTTTGTCCATAAGCTGTGGGTGTCGCTGGCTAAGTTAGTGTTTATTGTCCATTCCTTTTGTTTTAATTGTTCATTCACAGTACGTAGGAGTCGCTGGCTGGGCCCAGCATTTATTGTCCGTCCCTAGTTGCCCCCTTGAGAAGGTGGGGGTGAGCTGCCTTCTTGAACCCGCTTGAATGTCCATGTGCTGTATGTAAACCCACAATGCCCTTAGGGAGGGAATTCCAAGATTTTGACCCAGTGACACGGAAGGAACGGTGAGATATTTCCAAGTCAGGATGGTGAGTGGCTTGGAGGGGAACTTGCATGGGGTCGGGGTGGGGTGGTGTTCCTATGTATCTGCTGTCCTTGTCCTTCTAGTTGGAAGTGGTTGTGGGTTTGGAAGGTGCTGTCTGAGGATCTTTAGTGAATTTCTGCAGTGCATTTTGTAGATGGTACACACTGCTGCTGCTGAGTATTGGTGGTAGATGTTTGTGGATGTGGTGGCAATCAAGCGGGTTGTTTTGTCCTGGATGGTGTCGAGCTTCTTGAGTGTTGTTGGGGCTGCACCCATCCAGGCAAGTGGGAAGTATTCCATCACACTACTGGCTTGTGCCTTGTAGATGGTGGACAGGCTTTGGGGAGTCAGGAGGTGAATTATTTGCTGCAGGGTTCCTTTTGTACCCAACTGGATGAGTTGAGTTTCTGATCAATGGTAAACCCCAGGATGTTGATAGTGGGGGATTCAGTGATGGTAACGCCATTGAACATCCAGGTGTGTTTTGGGCATGGGGGGGTGGCTGGTGATGTAACACAGAGACTGGCTCGCCCACTCCACCCCCACGCTTGCTCCCATTATACAGACAGTGGGAGGGGGTTCAAAATTGGTAGCCCCCACTCAGCATACACAAATAAATAAATCAGCTGCCTACTCCATGCTATAGTTGGCATGGGCTATCAGGCAGGAGTGGGATTCACGATTCTTTTTGAAGTGCTGAAAACCACAGGATTGAGGGACATTAGCTAACATTGGAAGGTACTCTTTGTCCATTGAGAAGATAATCCTGCTTCCTTCCTTCCCACTCGCACATTTTTTAAGACACATTTTCCTACCCACTCCTCTCCTTGAGTTGGCAGAAATCCCCCATCCCAAAGCAAGTTTGGTGAGGTCTCCAGTGCAGACCTGCCCTGCGCTCAGTGGGGAGCTCTGGCACTGGCAAGACAGATGGAACTGCCAGTCAATTAGATAGTTTGTGGCTGTGCCACCTGGAGCTCATGTAGCTTGTGTTTAGGGATATGGGGTTAAAATTGAATCAGAGATAGTAGGAACTGCAGATGCTGGAGAATCCA
>NC_063372.1:1992573-2006573 GCF_021869965.1 Rhincodon typus
GTGGGGGGAGACCCCTGAGATGTGCGCTAAATGAAGGTGATCTAAGAAAATAAGACCCACTTTGTTGAAGCATTTCGTCTTGCCACTCATCAGGACAGTTCGCAAGAAGACCAATTTGAGGGAAAAGTGGACATTTGTACTGCGTGAGGATGGAGTACCGATTGGACCCTGGTTGAGGTGTTGCTGTAGAAAAATGCACCCTTTACTGTTGATTGACAATTAACGGCCACACTTTTTTGTTTAAACTTTAAACCAGGCATGTTGATGCTGGCCAGGGCGTTATCCTGAGAAATGAACCAGAAAATGGCTATCACCCATTTTGAGTTTAAACTGGCACAGTACCCACACGTGTTTTTTTGTGTCCTTACTTGAGAAAATTGGCTAGCGGTTCTGAAAGTCTGCCTTAGTGCAAACCAAAGTTCACTGGTCGATTTACCCATTGAGATTCCTACAGTCATGGCCCTAAAGTCTGAAAGGTGTCAAACCTATCTCCGGCTTGGGTGTCTCAACAGGTTGAAGTAAGGGTAGTTGTTTTGTGACTGTGCAGCAGCAAGGTGAGTAGGGGTTTGCCACCAATAGGATCCTGCCAGCAAGTGTGGTGTGTGAATTTCAGTGCCCATGTGATGCCAGCTGTGTGGGCAGTCTGTCCCAAATGATGGCCTGACTATCAAACAGCATGTCCCTTTTGACTGTTCGCAACAAGCAAAGTACTGACTGTACCCAACCATCTGCACATGCAAAGCGCTCAAAATTGCCTGGGCTTCTGCAATTGGACAATATTTGCTGGCTAATCCGGAGTGCATAAAGGATTACGCTGGTAACCGAGCTAAGGATATCAGTTGGGCTCACGGTATGGCACGTTTGCACACAAGCGGAAGCTACATTCCTTCTGAGTACACAAGGCCTGTTCTTTTCAGACCAAGAGAACATGCTCCTATTTCAATTCAACAAATTATGCCTGCTCTTAAAATTAAACAAAGCCTGATTATTAACTGTCAATCGCCATCAACGAGTGCATTCTCCATGGCAGCACCTTTTCTTTTTAACCAATCCAATGCATGCCTGCCTGCCTACCAACCAACCAGCGCATTCCTCCTTTGCAAAATAAATGCTTTTTATTTTTATTTTTCCCTTGATTGCTCCCCCCGCCACCCCTTGCAATCTTTGGAGACTCAAGCCAAGAGTAGGAAATCAAATTTGCAAGATGGACAACATTGTCTTTGGGGAGCTGTATGGGTGGTTGCTATGGAGCTGGGGGCTGTGTGTGATGCACATAAAGGTAGTTTCTTTCCCACACTCCCTATGTACTCATTAAATTCTCGTGGCTACCAATTCAACATGGTGCCCTGGGGCAGATTTAAACAGCTGAGGCAATGCAGTACCTGCCAATCTCTAGTCGCAAACTGGGCATTGGGGCCAAACTCATGGCAGTGCTGGTGTTTCTAGAATGTGTTTGTTGGGCACCTGGTGCCACCCTCATGGATGGCACACAATAGTCAATTGGTAATGGGTCCTGTCTCAAACTTTTGGGGATGGGGAGGGGGTTCCCTGCCAAATTAATAACTTCGGAAGCTTTCTCCATGCATAACAGCTTCAGAGAAGAGAACTGGGGCAGGATTTGTGAAATTACATTGTTGCCCACTTCCCACCTTTTTTTTTTTTTTGAAAAGCTCATTGCTAGTTTTGATATTTAACTCTTAGCCCTGTGGGTGAGGGTTGGTGAGTGGTGGGTGACTCGGTAGTGAGGGTGAGGGGCGGGATGGGCGACACAAGCCACCCTGTGCCACTCTCTCCCGATTTTGCTTCAGTTGGATCTACTGCTCCGAGGCCGCCATTTTGTTGTAGCGCAAATGGCAAAGCGGCTTGTATCGAGGGAATTTTCTTCTTATTGCCCCGTGGCGATGGCTGAAGCTTCTCTTGAGCCTCCAATACTTCGGAAGGATGGCACGTGGCACTTGGCATTGTTGACCATCCAACTGTGGGCATTTACTGGCACTGTACAGCTTCGGTGGGGGTCACCCATTTGCAGTTGGCACCTCTTCTTTTTTTTTATTTCCTCTTGAACGTCAAGTGGCATCATGGGTTTGAGGGGTAAGTATGTGTGGTCAGTGCCATGCTCCTCTGCACCCACTTTTTTTTTTTTTTTTTTGGTTTTGGACGATTGCTTTACAACCTCTTTTGCCACTCTGGGTGGCATGCCCACCCGGTACTGCTCTTGACGTGTAAGAGGGGAGACTGTGAGTGTTTTGTTTTGACTTTGGGCAGTGCCACAGTCCAAACTGAGGACTCTGTCACCATGGGTGAGTGGCATGATGGAAGGTTGAGATTGGCATCATTCTCCCAGGACTTGGATGGTGTTGAGTCATAATGCAAGAGTGTGTCCCCCATGTTTGTTTATTTTCAATTTAGTTCAACGATGGTGGGAAGTTTTGAGGTTTAGAATGCTGTGTGGGTGGCCATTTTGAAAAGTTAGTAACTGTGGGCATTTTGATTTGAATTAACCGCAGCCTTTTCTCGCTCTCTTTTGCCCCCAACACCAGGTCCAACAGATGATGCATTTGATGGTTGGGGCCCAGTGGAGCTAGCCGCGGTGATCGCTGGCCCGGTGTTTCTCCTGTGTGTGCTGTTGATGGTGACGGTTTTCCTGTGCCACTACCACCACCAGCGGGTCTACCATGACCGTAACCAGCTCGATATGGAGGAGCCATCATGCGACCACATGTACATCTCCGAGGGGAAGTCCTTGAAGGACCTCATGTTCGATATGACCACTTCGGGATCGGGATCCGGTAGGGCTCTGGGTTAGCCAGGGTTGCTGTGTGACAAGGGAACCAAAGGGGTGGGAGGGTGATGGGTGATTGGAGGGTGAGCAATGCGTTGAATCAAGGACCCTGACCCCCCCCCCCCCCCCCCCCCCCCTTTCCTCCCTCTCCCTCTCCCTCTCCCTCTAACTAGCTTTGCCTGGGATTAAGGTGTTTGGGTCATCAACTGCCCATTAGAGGTGCCATTGCAGCCCCCCACTCCCTCCCTGGTGGCCTGCAATCCGTGACTCCCTGTTCATTGAAGACCACCATGTGTTTCCACTCCACCTGAAGGTGCTGACTCTTTCTTGGAGTCTCTCTGACTGTAGTCAATGTGGCCTCTGGGAAGCGCCATTGCTGTTGACAGTGCTGTTCTGCACATGCTCCCCACTGCCCACACATTCTCCCATCATGCCCCTGCTCTGTGGAGTCGTATGGCAGTGATCTGGATCTGCATCTGGAAAACCAGCTGATTTGGGGGGGTTGGAAAAACCACCGAGGGCGTGTTGCCTGACTGGAGGTGGCATCTTTTTGGGGCATTAACCCAAAGATTTGTCTGCACTTTGGGCTCAACGTCCAAGATCCCCCTGGTGCTCATTTGAGGAGAAGTTGAGACGTATCTCCAGTCTCCTGGCCCAATATTCATCCGCCCCATCCCCCACCCTCCCCACTGCAGAGGGGAAGGGAAAAAATATTGGTGATGGGCAGAGTTGCCCAGTTACTGCCAGCGTCCCTCAGAAATAGCTTCCCCGTGTGGCACTGTGCGAGTGTTTCGGCAGCTCCGTCTGCTGAAATGGCGAGGCCCGGCCCGGGAATCGATGGGCAATGATTTCGTTCTCCCTGCAGGCCTGCCGCTGTTTGTGCGACGGACCATCGCCAGGACCATTGTCCTCCAAGAAATAATTGGCAAAGGCCGCTTTGGCGAAGTGTGGCGAGGTAAATGGCGAGGTGGTGACATTGCTGTCAAAATCTTCTCCTCCCGGGAAGAGCGCTCGTGGTTCAGAGAGGCAGAGATCTACCAGACCGTCATGTTGCGTCACGAAAATATTTTGGGATTCATCGCTGCAGACAATAAAGGTATGGCAGCCATTTTGTTTTTGTTTTGCTTGCCGTTCTTAGCCGAATGACCACCTTGTGTGTAGTGTAAACCTCCTCGATGCCCCAAGTGAAATGGAGCAGCTGATCTTGAGATCCATGGCATTGTCTGAAGTGCCAACTGGCATTCAGTGTGCCTTTGGAATGTTCTTGAGCTGCCACTTTGGGATGGCAATTGGGTTTTGGGGGAGGAGTCAGGGGGAACGTGCGACCACTTCCATTTTGTTCAATGGATCCAACTGGTGCCTGAACAAGTTTTTACAAATAATGTGATTCAATCAATTATAGTCCAAGTGTGCGAGTTTAAACAAAAACGGCGACTTGCATTGTTATAGCGCCTCTCCCTAAAGCAGCAAACTCTTTCACTCGAAGAAAGATGACCTGACCCAGAATTTGAAAGTGTGTCACATTCCAGCACGTTTGGGAAGAGTGACTGAAATCTTGATCCGATAAGTGTGGTTTTTAGAGGTGCCTTAAAGGGAGAGTGAAGAATTTTATTTTTTTTTTTGTTAAAGGGAGGGCATTCCAGAGCTTGGGGCCTCAGAAACTCTGGAGCCTGGGGCCTCGGCATCTGAAGACAGCGGGCCAAAGTTTTGAAAGCTGGATTTCTATTTGACATCTGGCTGGCCAAACCGGTTTGGCCAATGTGTCTTGACAGACCAATACGTGAGGAAGAAAGGATGAGCAGGATCTTGGCTGAGATGTACAGAGCAAGAATAATGTTCCCTTCCTGTAGCTCCTATGACTTATGTGGCCATTCTGTGAATTGAGAGTTTTCTGCCTCAGTTGCTACAAAGAACGCTCACTTTCTTGTATCAGTTTTATTTTTAAATTGCGTTGCTTTTGTTGTAATCCTTTTTTTTTTTTTGCCCAAATGCTTTTGCACTCCAGATAATGGGACGTGGACTCAGTTGTGGTTGGTGTCTGACTACCATGAGCACGGCTCTCTCTTCGACTACCTGAACAGGTATACAGTCACTGTTGAAGGCCTGATCAAGTTGGCACTCTCTGCTGTCAGTGGGTTGGCACACCTGCATATGGAGATCGTGGGCACTCAGGGTAAGGCAAGACAAAGTCGTTCTGTCCTGATGTAAAAATAGCCAGGAATACTGGAGCTGTGTTGCAGCTCCCACCTAATTCCGTACAATTTTTTTTTTTGTGTGGTGCGATCTGCCTGTGCTGCGTGCAAAACAAAACTTTTCACTGTACTTAGGTACGTGTGACAATAATAAATCAAATCGAATCACAAACAAGGAACACTCCCTGTCTTGCATCTGTTGTATTTTCTGACTGAGCACATTTTAACCACCGCGTCCTCATAACCCTGTGTGCCACTCGTCAGCAGAAATCTATCACGCTCTACCATTTTTTTTAAACCAACTCAAAGACTCAGCCCTCTGGTGGAGAATTCAACAGATTCCCAACCCCCTGAGTAAAAGAATTTCTCATTGTCTCAGACCGAATTGGCACCTTCCCAATCCACCCACCTCTTTCTTTTTTTATTCTTAAATTATGCCCCCTGTTTTCAGACTACGGTTGTCAGGTGACTGGTCTGTGGCATTGCAGCCAAGCTGGACATTGGCACAGCTCCCTCATGAAGTGGGCACCTTTGCAATGCCACTTCTCTCCCGCTGGTTCCCTGGGTTCTACACATTGTCCACGTGTAACTGGATAGCAAAGGGTGAAGCGGGCTGGAAAATTAGTTCTCCCAAAGAAGGGAACCTGTCAAGCTCCTTTTAGATCTGAGGGAGGGCACAGGAAGAGGGTCACGCCACTTCTACAAAGAAACTATTCCAGCCCGTCCTGTGGTGACTGGCAGGCAAGCTGGGTGAGCAACTTTACAAGACACAGGTTTAAATCGTCTGCAAGTCAAGGGATTAAATTGTTTTCCACTCCCTCTTGCACAGGAATGCAATTACACAACAGGAAGCATTTGCGCTCTTAAGCTGCTTTGCTTGGGGTAGTTAGAACGTGGGAATTTGCTAGCACAGGAAATAACATTTCAAGGGAAGGCTAGACTTTAAGCACCGTGCGAAAGGGGTACGCAGTTAAGTTGAAGTCGTACAACACCAGATTATAGTCCGACAGATTTATTTTGAAATCACAAGCTTTCGAAGCGCTGCTCCTTTTGTCCATTCGCCTCAGGCCTTCAGCCATGTACAACTTGTAGACTTGGGCATGTACAGGAGGATGGAATGCGATCACTTCTCGGTTGAAAACAAAACAAAAAAAATTGCTGGAAATCACAGCGAGTCAAGCAGCATCCACAGAGAGAGAGAGAGAGAGTACTATTGTTTCGAGTCAAGATGTTAGCTTACTGCCTGACCCACTGTAATTTCCAGCAATTTTTTTGTTTTGTTTTCAGTACAGATTCCAGCATCTGCAGTAACTTTTCACTTCACCATTGCTTAAGTTGTCTGGGCTCTGGGATTCCCTCCCTGAACCCTCCTTTTTATTTATTGACCTAGCTCCTTGACCAAGCCTCTGCTCCCTTCTCCTATTTATCCGCACCAAGCCGCGTGAGGTCTTGTCTGAAAACTGTCAAGTTGTTGGTCCCTGAATTCTGTTGTTTATAGTTTTGCTGTAACCTGGGTGACAGCAAACAGAAATTGAGAGTACTGTTGTCTCTTGCAGCCAGTGACAGTCCATCTTCCAACTGTGTTTAGCCAAGTAAATGATGGGGTGGCATGGTGGCTCCATGGTTAGCACTGCTGCCTCACAGCGCCAGGGACCCGGGTTCAATTCCACCCTTGGGTGACTGTCTGTGTGGAATTTGCACGTTCTCTCCGTGACTGCTTGGGTTTCCTCCGGGTGCTCTGCTTTCCTCCCACAGTCCAAAGATGTGTAGGTTAGGGTGGATTGGCCATGCTAAATTGCCCGTAGTGTTCAGGGAGGTGTAGATGGGTGGGTTATAGGGGGATGGGTCTGGGTGGGATGCTCTGAGGGTCAGTGTGGACTTGTTGGGCCAAAGGGCCTGTTTTCACACTGTAGGGATTCTATGATCTAAGTAAATAGTTTGTGTGGTGCAACAACGTAGCAAGCGTTGGCGGATTACTCTTGTACAGGCAATTTGCCCCATGTTACCGGATACATCCACTGATTTCGGTTCAGTTCGTAATCCCTACGAGGCATGACCCACACTTGCTTTGGTTATCGAGGTCTCGGACATAGAATCCATCAGGTGATCGAGCAACATTTGTGGGAGAATTCCCAAGCTTTTAGCATCTGTTATTGTTTTTAAATCAAAGTTTGTCTTTTTTTCCTTCCTTTCTCTCTTTGCTTGGGGTCCACCACAATTCGCTCCAAAGTTTCTGTCCCGTTCACCAGGTCGCTGAGATATCACCTCCCTATGATCATATCATATGCCAGGGATTTGGCCTCATTTAGAAGAGGGAACGTTGTGCTTTATGTCACGGTCCTTGCACAACACAGGCTCCGTTATGAAGGGACTGTCACACACACAGTGCATGCACAGAGCCCCCACTCCCACAAGCTGCAAGCTCCTGATTGCTAAATGAGATACCTGCCCTGGCCGGCGGGGATGGGGTGTAGGGGGTGTAGTTTGGGTGCTGACTTGAGCTAAGACTACTAAGACTTGCTTTGGCATAGTGGGTGGATGTCCGGGCGAGTTGGGCATGTGTTGGAGGCACATTACAGTTTGCCTGGGGTGTGTCCTGAACTGGTGTGGTAACACGCAAATGTTTACCCACATGCTGTCTATAGTCTGGAGCAATGGAGAGTGATGACGGAGGGTCCAGTGTAGCCGAGGTGGAATCTTCTCCTGCTCCTACTGCCCCCTGTTGGAACATGTGGGATAGCCACTGGTTTGACCGTGTTTCTAAACACACCCTTCCTTATCCATCAGGTCCTGGAGTAGAAATTTAACTTCTAGCTCAGAGGTGGGGACACTACCCACTGTCAGAAGACCTTGGATAGAGATGTCCATGTGTTTATTGGCTAGAAGCATTTTAAAAAAGAAACAACAAAAATTGCAAGTGCTGGAAATGCTCAACAACATTTGAGAACAATGCATTTTTGAATCTTTATCAAAACATTGGGCAGAATGACTGACTTCTGTTGGGTCCCACTGAGTGTGTTCATTGGGTGCTTTCTGCTGTGTGTGTGATCCCATGTTGCCTTGTATCCTTGCAGGCAAACCTGGCATTGCCCACCGAGACCTGAAGAGCAAAAACATCTTGGTGAAGAAGAATGGCACGTGCGCCATTGCTGACCTGGGCCTCGCCGTTCGGCATGACTCACTGACCGACACCATCGACATTGCTCCCAATCAGAGAGTGGGCACAAAACGGTACCACCTCCTTCACACACACACACACACACACCCCACCCCCACCCCTGTTATCCTAGCAACCCATTTCGGCCCTTCGAGCCTGCTCTGCCATGTCCATAGGATCATGGCTGATCATCCAACTCCATCCCCTGTTCCCACTTTCTTCCCCCACATCCTTTGATCCCTTTTATCCCTACGAACGCTATCAAACTCCTTTTTTTTTTTTTGAAAACATGTTTTGGCCTTCACTGCTTTCTGTGGTAGAGAATTCCACACGTTGTATTTTTGGGTGAAGACATTTCTCATTGCATGCACTAGTTTCTGGCGTTTTGTTCTGATTAGAAAACTGATTTTTTTTGTTTTGAAAATGGATTGTCTGTCAGGGGTAAAGAGTTGGTTTAAACCAATCGAGTCATTTAAATTGCAGCCTGGAGTCCAGGAGATGAAAACACTCGCGTTAGGAGTGGGATTTTGTCTTGAACATTTCAATAAGACTGTGCTGTAGCAAGCTAACAGTTGTGTTCAGTTCTTCCATTTTTTTTTTGTTCTGACTGTAAGAAACTTTATATTTAGCTTTACTCATCCTTTTTTCTCTTCATGTACTTGGAACTAACTGTAAAAGTTTCTATATCTTCCCTGCAATTTTACTCGTACTCTATTTTCTTCCTGTTGTTTGGACTTTTTGCCTTTGGCTGAATTCCAAAATGCTCCCAATCCTCAGGCTTGCTGCTTTTTTTTCCCCTCTGGAAGTGTTATGTCTTCTCTTTTTGGAGCTGATGATATCCCTAAGCCATGGTTTAGTCTCATTGTATATATTTAGTGAAATTTGTGCTTGTATCCTCGTAGTTCGCTCCCTTTAGATACCGGAGTCATGTCCTTTTTTAGGGAGGGCAGTCTGCCATCTTTACCTGGTCTAGTCTACATGTGAGATCAGAACCCCTGCCCTCCGGAGTTATTGGGGTGATACATGAGGACAAGGGGGATTCTGTCTTTGTTGCGGGCAGGGGATGTAAGGGCTGAGGTGGGGAAACGCAAGAGATGCGGTTGAGAGAATTTTCGACCACCGACCTCGACACCCTCGTCTGCTCCACACTCCCCACCAACCCCACCACCTCCGGCATCTTTCCCTGCAACCGCAGGAAGTGCTACATCTGCCCCTACACCTCCCCCCTCACTTCCGTCCCCAGGCCCCAAAAAAAACCTTCCATATCAGACCGAGGTTCACCTGCACATGCGTCAATGTGGTCTATTGTATCCGCTGCTCCCGATGTGGCCTCCTCTACGTCGGTGAGGCCAAGCGGAGACCGCTTTGTAAAGCACCTGCACTCTGTTCGCAACAAATGACGACAACACTTTCCAGTCGCAAACCGTTTCAACTCCCCCTCCCACTCCCTGGGTGACATGTCCATCCTGGGCCTCCTCCAGTGTCCCAATGATGCTACACAGAAACTGGAGGAGAAGCACCTCGTATTCCGCCTCTGGAGCCTACAGCCCGATGGCCTAAATGTGGATTTTACCAGTTTCAAAATCTCCCCACCCCCGGCCTCATCCCATGACCAACCCTCCTTGACCTGACACAATCTGTCCACCTTCTCTCCCACCTCACTGACCAATCCCTACCACTGCTTACCTGCACTCACCTATCACCATCCCACCTACCTTCCCCAGCCCCATCCCTCCTCTCTCTCTTTATTTCTGAGGCCCCTTCCCCCTCCCCCATTTCTGAAGAAGGGTCTCGACCCGAAACGTCAGCTTTCCTGCTCCTCTGATGCTGCCTGGCCTGCTGTGTTCCTCCAGCTCCACGCTGTGTTACCTCTGACTCCAGCATCAGCAGTTCTTACGATCTTCCTGGTGAACCTTTGCTGACCTCTTTGGAAAGACTACGGCGATGTGTTTTAGCTCGACATTGACCTTTTTTGCTTTCAGTCTGGTTTTATCTCTATTTTCTGCAGTTTTTTTTTTAAGAGCATGTCTCCCTTTTTCTCTTTGAAGCTACATGGCCCCTGAAGTACTGGACGAGACGATCAATATGCAACACTTTGATTCCTTCAAGTGCGCTGACATTTACGCCCTGGGGCTGGTGTATTGGGAGATTGCTCGAAGATGCTCTGCAGGAGGTACTGAGCTGTTACCAGACGTTGCTGTTCCCTCCGCATGTTCTGTGCACCCACCCAGCTCCCCCACCCCGACACACTGTGTACTCTGGTATCTGCGCGGTGAGCTCTTGGCTTCACCAATGTTATGGTTTTGTTCAATATGAATCAAGTATCGAGGCTCGAACGCTCACTTTTGAAGCACAGGAAAAAGGCCATTCAGCCCCTTGAGTCTGTTCCATCCTTCAAATGGATCACAGGTGATCTCTATCTACCCACCTATGTTCAGTAACCCTTCCTTCTTTTTTTTTTAATCCCCTTTACCCCAGCAGAATTTAATCTGAGCAGGGTGCGGTTCTTTTTGGTCTTCCACCTCCAATGCCCTGAGGTACCCTCTTCTGTACTGGCATTTCTGGCTGGCATGAAGTTGCCAACCCTTCAGGGATTGGAGATTTACCTCCCAGATGCTGCTAGGGTGTTGAAAAGGCTTTATCATTGAGTCACGTAGCACGAAAACAAACCCTTCAGTCCAACCCATCCATGTCAACTAAGTTTCCCAATCTGAACTAGTCCCATTTGCCTGCATTTGGCCCATATCCTTCATGTACCCATCCAGATGCCTTTTTAAATGCTGTAATTGTACCAGCCTCTACCACTTCCTCTGGCAGCTCATTCCATACACGCACCACCTTCTGTGTGGAAAAAGTTGCCCCTAAGGTCTGTTTTAAATCTTTCCCCTCCCACCTTAAACCTGTGCCCCCTAGTTTTGGACTCCCCAACCCTGGGGAAAAGACCTTGGCTATTCACCCTATCCATGCCCCTCATGATTTTATAAATTCCTATAACGGCACCCCTGTTTGAAAACATTCAGTGCAGGGACTGGGGGCTGTTGAGGTGTTGGGAGAGGTGGAAAACGCTTTCTTCTTGGACAGACATGATTTGATCCAATTGGGTTCACCTATGGGAGACAGTGCATTGAGGAGATGGACCAATTACAGGAGTGTGGGGTCAGGGTGGTCTGGGGTGACCGGTCATGTGATAAAACCTCTGGGAATCTGGCCAATCAGAGTTGGCGACCCAAGCTGGTGCGGGGGATGGAATGGGCGAGTACCAGGATGGCGGCAAGGTGGTCATTATCTGTCTGGGTGTGCACTTTCTTCCTTCACTGAAGATGCCAACTCGCTCCCTGTTGTTGACGTGGCAATTTTCCACATCTGAATTTTGATGCATGACAGGGATTTTCGTGCCTTTGCTTGCAAGAATTGTCCTTGTTTATGTTCCTTTTGCGAAATGTTGGTGCTTTTGAGTTTTTTTTGTCTTAATCCTTTCCAATTATATTAAGGCGGTGAACTATTTTACAGCATGTTTAATGTTTGCTCCTAGGAATCCATGAGGATTATCAGCTGCCCTACTTTGACCTCGTGCCCTCTGACCCCTCCATAGAGGAAATGAGGAAGGTTGTTTGTGAACAGAACCTGAGGCCAAATGTTCCCACTGTTTGGCACACTAACGAGGTAAGTCTGGAGTTGAATGTAGGAATAGGGGTAGGCCCTTCAGCCCCTCAAACCTGTTCTGCCATTCAACGAGATCATGGCTGATCTGTGGCCTAACTCCATAGATTGCCATAGGGTAGCACAATAGCTCAGTAGTTCGCATTGCTACCTTGCAGCACCAGGGACCCGGGTTCAATTCCACCCTCTGGTGACCATCTGTGTGGAGTCTGCACATTCTCCCTGTGTCTGCGTGGGTTTCCTCCGGGTGCTCCAGTTTCCTCCCACAGTCCAAAGATGTGCAGGTTAGGTGGATTGGCCATGGGGAAATGCAGAGTTACAGGGATGAGGTAGGGTCTGGGTGGGATGCTCTATAGAAGATTGGTGTGGACTTGATGGGCCGAATGGCCTGCTTCCACACTGAATTCTGTCTGCTTTTGGCCCATGTCCCTTAATACTTTTTTTGGTTCAACAAAAATTTACCTGTCTCCAATTTGGAATTAGCAACTGATCCTTTTAGTTGCGTGGTGGTACAGAGGTTCTATTTTGCTGAAAAACGAGACAGATTGTTGAAGCTCTTTCAGTTTGGCCCTCGTCAGGACAGAATTGCAAGAATACCAAATCTTGAGGGGAACAACAATTGATACCATAACAGGAAGCTAGGTTGGCAACTGGACTCTACAAGGGAGAATGTTCAAAGAGGCGACCCTGGCTAACTTTTTTCCTGTTAAGAAGGCTCTGCTGTCCTTTAAATGCCTTAGCTTCTGGAAAGGAGCCGTTGACATCAGTGTTTGTTTATGCAGCCTGCAGGCCTAAGTTCACTAACGAAACACAAATTATTATAGCCTAGCAACAGGCCGGTGTAATGCGGTAATCGGGGAGATGATGGCCTAGTGGTACTATCAGTAGACAATTAATCCAGAGACCCAGGTGACATTCTGGGGACCTGGGTTCGAATTCTTCTATGCTGGAAATTGAATTCACTGAAAATCTGGAATTCGGAGTCTAATGACCGTGAATCCATTTGTCAAAGGTTTTTTTAAAACCTATCTGGTTCACTAATGTCCTTTTAGGGAAGGACACTGTCATCCTTACCTGGTCTGGCCTACATGTGACTCCAGACCCACAGTCAATGGGGTTGACTCTTAAAAGCCCTCAGGGATGGGGCAATAAATTCTGGTGTAGCCAGCAATGCCCACATCCTGTGAATGAACGAGGGGGGTGGGGAGTGTGCAGTCTTCCATGGGCACGTAGGTGGCATGGTTGGTACTGCCTTCCAGGCAAGACCCTGTCTGTCCCCTTTTGTGTATATGAAAGATCCCTGCGGCACTGTTTAGAAGGGGAGAGCTTCCCTGCTCCTCTGTCCTGCCCAATATTTATCCCCCGACCATCGCCACAAGGAACAGATTCTCTGCCCATGATGTGGAGAGGTTTTCCTGAGTTCACATGAGCTCCTGTGACCCCCCTGCATTGCCCTCCCCATGACCTTCCCTTCAGAATTTTGATGTGGAACTGGTTGGAGATCTAGGCTGTTTCCCAGGTACCTCATCCAGGAGACCTGAAGGAAAAGTGTGGAGGGTTCCCCCTCCTGGGGCTGAGGGAGTGGGAGGGTTACCTCTTTTGGCCTTGTATGTGATACAAGCTCCTCCCCTTCATTGCCCCCCCCCCCCCCCCCCCCACCCTCAAACCTTGGCCCACCAGGCATTGCGAGTCATGACCAAGATCATGCGGGAGTGTTGGTATGCCAACGGGGCTGCCAGGTTGACAGCTCTACGCATCAAGAAAGCATTGTCTCAGCTTAGCATTCAAGAGGATGTGAAGATCTAAGGAGAGAGGGAGAGAGAGTGTGTGAACGAAGCAGGGAAGCATGGCATTGTGGATGCAAACCTACACCACCTGCCACTTTAGCTGCAGAGCAACGTCTACCTCACTACACAAGGAGCCAATCCTGCAGAAGTGTTGACTGTTGTATTTGGGGTAAGGGGGGTGCTGGTGTGGCAGGAGGGAATGCAACAGGGTGGTGGGGGGTGGGGGATGATTTTTGAGGAAAGCAGAAGCTAAGCGAACTACGGTAAGTATTATGGATTAAATTTCAAAAGCAAACTACCACTTTTTCCGTCACTTGGAATGGACAAAATGGCTTCCTGGCAACGATGATTTTTAAGAATTGGTAGCTGCTTGTTTGTTTTTTTTTTTTCAGCAAACAATGATTGATTGTATTTGATTGATT
>NC_063372.1:2006673-2007403 GCF_021869965.1 Rhincodon typus
CTAGACCCCTGCTCTCTCCCTGTCTCCCCCTCCTGTCCCCCGCCACCCCCCAAACCCCTCAAGTTGTGATATTGTTTAAATTTTGCTCTGAGTTCCTTTTTTTATTTGGTTTTTACTGCCTTTTTTAAGGTCTGCATTAAAAGTGGAGAAGATTGTCTTCAGTTTTTTTTTGTATGAAAGAAATGAAATTGTCAGGTAGAAGGGACAGGAGAAGCGATTTATTGAAATGTGTTCTTTGATCCCTCATCTTAAACAGGTTTTCCAATTATTGAATGAGATAAGTTGACTTCCATTGGGTGTTACCCATCCAATAGTTCCTGATGGTAGAATCTGCTGCCACTGCCTTAGCAGTGCTTTTAGGGGGGAAGCTCCCACAATTGGCAGGGGGAGGGTGGGGAGAACAGGACATCGCTGTGGAGCAGAATTAACTGTTTCTTTTGAACAACAGGAATGCTTTAAAAAGTGAGCCCCTCATCCCACCCAAAGCCCCCTTTCTGTTGCTCGGGTGTGAGATATTTGCACTATTGATGATTCAGCTTAGAGGAACACCCAGCAACATCACTGTAGTTCTTCCATTTCATTTTTAACGATGTGTTTAGCTGAGAGAGATGTCAGAACAGCAAGGCTAAACTGGCCAGTGGGAAAATGGGGTTGGCAAGTTGAGTCGAGCCAGGGTCGCCTCTTTGACCATTTTGACATTCCACCCCCCCACCCCTTCTTCTGGATGTGA
>NC_063372.1:2007903-2008654 GCF_021869965.1 Rhincodon typus
TTTGGCCAAAATTTGACTACTTCAGTTTCCTAAGTATTTTGGGCCAGTTTTGGCACACCAACTGCTGATTAGCGTAGCTCCATCTTTAGCACAATCAATAGTCTTGCACTGACAACAGTCTAGCACTAACAGTAGGCTAGCATTAACAATAACCTGATATTAGCAATAGTTTGACTCAAACAATACTCTCACACCAACAACAGTCTTGCACTAACAATCGCCTGATACTAGCAATAGTGTCGCACTAACAATAGTCTAGCGCTAACAGTAGTCTCACACTGACAACAGTCTAGTACTAATAATGGTCTACCGCTAACAATATCCTGATGCTACCAATAGTCTGCCATGAGAAATAGCCTAGCAGTAGCAATAGATAAACATGAGCAAGAGGTCACACTTGCAATAGACTAGTACCAGCAATAGTGCAGCATTGGCAATGGTCAGGCACTAGCAACAGTCTGGCACAAGCAACAGTTTGGTACCAGCAACGGTCTGGCACTAGCAATGGTCTAACATTCGCAATGGTCTGGCACTAGCAATGCTCTGGCACTAACAATGGTCTAACACTAGCAATGGTCTAACACTAGCAATGGTCTGGCACTAGCAACAGTCTGGCATGAGCAATGGTCTGGCACTAACAATGGTCTAGCACTAGCAATGGGCAAGCACCACCAACGGTCTGGCACTAGCAATGTCCTGGCACTGGCAATGATCACCACTAGAAATGGTCTAGCACTAACAACAGTCTAGC
>NC_063372.1:2008664-2014095 GCF_021869965.1 Rhincodon typus
CACTAGCAATGGTCTCGCACTAGCAATGGTCTGGCACTAGCAATGGTTTGGCACTAGCAAGGGTCTGGCACAAGCAATGGTCTGACATTAGCAATGTTCTGGCATATGCAATGGTCTGGCAGTAGCAACAGTCTGGTGCTAGCAATTGTCAGGCACCAGCAATGATGTAGCACTAACAATGGTCTAGCAGTAGCAATGACATAGCACTAGCAATGGTCTGGCACTAGCAATGGTCTCCGACTAGAAACGTTCTGGCACTAGCAGTGGTCTAGCTCTTGCAATGGTCTACCTCTAGCGATGGTCTGGCAAAAGCAATGGTCTGGCGCTAACAATCGTCTAGCATTAGCAATAGTCTGGCACTCTCAATTCTCTGCAACTAGCAATGGTCTGGCACTTGCAATGATCTAGCATGAGCAACGGTATAGCATGAGCAATTGTCTGGCATTAGCAATAGTCTAGCACTAGCAATAGTCTGGCACTAGCAATAGCCTGGCAATAGCAGTGGTCTCGCATTACCAATGGTCTGGCACTAGCAATGGTCTACTATGAGCAGTGGTCCTGTACTAATAATTTTCTGGCATTAGCAATGGTCCAGCACTAGAAATGGTCTGGCACTAACAATGGTCTGGCACTAGCAATGATCTAGCACTGGCAATGGTAGAGCACTAGCAATGGTCTGACACTAACAATGGTTTAGCATGAGCAATGTTCTGGCAATAGCAATGGTCTGGCACCAGCAATTGTCTAGCACTAGGAATGGTCTAGCACTAGCAATGGTATAGCACTAGCAATGGTCTGGTAATAATAACGATGTAGCACTGGCAACAGTCTAGGAATAGCAATGCTCAATGTTTTCTGTGCTCGGTTTGAGAATACCACCGGCATGGCAACACATGCCCTGACAGCCCGACCCACATGTTCCCTCTGTCACCACTTCAGAAATAAGATCTGTCTTCCTGGGAGTGACCCCAAGGAAAGCAACAGGCCTGGACAGTGTCCTCAACTGAGCACTGAGATCCTGTGCAGACCAACTGATGGAGGTATTCACCGACATCTTCAACCTCTCTGTCCTACAAGCCGAAGTCCCCACCTGTTTCAAGAAGACTACCATTATCCCCATACCCAAGAAAACACATGCAGTGTGTCTTAATGACTACTGCCCAATAGCTCTGACTTCGATAATCCTGAAGTGCTTTGAGAGGCTGGTCATGGCCCACATCAACTCCAGTTTTCCAACTTGCCTTGATCCCCTACAGTTTGCCAACCAACATAACAGTTCCACTGAGGATACCATATCCCTAGCCCTGCACTCATCCATGGAACATCTGGACAACAAAGACACCTCCATCAGACTCCTCCTCAATCACTACAGCTAGCAATGGTCTAGCACTAGCAATGGTGTAACACTAGCAGTGGTCTGGTAATAACAACGATGTAGCACTGGCAACAGTCTAGGAATAGCAATGCTCAATGCTTTCTATGTTCAGCTTGAGAATACCACCGGCATGGCAACACATGCCCCAACACAATGGTCTTACAGCTAGCAATGGACTGGCACTAGCAACAATTTGGCACTAGCAATGGTCTAACACAAACAATGGTCTGACACTAACTAAGATGTAGCACTGGCAATAGTCTGGCACTAGCAATAGACTGGCACCAGCAATGGTCTTTCACTAACAGTGATGTGGCTCTGACAATGGTCCAACCCTAGCAATTGTCGAGCACTAACAATGATGTACTACTGGCACAGGTCTAACACAAGCAATTGTCTGGCACTCACCATCGTCTGGCATTAGCAATAGTCTGGCACTCTCAATGGTCTGCGCTTAGCAATGGTTTGGCACTAGCAACGGTCTGGCACTAACAATGATGTAGCTCTGGCAGTGGTCTTGCATGAGCAATGGTCAAGCACTAGCAATGGTCTGGTGGAATAGCAATGGTCTGACAATAGCAGTGGTCTGACACTAGCAATGGCCTAGCACTAACAATGATGTGGCACTGGCAATGGTCTGGCACTAGCAGTGATCTGGCCCTAGCAATGATCCAGCACTAGTAATGGTCTAATGCTAGCAATGGCTTGGCACTAGCATTGGTGTGGCACTAGCAGTGATCTAGCACTAGCAATGATTGGCACTAGCAATGATCTAACACTAGCAATAGTCTGACGCTAACAATGATGTAGCGCTGGCAATAGTCTAGCACTAACAATGGTCTAACACAAGCAATGGTCTAGCACAAGCAATGGTCTGGCATTAGCAATGTTCGAGCACTAGCAATGATCTGGCACTGGCAATAATCTAGCACTAGCAATGGTTTGGCATTAACAATGGTCAGCACTAGCAATGATGTAGCACCACCAATGGTCTGCCATTAGCAATGATCTGGCACTATCAATGATATGGCACTAGCAAAGGTCTACCAATGATCAAGCACTGGCAATGATCTGGGACAAGCAATGGTCCAACACTAGCAATAGTCTGGCGCTAACAATGGTGTAGTACTGGCAATAGTATTGCACTGGGAATGGTCCAGTATGAGCAATGTTCTGGCACTAGCAAATCTCTAGCACAAGCAATCTTCTGGAACTAGCAATGGTCTTGCACTAGCAATTATCTGGCACTAGCAATGGCTTGGTATAAGCAATGCTCTGGCAGTGGCAATGGTATGGAACTAGCAATGGTCTATCACTAGCAGTAGTCTAGTATGAGCAATGGCCTGGGATTAGCAATGGTCTAGCACTAGCAATGTTCTAGCACTGGCAATGTTCTAGCACTAACAAATGTCTAGCACTAGCAATAGTCTGGCACTAGCAATAGTCTGGCACTAGCAATGGAATGCATTGGCAATGGTCTGGCACTAGCAATGGTCTCGTGCTAGCAATGGTCTGGCACTAGCAATTGCCTGGCACTAGCAATGGTCTCCCACTAACAATGGTCCGGCACTAGCAGTGGTCTGCCAATAGCAGTGGTCGGGCACTAGGAATGATCTAGCACTAGCAATAGTCTACGATGAGCAATGGCCTGGGACTAGCAATGGTCTAGCACTAGCAATGATCTGGCACTAGCAATGGTCTAACTCTAGCAACGGTCTATTGCTAGCAATGGTCTGGCACTAGCAAGGTTTGAGCACTTGCAATGGTCTGGCACTACCAATGGTCTAGCATTAGTAATAATCTGGTGCTAGCAATGGTCTAACACTAGCAAGGGTCTAGCACTAGCAATGATCTGGCACTAGCAATGGTCTATTGCTAGCAATGGTCTAGCACTAGCAATGGTTTTGCACCAGCAATAATCTTGCACTAAAGATCGTCTAGCACTAGCAATGGTCTGGCACTAACAATAGTCAGCACTAGCAATGGTCTAGCACTAGCAATGGTCTAGCAGTAGCAATGATCTAGCACTAACAAATGTCTAAGGCTTGCAATGATCTGGCACCTAGCAATAGTCTTGCACTAACGATCGTCTAGTGGTCTAGCACTAGCAATGGTCTGGCATTAGCAATGGTCTGGCACTGGCAATGGTCTGGCACTAGCAATGGTCTGGCATTAGCAATGGTCTGGCACTAGCAATGGTCTGGCGCTAGCAATGGTCTGGCACTAGCAATGGTCTGGCGCTAGCAATGGTCTGGCATTAGCAATGGTCTGGCGCTAGCAATTTTTTTTCATATTCATTTGTGGGATGTGGGCATTGATGGCTGGTCAGTATTTCTTGCACGTCCCTATTTGCCCTTGAGAAGGTGGTGGTCAGCTGCCTTTTTGAACTGATGCAGTCCTCCTCCTGTGGGTTGACCCACAATGCTATTAGGGAGGGAATTCCAGGCTTTTGAACCAGTGACAGTGAAGGAACGGCGATATATTTCCAAGTCAGGATGGTGAGTGGCTTGGAGGGGAACTTGCGGGGGGTGGTGTTCCCATGTATCTGCTGCCCTTGTCCTTCTAGATGGAAGTGGTCATGGGTTTGGAAGGTGCTGACTGAGGATCTTTGGTGAATTTCTGCAATGCATCTTGTAGATAGTACACTTCTGAGTGCTTCTGAGTATCAGTGGTGGAGGGAGTGGATGCTGGTAGATGTCGTGCCAATCAAGCGGCTGCTTTGTCCTGGATGGTGTCAAGCTTCTTGAGTGTTGTTGGAACTGCCCCCATCCAGGGCAAGTGGGAAGTATTCCATCACACTCCTGACTTGTGCCTTGTAGATGGTGAACAGGCTTTGGGGAGTCAGGAGGTGAGTTACTCACTGCAGTATTCCCAGCTTCTGGCCTGCTCTTGTAGCCACTCTGTTAATGTGTTGAGCCCAGTTCAGTTTCTGGTCAATGGTAACCCCCAGGATGTTGATAGTGAGGGATTCAGTGATGGTAGCACCATTGAATGTCAAGGGGCGGTGGTTAGATTGTCTCTTATTGGTGATGGTCATAGCCCGGCATTTGTGTGGTGTGAATGTCACTTGCCACTTCTCAGCCCAAGCCTGGATATTGTCCAAATCTTGTTGAATGTGAACGTGGACTGCTTCAGTATCTGAGGAGTCACGAATGGTGCTGAACATTGTGCAATCATCAGCGAACATCCCCAGTTCTGACCTTATGATGACAGGAAGGTCATTGATGAAGCAGCTGAAGATGGTTGAGCCGAGGACACTACCCTGAGGAACTCCTGTCTAGCACTAGCAATAGTCTATCACTAGCAATGATCTAACGCTAACAAACGTCTAAGGCTTGCAATGATCTGGCACTAGCAATGGGTTGGCACTAGCAATAGTCTTGCACTAACAATCATCTAGTGATCTAGCACGAGTAATGGTCTAGCGCTAGCAGTAATCTGGCAGTAGCAATGGTCTGGCACCAGCAATGATATAGCACTAGCAATGGTCCAGCACTAGCAAAGGTTTGGCACTAGCAGTGGTCTAGAATGAGCAATGGTCTAGCATGAGCATTGATCAGGTACCAGCAATGGTCTGGCACTAACAGTGATGTAGCACTAGCAATGGTGTAGCACTAGCAATGGTCTAGCACTAGCAATGGTCTGGCACTAGCAATGGTCTAGCATGAGCAATGGTCTGGCACTAACAATGATGTAGCACTAGCAATGGTCTGGCACTAGCAATGGTCTGGCATTAGCAATGGTCTGGCACTACCAATGCTCAGGCACGAGCAATGGTCTATCACTAGCAATGGTGTAGCACTAGCAATGTAGCACTAACAGTGGTCTAGCACTAGCAATGGTGTCGCATTAGCAATGGTATAGCATGAACTATGGTCCAGTACTTGCAGTCATCTAGTTCTTGCAATGGTGCAGCACTAGCAATCGCTAAGTACTGGCAATGGGTTTCACAGCAGCAATGGTCTAACACTCCAATGTTCTCGCACAAATCATAGATAAGCTGAATAGCCAAGGTGTTTTCTCTACGGTAGCAGAGTCCAAAACTAGAGGGCATTG
>NC_063372.1:2014195-2020502 GCF_021869965.1 Rhincodon typus
ATAAGAGGCGTTTAGGAGGATATGGGCCAAATGCTGGCAAATGGATCTAGATTAATTTAGGATATCTGGTTGGCATGGACGAGTTGGACTGAAGGGTCTGTTTCCATGTTGTCCAGCTCTATGACTCTATGACTAGCAGTAGTCTAGTACTAGCAAACATTTCAGAGGAGATTTCCAACTAATTGTAGTCGTACTAAAACTGAAAATTTGAAAGGGAGCAAGCAGCACTCATGATTTATTAAAGAAGCAACAAATTTAAAGAAAAGCAAGATGACTGCAATCAGTAAATTCTGGGCTAACTTGCCAATTATGTTATTTAGGAAAGTTCTGTATCAAATTTGGTGATGTTCAATTTGCAATTCGCTTTCCCTCCTGCAACACTGGGGTTGTTGAACAAATCAAAGTGCCAGAGCTTCTTGCTGCCTTTTTAATATTTTGTTCACATCGTACTGTAGCTGTCACCTTTGACCCCGTGCCATTGTAGGACTGAGCTGTGCTCCGGTCTGACATAAGAACGTAAGAAACAGGCCATTTAGCCTTCTCTGCTGTTCAGTAAGATCGCAGTTGATCCACTTTCCTGAGTGTCCCCCATGCCCTTGACTCCCCGGTAAATCAAAAATCTAACAGTTGATCTAATCATTGATAATCCACTCAAATTTCTATGTGAGTACTATTTTACCCACCTGACCTGCTCTCTGGGGAAGAGAATTCCAGAGAATAATAACGCTCTCTGCGAAGAAATTCCTTCTCATCTTAGTCTTAGATGGTCAATCCCTTATATTGAAACGTGAATCCTCTGTTCTAGAGCGGTAACATTCTCTCAACATCAGTCCTGTACAGTCCCCTCAGAATACTATGTCCTGTAATGGTAGCACTGATGTCTGAAGAGAGACTGGATCATTTGGGATTATGCTCGCTGGAGTTTAGAGGAATGAGGGGGGATCTCATAGACTCCTATAAAATTCTAACAGAACTCGACAGGGTAAACACAGGAAGGATGTTCCTAATGACCAGGGAGTCCAGAACTAAGGGGGTAAGTCACAGGTTAAGGATACAGAATAGGCCATTTAGGTCTGACATGAGGAGAAATGTCTTCTCCCAGGGCATGGGAAGCCTGTGGAATTCTCTGCCACAGAAAGTGGTTGAGGCCAATGCATTGATAGATATAGTTCTTAGGGCGAAAGGGATCAAAGGGTATGGGGGAGAAAGGAGGAATAAGGGACTGGGTTGGATGATCAGCCGTGATCATATTGAATTGTGGAGCAGGCTTGAGGAGATGAGTGGTCTACTCTGGCTCCTATTCCTTTTCCTCACAGTGATTCACAATAATGACGCCAGAACTGCGAAGAAACAATAATGATGAAAGACCAAAAAGGGAAGGGTGAAAGTTTGTGAGGGGATTGAAATCCTCCAAACAATGGAAGGATTAGATAAGGAAGACACAGAAAAGGCTGAGACCAAAACTCAGCACCAAGGATATAAAATGGACCAATCCTGTCAAATCTAGACCTGGGGCAGCACGGTGGCTCAGTGGTTAGCACTGCTGCCTCACAGCGCCAGGGACCCCGGTTTGATTCCACCCTCGGGCAACTGTCTGTGTGGAGTTTGCACATTCTCCCCGTGTCTGCGTAGGTTTCCTCCAGGTGCTCCGGTTTCCTCCCATGGTACAAAAATCTGCAAGTTAGGGTGGATTGGCCATGCTAAATTGCCCATAGTGTTCAGGGATGTGTAGATTAGGTGGGTTATAGGAAATGGGTCTGTGTGGGATGCTCTGTGTGTCAGTGTGGACTTGTTGGGCCAAAGGGCCTGTTTCCACACAATAGGGATTCTAGAGGTAGACCCCAACAATTGGGGCTGACACATCAACAACAAATACCCCCCCTCTCACCACCCTACAAGTTGACCTTGGCATGTGTGCCATCCAAGGCGAACAAGACCATCGTAAAAGATCTAGTGCCCTGACCAAAACCTAGCAGGGAACTGAAACATTCGGAAACAGAGCAATGTGCTCGTGTTCAGTGCCAACCCTTTGAATCAGCCCACTCCCAGGCTCATCGAAAGCTTCAGCCATTTGACTAAAGCTCAAGGAGCAATTAGGGATGTGCAATAAATGCTGGCCTCTTAGTGACTCCCACATCCTATGAATGAATACATTTGAGAAAACACACTCTCATCGCTGTGAAACACTGGACACCATGAATGCTGCACGTCTAATCAAAGCAAAATTGCATTAAAAATAAAACACTTATCAATTACAAGCATTTAATTATAGATGTCAGCTGGATTCTGACATCTGAGTCAGAAGGCTGTGGGTTCAAGTCTGCCTTGGGGAAATTTGAGTTTATAATCCAGGCAGACGCTACATGCGTAGGTGTGAAGATTACTGTCTTTTGGAGCTCCCAACTTGAAACTGTGAGATTAAATCAAGGTCTATTTTGCCCTCGTGAGTGAATGTAAAAGGTTGATTTTGCAGAGGGATTCTCCCCAGAATCTTGACCAATCTTACTTGTCCGAACCAGGGTGACTAAAACGAATGTTCTGTCATGACCGCATTGCTCGCTGTGGGAGCTTCCTGTCTGTAAATTGGCTGTCACATTTCTTCCAATGGCAATAAGTGTTGCCTTGCAAAAGTACTGCATTAGCTGTAAAGCAAAGGAGTTGGTAAAGGCATGATATAAATGCAAGGCTGTCTTTCCTCTTAAGGTGAAACAGAACCTTATCTAACACAGTTAAAAGACGGAGTGACCTTAAAAGCAAAGGGTTGCTGCTTCAAATCAATATGACACACACCAAACCAACACGTGGTGTCATCGCCCAGTTTTATGATGTTGGTGGGCCTTCCCCATGAGCTCTGGTTGTGTAGTTAAGCTTGCAGCATTGCACATTGTTGGCACCAGGAGGTGCCATTGTTTGCTCTTCATGCAATACGTTTCTGCCGCCTGATTCTCGCTTTTGGATTTTGGGAGACGATCTCAATATTGTCACAGCAAACACTCGCACAAAGGCTCATGATTTCACTCACTCTGTCGGGACTTTTCTTTTAAACCTGTTTATGTGACAACTTCCCTCCTTCACAACATGATGAGATCCTTCTCATGGATTTTTAAAAAGGCTTGGACTGTTCCTGAATCTTTTCCCTTGGACAGTCTTTAAACCCTTCATCTGGACTGTGTTTTGAAACTATTCCCATTGGACTGTGTCTTTAAACCCTTCACAATGACTGTTTCTTTAAATCCCTTTCCCTGACTGTGTCAAGATATTCCTTGGGCTGTGCCTTTAATCCGTTCCCTTGAACTGTCTCTTTAAACTCTTCCCTCAGGCTGTCTTTTCAATCAACGTCTCACACAATCTCTTCAAATTATCCCTTCAGACTGTCTCCTTAAACCCTTCCCTCGGAATGTCTCTTTAAACTCCACCCTTGGGCTGTATCTTTAAACTATTACCTCAGATGTATCTTTAAACGCTTCCATGGAATATCCTATTAAATCCTCCCCTCTGATCGTCATTTAAATACATCCATGGACTGTCCTCTCTGTCAATTTTAAATTATTCGCTTGGCGTGTGTCTTTAAGCACTTCCACGAACTATCTCTTTAAATTCTCCACTCGGACTGTCATTTTTAAAACATTCCCTCGGATTGTATCTTTAAACTATTTGCTTGAGTTTGCATTTCAACCCTCCTCTCTGACTGTCTCTAAACTGACAACTTGAAGAGTGTTTTTAAACTCTCTCTCTTGTACTGTGCCTTTAAATAATTTCCTTAGACTGTATTTTTAAACAATTACATGGACTGTCTCTTTAAATCCACTTCTCAGAAGCCATTTTTAAACTAGTTTTTTGGGCTGTGTCCTTAAACACAAAGGACTGTCTCTTTAAATTCTCCTCACAGACTTTCATTTTTGAACTATTCCCTCACACTATGTCTTTCAATCCTTCCATGGACTATCTCTTTAAATCTTCCTCTAGGACGATCATTTTTAACCTATTCCCTCAGACTGCGCCTTTAAATCCTCCAGTCAGACTGTCTGTTTAGGAGTGTCTCTTTAAATCCTCCTCTTGGACTGTCAACTTTGGACTGTTCCCTTTGGCATCAGCATTAAACACTTCCCTGGACTGACTTTTTAGATCATTTTCTCAGGCTGTCATTTTTAAAATATTCCCTCCGATTCTATCTTTGAACACTTCCATGGACCGTTCCTTCAGGCTGTGAATGTAAACACATCCCCGCATTGTCTCTTTAAACCCAATGCACGGTCTGTCATTTTAAACATTTTCCTTGAAGTGTGTCTTTAAACACATCATGGAGTGACACTTTAAATCTTTCCTTTGGTCTGACCATTTTAATTTATTCCCTTGGTCTCTGTCCTTAAAAATCTCCATGGACTGTTTCTTTCCATCCTCTTCTAAGACTGTAATTTTTAAATATTCGCTTGGACTGTGTCATTAGGCATTTTGTGGACTGTGTCTTTGAATCCTCCTATTGAACTGTCTTGAAACTTTAAGCTAGTCCCCAGGACTGTATCTTAAAGCACTTCCACAGACAGTCTCTTTAAATCCTCCTTGCAGACTGTCATTTTAAATCTGTGTCTTTAAACATTTCCTTTGACTATCTCTTTAAACACGCCTATTGGATGATCAACTTTGGAATGTTCCTTTTGAATGTGCCTTTAAATCCTTCCATGAACTGTGTTTTTATATCCTCCTCTCAGACTGCCCTTTACAAACTGTTCCCTTGGACTGTGTCTTTAAACACTTCCATGGACAGTATCATAGAGTCATGCAGCAAGGAAACAGACCCTTTGGTCAACTCATCCATGCTGAACAGGTTTCCTCCCATTTTCCTGATCCTGGCCCCTATCCCTTTAAACTTTTCCTATTCATGTACATGTCCAAATGCCTTTTAAATGTTGTAACTGTAGCTGCACCTACCATTTCCTCTAGCAGCTCGCTCCAAACATGCACGACTCTCTGTGCAAAACAATTGCCCCTCAGCTCCCTTTTAAATCTTTCCCCTCTTACCTTAAACCAATGCCCCCCTAGATTTGAACTCCTCAACCCTGGGGTAAAGACCTTGGCTATTCACCCTATCCATGCCCCTCATGATTTTATAAACCTCTATAAGGTCACCCCTCAGTCTCTGATGCTCCAGGGTAAAAAGTCCCAGCCTATCCAGCCTCACATAACTCAAACCCTCCAGTCTCGGTGACATCCTTGTAAATCTTTTCTGCACCCTTTCCAGTTTAATACCATCCTTCCTTACAGCAGGGCAACATGAATTGTACACGGTACTCCAAATGTGGTCTTACAATGTTTTGTATAGCTGTAACAATCATGTCCCAACTCCTATGCTCAATGCACTGGCCAATAAAGGCAGGCGTGCCAAATGCCTTCCTCACTACCCTGTCTACCTGTGATGTAACTTTCAAGAAACTATGCACCTGCACCCCTAGATCTCTTTGTTCAACAACCCTCCCCATGACCTTACCATTAAGTGTACAAGTCCTGCCCTGATTGGCCTTACCAAAAGGCAACACCCCACGTCTGCCACTCCACAACCCAGTGGCCATTCTGATCAAAATCCCGTTGTACTCTGCGGTAACCTTCTTTGCTGTCCACTACACCTCCAATTTTGATGCCATCTGCAAACTTACTAACAACGCCTCCTGTCTTCTCATCCAAATAATGTATATAAATGACGAACAACAGTGGACCCAGCACTGATCCTTGTGGTACAACGCTAGTCATAGGCCTCCAGTCTGAACACCAACCCTCTACCACCACCCTCTGTCTCCTACAGTCAAGCCGATTTTGTATCTTGCTAGCTCTCCCTGGATCCCATGTCATCTAAACTTAAAAACCAGTCTATCATGCAAGACCTTATCGAAGCCTTGCTAACGTCCATGTGCAGGGATTGTAACAAAGTCAGCCAGGTGGACCTCTTAGAATACCATCCCACCAGCATCCACATCTAGACGTTCATCAGACACCATTTCCACTACCTCCAGCGAGATGCCACTACCTGACACATATTCCCCTACTCTCCCTTGTCTGCCTTCAGCAGGGACTGTTCCCTCAGGGACTCCCTGGTCCACACTTCCTTCACCCCCGACACCCCCCCACAGCCCTACGGCACCTTTCCCTATAACCGGCGAAGGTGCAACACCTGCCCATTTACTTCCTCCCTCCCCAGTATCCAAGGGCCCAAACATACCTTCCAGGTGAAGCAACACTTCACCTGCGCTTCCCAGAATCTAGTCTACTGCATTCGCTGCTCACAATGTGGTCTCCTCTACATTGGGGAAACAAA
>NC_063372.1:2021002-2028732 GCF_021869965.1 Rhincodon typus
GTAGGCCCCAAACCTCAGAGGCAATGTCGGAATTCGCATGGACACAAAATCCTAACTGGAAGGATTTTGTTGTTGATGAGGCATTGCAAGGACAGTTGTTGAAATAGTGCGAGTTAATGTGGACTCTGGAGTTTGGTATCAAGCAAAATTGATGTGGAAAGGTGCCAGTGAAACACAATCTTCGAAAATGTTAGCTATATTTAAGCCCATGTGAAGCACTTGATAGTGTGCCAGCTACAATAAGCCTGGCCATGTTTGAGCTTGGTCACAATGTCAGTGTTATTTAAAGATACAAACCAACAAATAACAGGTGCAGCTCTGAAAGGGCGGGTAAGATGGGGATATGTGTTGCCCCCTCGAAGGACACTTAACAGAGGGTGAAAATGTCAGCTGATGTATTGACAGCTTCACAGCCTTAAGAAAGCCACTGTATCAATGAGATCCCCATCCCTCCATATTGTTGTCCCGTGACAAACATAGAAACATAGAAAATAGGAGTAGGCCATTCAGCCCTTAGAGCCTGCTGCGCCATTCTGTAGAATCATGGCTGATAATCCAACTCGATATCCTGTTCCTACTTTCTTCCTTTGAACCCTTTAACCCTAAGAACTATATCTGACTCCTTCTTGAAAATATTTAATGTTTCGACCTCAACCGCCATCTGTGGCAGAGAATCCCACAGGTTCCCCACTCTATGGGTGAGGACATTCCTCCTCATTTCAGTGGTAAATCACCTACTCCATATACTTAGACTGTGACCACTGGTCATCAGGAACATCCTTCCTGGTATGGTGGCACAGTGGTTAGCACTGTTGCCTCACAGTGCCGGGGACCTGGGTTTGATTCCAGCCTCGGTTTGCACGTTCTCCCCCGTGCCTGTTTGGGTTCCCTCTGGGTGCTCCGGTTTCCTCCCACAGTCCAAAGATGTACAGGTTAGGTGGATTAACCTTGGGAATGCAGGATTACAAAAATAGGGTAGGGAGGTGGGTCTGGGTGGAACATCCATTGGATGGTCGGTGTGGATTCGATGGTCCGATTGGCCTGCTTATAGACTGTAGGGAGTCTATGATTCTGGCTGTGTCAGAATTTTGTAGGTTTCCATAAGATCCCCCCTCATCCTTCTAAACTCCAGTGAGTATAGTCCTAACCGATCCAATTTCTCTTCATACGTCAGTCCTGCCATCCCAGGAATCAGTCTGTAAAACCATCACTGCACTCCCTCTATTGCCATTTACATGCCAGGAGTCTGGAACTTGTTATCGGGGAAAGGTGGCTTGGGTGTTTGGCAGTAGCGGTGGTGGTGGTGAGGAGGTTAACTGTTTCACAAGTTGCTGGACCTCGATGCTATCCACTCACTCAGTGCTCTGCTCGCACGGAGCTGCACATATTCAGACATATGCATTTGTCCTCTGGAAGAAAAAGGAACATATCCTGGCCTTTCATTTTTGTTTTGATTAAATAAAATTATTGGGGATAATAGATCCCTGGTGCATTCTCCATGGCCTTGGCTCAACCAATCAGGTTTGGCTTGCCACCCGACCAGCATCCTTTTCACATGCAGCATAAATTGCTTGTTCCCATTGAGATTTGGCATTCTTGCACTTGGATCCTGATGAGGGCAAGATCAAAAAGCTTCAACAGCTTTGTCTCTTTTCTCAGCAATGTTCGCCATTTGTGTATAATATGTGATCGACTTCATTGCAGTGGCAAACACTCTTAGCCAATAAGTTACCTTATTTTACGGGGGATGGGCAAATAGATTGCAAAGTAAAATATGTTGCCAGGAATTCTGAGATTGGGTACAACACAGTCAGATGTAAAAATAGAATTTCCTATTTTCTTTCTTGATTCAATTAGAGGGTGTGAGCATTACTGGGAAAGCCAGCATTTATTAACCATTCCTCATTGTTCTTGAGAAGGTGGGGTGTGTTGGTGAGTCACCTTCTTGAATACGACTGAGTGGCTTGTGAGGCCATTTCAGAGGGCAGTTAAGAATCAATCCTATCGCTGTGGGTCTGGAGTCACGTGTAGGCCACACCGAGTAAGGACAGCAAATTTCCTTCCTTATACATATACTATGTACATCTGTAATATAGTACTTCCTCTATTTTTGTACCTAAGATTTGTACCGAAGATGGCACTGTGTGTTGGCAACATTATACACTTTTCGTTGTACTCCTGTTCTTTTGTAACTTAACTACACGTGAGAATAGACGTAATTGTAATTCTAAAGGGCAGGAGCGAACCCAATGGGAATTTCTAACCAATAATCCAGCAGTTTTAGCTCCAGATTTATTTTGTTTTTGTAGCATTTGCAGCTATGGGTCTAACCCTGAAAAGTGTAGGTTTGGTGTCTTTTTGGTGGTATGGACTGGATGGGCCGAAAGGCCTCTTCTGTGCTGGATGGTTCTATGATTTTCATTAGCTCAATTTCAGGTCCTTGCCTGCCATGGCAGGATTTGAACTCATGTCAGATTATTAGCCCACATCAGCTCACACTTTTCTACATTAAACTGCATCTGCCACTCGTCAGTCTATGTTGGTACAATTTTAATTTCCCGTTGCAGTGGACAAGTATCAGCTTTGCTGTTTTCCACTGCTTTGGTCCCATTTGGCAAATTTAGACATTTTCCTCTATATTCTAACATCGAAGTCATTTATATACATCACACAAAGCAGTAGTCCTAGTACCAACCCTTGGAGACCGCTGACTACCAGCCTCTAGTCAGAAAAACAAGCAGTTACCACGAATCGCTACATTGTGCCCTTAAGCTAACTTTCTACCCAGCTGGATGCAGATCCTACTATACTAGGAGTCACAGTCTTATTAAGCAGCCTTTAATATGGCACAAATGCCAGGCATTTTAGGCTATGGACTAAATGCAGGTAAATGGGATCAGTGCAGTTCGGTCAGTGTAGACATGGTGGGCTGAAGGGCCTGTTTCTGTGCTGTAAGACTCTATGACTTTCTCCATCACCAGATTACTGGAGCAGTAACTTTACTGATACTGACAGAACACAGCACTGTTTGAGGTGTCGTCATTCGGTTGTGGATATTAAACCAGGCAGAAGCTACAAAAGCTTAAACGCATGTATGAACAGATTCAAGAACAGCTTCTTCCCAGCTGTTATTAGACTTCTGAATGGACCTCTCTAATTTCAAATCTAATGTTGATCTTGCTTTTTGTGCAATATTGTATAACTTTGTATTCCTCACTCTGTTCAGTGACCCTATGATCTTTGTATGGTATTATTTTCCTGAGCTGCATGCAAAACAAAAACTTTTCACTGTACCTAGGTACATGTGACAATAATAAATCAAATCAGATCAAATCAATGCTTTGCCTGCCCTTTCAGGTGGATGAGCTGGGACCCCGTGGTATCATTTTGAAGCAGAGAAAGGGATTTCTCTGCCCTGCGCTACCGTCGTGCAGGAGAAAAGGCTCCATCAGTCACAACTCCATGGAAATCTTTGGGAGGTCTTGCTGAGTGAATGTTTGCTGCTCTGTTTTTCTTGCATTGCAAGCTGTAAGAGATACATCTGACATCTTGTAGCGCCTTTCACATAGGCTGTGAAAGGCGCTACAGAAATGCACGCTTACTCGCTGCAATCAGCATCCGAGTCAATTCCGCTAGGTCTCACTGGAGTTTGCCCCCACCTCCCACTCCCATTTGCTGGCCTGGGCGAGGGTGCTCGTTAATACCTCACCACATCAACGCTTTTCTGATGGGAATTGCCAATCAGCAGTCAGCATGGGATCGTTCTGTGCTGTAAACACATTTCACATCAAGCCGGAAAACTGAGGGTGCTTTTTTATCCGAATGGATTAAGGCATATATTCTACACGTGATAAAGCAGCATGCTAACCCCCCAACCCCCGGTAAGCAAAGGTGTTGTCTATTTGTGCCAAAGGTTAAGGCTGCTGGTTGCTGATACCCTGATTGATGAAAGGCCTGTCAGATGCCCACTGTATATGTGGCTGCCAGTGCTGGGCAAACAGCTGCAAGAATATTTTGCTTCATGCTTTTTGATGAAGCATGTCAGATGGATTTGCTGCTCCAAGGAAACAATTATTTCCTATTAATAAGTGCAGGCGAGCAGCAATATTCAATGAACAACTGAGTGAGAGGGACAGCGAATCTGACAGTGACCCTTTCAGAGCTGTGTCTTCCCTAGCTATACAACAATTTTGCATTTATCTAGAGCCTTTGACATACTAGGGACATCCCCCTGGTACTTCGCAACAGTATCATGAAACGAAATTTGGCACCAAACCATGTAAGGAAATATTGGGACAGGAGACTCAGTTTAACAGTGTGGAGCTGGAGGAACACAGCAGGCCAGGCAGCATCAGAGGAACAGGAAAGTTGATGTTTCGGTTCGGAACCCTTCTTCAGAAAATCCCATTTCAGAAGAAGGGTCCCAACCTGAAACGCCAGCTTTCCTGCTCCTCTTATGCTGCCGGGCCTGCTGTGTTCCTCCAGCTCCACACTGTGTTATCTCTGACTCCAGCATCGGCAGTTCTTATTATCTCAGACACAGTTTAAGAACGGTTTTGAAGGAGGAAGGGGAAGTGCAGAAGGCTGGAAAAGGATTCCAGAGCTTAAGGCCCAAGCATGCTGAAGGCACAGCCATTATTGGTGGAGAGATGACAGCCAGAGATGGGAAGAAGCCAAAATTGGAGGAGTGTAGATATCTCTGTTGGCATCTATTCACTCATGGTTACAAGTGTAATTAGAGTAGCAATGAGATCCTCCACGATTATAAAGTCGGGAAAGATACAAGGTCACCAGTCTCCCCAGATATGTGCATCATTCCAGGCAAGATAGGACAGAGAAGTGCCACATACAAACCCTAACACACACACACCCTGATACACCCACACCCTGACATACACACACTCACTGATACACATATACACACACACTCATACATACACAGTTACACACACTCTCACTCACTCACACACACACACACATACACACACACACACACACAAACCCAGACACACATGCTCACTTGTACACACTCGCTCACTCATATACACACACTCACAAACCCAAACACACCCACATACACACACACTCTTGCTCACACATACACTCACAAACCCAGACACACACACTCACTTATACACACATTCACTCATATACATACATGCGCAAACCCAGACACACACACACTTACATACATACAGATACACACACACACATGTTTCTATGGCATTTAAGAGTGGCATTTGTAAAAGGTACCTAAGGATGGTCACCAGCCATCAATCTGCATTCCAACAGTTGGCTGGAGAAAATTTTGAAATACCAAACTTTGATGCTCCTCCAGTTGATATTTTGTTACACTCCAACTAAAGTACGGAATGTCAATGCACAATGTCATTCACATTATACTAAGTCTCTGATGCACACACAATACTTTGCTGCAAAGATCATGATGTGCAGAGAGCACAAAAATGTTCCTCAATTATGCATGCTTCCATTGATCAGCGAAAGGAACAATGTCAGTCTGGCTCATGTCAGTCAGTATTCATCCAGTAATAACTGTTGTATAAAAGTCAGTCATTGTTTAGCACTTGACAAAACAATGACAGACAACTTTGTGGTTCAAACAAAAGGGAAATACACTGTGGATTCTTCCTAATCACTAAATATGGTGGGGAAAGGCAGGAAAATTGAGGGAATGGCATGAGATTAGCAATGAGGAGCTTCCCACTGTCAAGAGCAAAAAAGTCATATTTTCCATTTCTGAGTGTGGAGTGGTGAGATGAGATTCTCACTAGTGAGCAGTGAGAGGACTTTAGCATGCATCAACATTATTAACCTTTTTATTATTCCACCATCATGCCTCATTTATCTGCAGTTTCCCATTCCCTCGCCTGCTGGATAGAAATGAGATGGTGGCCATTCTGGATGGGAAAGTTTCCTGGCAACTCTGGCTCGCCATTTACTTCTCTGCAATTGCCATTAGTGTTTTGCATGGCCATTAACCTCATGCACCCACTGTCTAGCTGCCAGAGCTTGACCAGACACACGGTGACACCAGTGCCAGGAATCCTGTGAGGTCCTGACAATGTCCTGTACTTTCCCTGGGTGGGAGAATATGATGGCTGGGTGCCATAGTGCTCCATATGTCATGAGGCAGGTTTGAGAAGAGACCATGAGAAATCTCACTGGGGCTCACAGAGAGAAACCCTCAATGAAATTCACCAAAATTGACATTGGCCACTCTGTGGTAAGATTTAGCCTACAGTCATGATGGAGGTGAATTCAAAATGAAGCAGTCAGGATGTATAAAATAAGTAACATTCACACCACACAAATACCAAGCAATGACCATCTCTAATAAGAGACAATCTAACCACTGCCCATTGACATTTAATGGCATGGCCATCACTGAATCCCCCATTATCAACATCCCAGGGGTACCATTGACTAGAAATTCAACTGGACTCGTCAAATAAATATTGTGTTTACAAGAGGAAGCCAGAGGCTGGGAATACTGCAGCAAGTAACTCACTTCCTTACTCCCCAAAGCCTGTCCATCATCTAGAAAGCACAAGTCAGGAGTGTGATGGAATACTCCCCACTTGCCTGGATGGGGGCAGCTCCAACAGCATTAGAAGCTTGATACCATCCAGGAAAAAACAGCCTGCTCAATTGGCACCACATCCACAAACATCTACTCCTTTCACCACCGACGCTCAGTAGCAGCAGTGTGTACCATCTACAAGATGCACTGCAGAAATTCACCAAAGATCCTCAGGCAGCACCTTCCAAACCCACAACCACTTCCATCTAGAAGCACAAGGGCAGCAGATTCATGGGAACACCACCCCCTGCAAGTTCACATCCAAGCCAGTCCCCATCCTGACTTGGAAATATATCGCCGTTCCTTCAGTGTCACTGGGTCAAAATCCTGGAATTTTATCCCTAAGGGCATTGTGGGTCAACCTACAGCACATGGACTGCAGCGGTTCAAGAAGGCAGCTCACCCCCACCTTCTCAAGGGGGCAATTGGGGATGGGCAATAAATGCTGGCCAGTCTGTGATAGCCACATCCCATGAGTGAATAACATAAAAGGTGACTAAAATGAGAATAGTGTCCATGAATACTTTAACAAAGAGTTATAAGGAAGTCATTGCCCACCTAAAGACTCCGAAAGACAATGTTCCAAACAAACTTCAACCACAGCCATTGCCCAATGGGCTTTCTAAGCCAGTTCTCCTCCCTGACTAAGGGTTACTGCTCAGGAATAATCTCATTTCTGTTGAGTAAATGGTCAACATTTGAATACTGAGATTGGAAGCTACGTCAGCAGTGGAAAAACACTGAAGACAGAGGCAGCAATGTAATTCACGACAGAAATGTGGAGGTTGTTTAGGGAGCAGTTGCGAAGAGTACTGGATAGGTTTGTCCCACTGAGGCAAGGAAGGGATGGTAAAGTGAAGGAGCCTTGGATGACAAGACATGTGGGACATCAAGTCAAGAGGAAAAAGGAAGCTTACTTAAGGTTGAGGAAGCAAGGATCAGACACGGATCTAGAGGTCTACAAGGTAGCCAGGAAGGAACTGAAGAATGGACTTAGGAGAGCTAGAAGGGGATATGAGAAAACCTTGGTGGGTAGGATCAAGGAAAACCCCAAAGCGTTCTATGCTTATGTGAGGAACAAAAGGATGACCAGAGTGAAGGTAGGGCCAATCAGGGATAGTGGAGGGAA
>NC_063372.1:2028832-2029340 GCF_021869965.1 Rhincodon typus
GATGACCAGAGTGAAGGTAGGGCCAATCAGGGATAGTGGAGGGAACTTGTGTGCAGAGTCAGAGGAGGTAGCGAGGTCCTTCATGAATACTTTGCTTCAGTATTCACCAGTGAGAGGGACCTTGACATTTGTGAGGACAGCATGAAACAGGCAGATATGCTTGAATAGGTTGATGTTAGGAAGGAGGATGCGTTGAAATTTTGAAAAACATGAGGATAGATAAGTCCCCTGGGCCAGACGGGATATACCCAAGGTTACTACGGGAAACGAGGGAAGATATTGCTGGCTGCCCCTTTGGAAATGATCTTTGCGTCCTCGCTGTCCACTGGAGCCATACCAGATGATTGGAGGGTGGCAAATGTCATTCCCTTGTTCAAGAAAGGGAATAGGGATAATCCTTGGAATTACAGACCTGTCAGTCTTACTTCTGTGGTGGGCAAATTATCGGAGAGGATTCTGAGAGGTAGTATTTATGATTATTTGGAAAAACACAGTTTGATTAGAAATA
>NC_063372.1:2029440-2042476 GCF_021869965.1 Rhincodon typus
CAGGGATCTGTTCTGGGACCTCTGCTGTTTGTGATCTTTATAAATGACTTGGATGAGGAAGTGGAAGGGTGGGTTCATAAGTTTGCCGATGACACGAAGGTTGGTGGAGTTGTGGACAGTGTGGAGGACTATTGTAGGTTGCAATGGGGCATTGACAGGATGCAGAGCTGGGCAAAGAAGTGGCAGATGGAATTCAACCCAGAAAAGTGTGAAGTGGAAGGTCAAATTTGAATGCAGAATACAGGGTTAATGGCAGGATTCTTGGCAGTGTGGAGGAACAGAGGGATCTTGGGGTCCACGTCCATAGATCCCTCAAAGTTGCTACCCAAGTTGATAGGGTTGTAAAGAAGGCATATGGTGTGTTGGTTTTCATCGGCAGGGGAATTGAGTTTAAGAGCCGCGAGATTATGCTGCAGCTCTATAAAACGCTGGTGAGATCACACTTGGAATATTGTGTTCCGCTCTGGTCACCTCATTATAGAAATGATGTGGAAGCTTTAGAGAGGGTGCAGACGAGATTTACCAGGATGCTGCCTGGACTGGAGGGCAGGTCTTATGAGGAAAGGTTGAGGGAGCTAGGGCTTTTTTCATTGGAGTGAAGAAGGATGAAAGGTGACTTGATAGAGGTGTACAAGATGATGAGAGGCATAGATAGAGTGGATAGCCAGAGACTTTTTCCCAGGGCGGAAATGACTATTACAAGGGGGCATAATTTTAAGGTGATTGGAGGAAGGTATAGGGGAGATGTCAGAGGTAGGTTCTTTACACAGAGAGTGGTGGGTGTGTGGAATGCGCTGCCAGCAGTGGTAGTGGAGTCAGATATTTTAGGGACATTTAAGCGACTCTTGGATAGGCACATGGAGGATAGTAAAATGTAGGGTATGCAGGGTAGTTTTAGTAGGATAATAGGTCGGCACAACATCATGGGCTGAAGGGCCTGTACTGTGCTGTACTGTTCTATGTTCTATGTAATCTTGTGCTAAGCCAATGTGTATATCATTCATAGAATATGAATAAACAGTTACCTTGAAAAGACTCAAGACTCCAACAACGTTTCTCAAAGACAAGCTCCTCAACCTCCTCAAAGATTACCTACTCAACCTCCTCAACTAATCTAAATGACAACCTACTTACCCTTTTCAAAGATAACCTCCTCAATGTCTCTTAAAGGCAACCTACTCAACCTCCTTAAAGATTACCTCCTCGAAGACAACCTCCTCAACCTTCTTGAAGGTACCATACATAACAGGAGAACTTCTCTCAATACACAGTGCCACTCAAGCATATGTATAAAATCCTCACTGCATGCTTCTGCGAATGCTGTTAACTAGAAATGTACTTTCTAATTATAATATAGCATTTTTAGTAGTTTATACTGTATTGCAATGTACCATCACCCAATAAAACCTCAATAATTCAACAAAATGAATTTTACTCAAAGGACCAAACCTTGCATTGGCACAACAATGTTTGTGACCAGTCCAGAATGGAGTGCAATTTTCATCTTTATAGCAGTTTAAATGATTCTGGGCAATTCAATAGCCATTCACCCAGAGCAGACCTTCTCTCAATTTGGCACAAGTTGGCAGTGAATTTGCCAAGATCACAGCTTGAATGAGAGGAACTTCTGGAAAGCATTTAATTCTCAGATTAAGTTTCAAAGTTGAATTCAGTAGGCTTTTATTAGAATTGTACAAGTTTTGATGATTGCATAATGTCAAAAATAGCATTGATGGCTTTACTCCCCAACAGTAGTTCAGAAAGTAATTGGCAGCTCAACATACCTGGAGAAGTTATATGATGAATTTGCTCATTCCTGATGTATATTGCTGTAGATGAATACTAGCTCTGCCGTGGAATTAAGGCATTTGATATTTGATTGGTAACGTCACAAATAGTTGATTGTTTAAACCAATTGCAATTTTTGGTTTTATGTATATCTTTATGAAGTGTGACACTTTTTAGACCGCACAATTCTTCATATGATTCCATCTGATCTTACCTTAGATAAAGTAACAATAAAAAGCCCTTTGGTCCCTGAACACCAAGTGTTTAAATTAATGCCTGCCCATGCTAACTAATAAGAAAGACAGACTTGTGGACAGAGCATGGTGCTCAGTGGTTAGTTCTGCTGCCTCACAGCGCCAGGGATCTGGGCTTGATTCCAGCCTGGGCTGGCTGTCTGTGTGAAGTTTGCACATTCTCCCTGTGTCTGCGTGTGTTTCTTCTGGGTGCTCCGGTTTCCTCCCACAGTCCAAAGATGTGCAGGTTAGGTGGATTAGCCATGCTAAATTGCCTCTCGTGTCAGGGATGTGCAGGTTAGGTGGGTTAGCCATAGGAAATTACCCACAGTGTCCAGTGATTGTTGGGTTGTGGCTAGGGTGGGACGCTCTTCAGAGTGTTGGTAGAGGACATGATAGGCTGAATAGCCTGTTCCAAGCAGATAGATGCACAGGATCGTAATTCTTGATTTTCGTGCCCACAAATGGAACTTGAAGCCCGTACCTTGTGATTCAGGAGCAAGTGAGGTTGAGCCACAAATATCCAGCTGAGTGATGGCATAACCCTAGGGTGTAATATTAGGACTTGCAACCTGGGCTGGGTACATGCATTTTGCACATGCCCGTATGTCCATCTCTCCAACCTGCTTGAAGGTGGACTGCGAAAACACTTGGTGAGATGAGACCTGGTTTATTTCCATGGGCTACAAGTGAACGTACAGAGGGACAGTGCAATTAAATCAGCATAATACAAGTTTACAAAGTAACTCAGAGTGCTCTTTCTCATTGTGAGCACTGGTCGCAATCCAGTGAAATAATTGAAACTGAGGAATACTTGCCGAAATATAATGGAGGCTGGAATGTAAAGTGAACCTGAATGTTTAGGTCTGATTTATCCCAATGAACCATCAATATCTTGGATCAGCATTCACCCTGTGTACAAGAGTGTGAAACAATTGTCCCTAAAAGGTTTTGCAAATTTCTCAAACTTAAAAGTTCAGTATGGATTACCCCCAACGCATTACCCTTGGCAATCCTAAAGCAATTCAAAGTAACCATATAATTCCTTTAATGCTGACTGGTATTTCATTACAAGTTGCTCCAACAGCATCTGTCTCATGCAAGAACTGTCTGTTCTGTCTCTTTTACTGGACTGGAATCTGATAATGTTACAGCAATATAATTTTTCTTTAATGGCCTCTGCACTGTAAATCAGTTCGACAGCAGTAACACTCGTCCAATCTGATCTCTGCAGCCCCAATGCAGATTATGAGGAAAATTTTTGCTGAAATGGGGCTCTCTTAAACTGCTACTGAACAATAGCAAGATCTTATCACCAGCTCTTCAATGTGAAAGTTGGACATTTGACTATAATCAGGCTTCCTGTCAGTGGCAAAGGGCAAGTGGGGATACTTGGCATTAGGTTTGAGACAGGAAAAAGAATATGAGCCATCCATGTGAGTTCGTGTGACACCTTACCACTTGCTAATTTAGCAGAGGCATTTAGCCAGTTAACATAAGCTGCTTGTCACCAACATGATGACGATCTTGTTGTAACTGCCCCTACACTGCCAAGAGGGAGGCAGCAAAAAAAGGTCTTTGATCTTATTAGCTCAGGTGCCTGTTTGATGTCCTTTTAGGCTCTTCTACAAGGATTTCTTTGCAGTGGTCGCCAAGACTGACTCCTGTCGCTCACGGCAGTCTACGATCACCAACTGCACCAGAATTACCCTGGAGAATTTACTCTGAGAAAGTAGGATGGCACAGTGGTTAGCACTTCTGCCTCACAGTGCTAGGGCTCTGGGCTCAATTCCACTGTCAGGTGACTGTTTGTGCGGATTTGCACATTCTCCCTATGCCTGTGTGGGTTTCCTCTCACTGTCCAAAATGTGCAGGTTAGGTAGATTGGCCATGGGAAATACAGTGATCGAGCCAGATTCAATGGGCTGAATGGCCTGCTCCCACACTGTAGGAGATCTACTGGGGGGGAGAAAAAGGTCGCAAAGAAAAGCCAATGGGAGGCCAGGAGAACAAATAGACCGAATCCGAATGCTCTTTTCCCACCTGAGTTTCAATTTTGCCAAGTCTTGGGGTCGGTTTCTCTTCGATTGGCCAAATAGCTTCCTTCTGCTCCTACTTCTTCATCCCGCACTGGATGTCACTCACAGCGGATGACCACGCTGCTGTTGTAGGAACTTGCTGTGCAAACATCACTAGCATGCCTCCCATGTTACAAGAGTGGCTGTGCTTCGAGAAAGAACCTCATTGGCTGCAGAGCGGCTTGGGACAGGCTGTGTTGGTGAAAGACCTTCTGCAAATGTAAGGCTTTTGAAGTGTAGTTACTACTGGAACATATTAAATGTAACAGCCAACTTGGGCACAACAAGCTCCTACAAGCAGAAAGGCGGTAATGACCGGGCAATTTGCTTGGCTGTGATGTTGATTGAGGCACACACCTTGGTGAGGACATGGATGGGGTAGGGGGAAACACAGCTTTGCTCCTCCACACTGTGGGAGGTCTGTTGCGGCGAGGTGGTTCGGTGCTTAGCAATGCTGCCTCACAGAGTCAGAGACTCAGGTTTGATTCCACCCTTGAGCGACTGTATGGAGTTTGCACATTCTCCCTGTGTCTGCGTGGGTTTCCTCCGGGTGCTCCGTTTCCTCCCACAGTCCAAAGATGTGCAGGTTAGGTGGACTGGCCGTGCTAAATTGCCCTGTAGTGTGCAGGCTAGTTGGGTGAGCCATGGGGAGTGCTGCGTCACAGGGATAGGGTGGGATGCTCTTCGGCAGCTCGGTGTGGAATTGATGGACCAAATGGCCTGCTCTTGCACTGTAGGGATTCTATGATTCCACCTCCACCGAAGAGAAGACATGGCCTTTTTAAGATGGAGTCCTTAAACAGTACAGCATTCCCTCAGCCCCACATTGGGTGCAGTAGACTAGATTTTGATGGGCAAGTGATGAGTGAGCCTTGAACCTGCAATGTGAATATGCACAGATGCATAGCTGAAGGAAAAGTGAATACCCAGAGGGTGCCTGCCACGCCTGATGAGGGGTATTGACAAGGTGGCTCTGAGTAGCTTAGAAATCCTCTAAACCAGGATCGGCAGCCACTGGGCCCAGGGCCTTCACAATTCAACAGACAAGTATGGAGGGAGGGTCAAATTATCCTGGGGAAGGGGGGCGGGGTGGGGAAAAGCAGAGGGGAAAGAAACAGCATCTCATTCCTCGTCAATCATCCATAATTACAGCACTGTGATTGCACTCAATAAAGGGCACATTCACCAGCGACATTCAGAACTCAGCTTAATTCTCCCGATTAGGATCTTGGGATAGTACATGGAAGCCAAGCATGAACATTTGGCCATTATTGCTGATAAAGGTCCCCCATTACACTATCTTTTTTTTTGATGCCATTTTGCAAGTCATAGAATCTGGTCCATAGCATAAATTCAAATAAACTTGCTGAGGACTATATGCTGGTGGACAATAGGTCCATTGAGTAATGGGAAACAACCAGGCAGGGTTTTGAAAGTTGTGGGAAGAATGGGAGTTCTGTCCAGAACTGTATAATTTATTTCCATCGCGTTACAATGTACAATAGCACAATGGGAAGAAATGGCTCTGACGCACTCCAAAGGAAACTCCTTTTATTTTCCACAATTCCGTCAGCTAGTCTCCATTGTGGAGGCTAAAGTGCGACTGGGTACACAATCGCCAGTGATCGCAAATTCCGATTGCTCTGTAATTTATCTCCCTTTTCCTCTGACTGTCGCTTTGTTTCCTTGACACTTTTGTTTCCCAACCGCTCGTAGCTATCTGTCATATTCTCCACTCCCGCCATCGCTCCCTCATGGAAGCTGCATGGAAACTTCGCTCAGCTGTCGACCTGATAGTCACAGGGATAGGTTGGCCATTCAGCCCCTTTAGTCCTCAGGTCCCCCCTCCAGCAGCCAGCATAGTTTAGTGACAGTGTACCCAGGGGTGCCCTCAGTCTGTGGGAGCACTGTAACTCAATCAGCTGCAGGAAATACCATCATAGAATCCCTACAGGGTGGAAGCAGGCCATTTGGCTCATTGAGTCTGCACTGACCCTCCATACAGCATCCCACCCAGACCCACCCTACCTACCCTATCCCTGCATTTCCCATGGCTAATCCACCTAGCCTGCACATTATAGGCAATTTAGCATGGCCAATCCACCTCAGCTGCACAACTTTGGATTGTGGGAGGAAACCCACGCAGACGCGGGGAGAATGTGCAAACTCCACACAGACAGTCACCTGAGCGTGGAACTGAACATGGGTCCCTGGCGCTGTGAAGCAGAAGTGCTAGCCATAGGGCCACCATAAATAGTATGGAGGACGATGGACTCTGGTCCTCCTGGACCGCCTCAGCAGCTCGAGAGGACCTGCAAGTGTGATACCTCGATGGGGAGGAGCCACTGGAGGTTGCAGCTGGAACTGGTTTTGCTCACATCTTTGTAACTTCTTTGTAACAGCCCAGCCACAGCAACAACGCACCATGTTTTGGCTGGATCTGTGTGGGGAATGTAAGAAACAAAATAGTGATGTGAGCAGTCAGCGTTCACATCCCTCCCAATTGATGGTGTACCATAACCCTCCACCCAGTGGGACATAGTGCACTCTCATAAGGATGGTCATGCAATGTCTTTCCTTGGACATTGAACACTGGACAAGAGGAAGCTGCACATCAATGAAGTGAGATTAACCAACAAGGAGATGTTATTGGATGTAAATAGGCCTCTTATGGATCACTAACAAAATTCGCATCTCACTGGTCAACACACAGTTGGAAAGCGCAACTTTTCGCTCTCGATGCCTGGAAGCTCCTTGTTGTCAATCTCACACCATTCTCCCGACTTTCTCACCATTGTCCACATTGGTCAGGGGCTGGCAAGCTTCCACCCTATGCCAATGTATTTCACACACGTGGGACCCTGATGGGCAGCAGGAAACAGACTTCCACCCTGCCAGTCTACAGATGAATGGCATTTCAAGGCATTTTTATCCACGATAAGAAACAGTAATAATGGACAATCTAACCAGCGCCCCTTTACATTCAATGGCATTACCAACATTGAATCCCCCATTATCAACGGTGGCGAGTAACTCATCTCCTGACTCCCCAAAGCCTGTCCACCATCTACAAGGCAAACCTTGATCAGATGGGCCAATGGGCCAAGGAGCAGCAGATAGAGTTTAATTTAGATGAATGTGAGGCCGGGAATTTGGAAAGGCAAACCAGGGCAGGGCTTACACATTTAATGGTAAGGCCCTGGGGAGCGTTGCCAAAAAAAGAGTCCAAGGGGTGCAGGCGCATAGTTCCTTGAAAGTGGAGTCACAGGTAGACAGGGCGGTGGAGAAGGCGTTTGGTACGCTTGCCTTTATTGGTCAGTGCATTGAGTATAGGAGTTGGGAGGTCATGTTGCAGGTATACAGGACATGGGTTAGACCACTTTTGGAATACTGTGTTCAATTCTGTGTTCAATAGGAAAGGTTTAGAGGGATATGGGCCAAATGCTGCCAAATGGGACTAGATCAGTTTAGGATACCTGGTTGGCATGGACGGATTGCACCAAAGAGTCTGTTTCCTGTTTCCATGCTGTATAACTCTTCGACTTAGTCAGGCGTGTGATGGAATACTCCCCACTTGCCTGGATGGTTGCAGTTCCAACAGCAGAAGAAGCTTGACACCATCCAGGATAAAGCAGCCCCCTTGATTGGCACTACATCCACAAACATCCATTCCCTCCACCACCGACGCTCAGTAGCAGCAATGTGTTCTGTCTACAAGATGCACTGCAGAAATTCACCAAGGCTTATCAGACAGCATCTTCCAAACCCACAACCACTTCCATCTAGAAGAACAAGGGCAGCAGATACATGGGAACACCAGCCTCTGCAAGTTCCCTTCCAAGCCACTCACCGTCCTGACTTGAAAATATTTCGCTGTTCCTTCAGGGTCACCAGGTCAATATCCTAGAATTCCCTCCCCAAAGGCATTGTGGGTCTACCTACAGCACATGGACTGCAGTGGTTCATGAAGGCAGCTCACCACCACCTTCTTAAGGGGCAACTAGGGACGGGCAATAAATGCTCGGCCCAGCCTGCGACACCCACATCCCTCAAATGATTAAAAAGAAAAATTGTATCCCCCCTAAAAATATCATGCACCGCATAATCCGAATCAGATGGTGACTCAAAATTAAACAAGGCCAAGGCAAAACTTCCCCCTTCAAACGTATGAATGATATAGTCTCCTGTCCCTGGCTGATTCAATCAGTCCAGTCAGAGTTATATTGTCAAAGTACTGAATTATAAAAACACATCTGTTGTTTCTCACATTTTCGGCAGGGAATTAGCATGTTCGGAGAATTCGCTGTTGACTAATGCCAGGTTCCAAGCTTTGAACTTCCGATTACAACACTGGACTAAATTAACCCACCAATCATGTTATCTCAGCACAAAGTGGAAGGAAGGTCAGAACAGGAAGCTGATCTCCAGGTTAATCCTAGAGATACACTTCACCTGTATGTGACATTCCTCCATCGGTCAATTTAATGTTGGCACCAAAATAAGTGATAAGCATCCAGAACGCTGTCTGCAAATATGGGCATTGCCCTGCCTGAAACATAGAGAATAGGAACAGGAGTAGGCCATTCAGCCCTTCGAGCCTGTTCCACCATTCAATGTGATCATGGCTGATCATCCAATTCTGTGCTCTGTTCCTGCTTCCTCCCTTTGATCTCTTTATCCCTAAGAACCATATCTAATTCCTTTCTGAAAATATTCCATGTTTTGGCCACATCTGCTTTCTGTCATAGAGAATTCCATAGGCTCCCTAGTGTCTGGGTGAAGACATTTCTCCTCAGCTCAGTATCTTGGATACCTGGCACCAATAACAGCTCACAGACTGGACCAGGCTGCATCTCAGGGTTACTTTTTCAATCTCTTAGTGCTCACTCACTGTGCCTACTGCAATGCTCACAGCATTCCCACCTTGCTTTGGCATTTAGTGCATTCCCTTAGCCTGACCTTAAATGACCTGCACTATATCCTTGACCCCTGATTCTGGGCTCTCCCATCAACCTTCCTGCATTGACCCTGTCTAATTCTATTAGAGTTGTATAGGTTTCTATGAGATCTCCCCCTCATTCTTCTAAACTCCAGTGAATATAATCCTAATTGATCCAATATCTCCTCGTACGTCAGTTCTGCCATCCCAGGCATCAATCTGGTAAATCTTCACTGCACTCCTTCCATTGCCAGAATATCCTTCCCCAGATAAGGAAACCCAAACTGCACACAATACTCCCAGTGTGGTCTTATCAAGGCCCTGTACAACTGCAGCAAGCCATCCCTGTTCCTGTACTCGAATCCTCTCACTATGAAGGCCAACATCCCATTTACTTTCTTCACCTCCTGCTGCCCCTGCAGGCTTACTTTCAGTGACTGGTGTAGAAGGACACCCAGATCTCATTGTACCTCCCCCTTTCCCAATCTATCACCGTTCAGATCATAATCTGCCTTCCTGTTTTTGCTCCCAAATTTACCCACATTATACTGCATCTGCCGTGCATTTATCCACTCACTCAATGTGTCCCAATCACACTGCGACATCTCTTCATTCTCCTCACAGCCAGCTTTGTGTCATCTGCAAACTTGGAAAGACCCCAACTGTTTCTGTGGACTACCCTACCTTTGGATGGCGATATTTTGTAACTGTTCCCCATCCAGATGAGGCGTTTGTTTGGGGCAATGTGCAGCAAGCAATTGACCACTCGAACTGTTAATGTAAAACCAAGTTTTTCATTTTAAAAGTGGGAAAAATACGATTTCATGGTCAATCATGTTTGATTATGAGAATTTGTTACTCTCGGCACTTTCTGCTTGATTGGTGATGTCTGGCTGTAGACTCAGAAAAGTAAAGAAAATTTGAAGTGCTGGAGCATGGAGTGTACATTTGCAAGCCATGTAAATAAAATCAGCATTCACATTGAAACTGATGTTGCCTCTGCATAGCTCTGAGCAATTGAAAATACAGTGTTTCATTCATAAGGCCCACTCAAAAGCCTGAGCTCAAAGATCAAGTCTGATATTTCAAAACAGTGAATAATATTCACGTGCGAGATGTGGGCATCACTGGCAAGGCCAGCATTTATTGCCCATCCCTAATTGCCCTTGAACTGAATGGCTTGCTTCCCATTTCAGGGGCAGTTAAGAGTCACTGCTGTGGGTCTGGAGTCACATGTAGGCCTTAAAGATAAGGTTGGAAGATTTCCTTCCCTAAAGGACATCAGTGAACCAGGTGGGCTTTTGCCTCAACAACTGGTCATCATTAGATTCTTAATTCCAGATTTGTTTTTAAAATTGAATTCTAATGCCATCATCTGTGTTGGTTGGATTCAAACTGAGGTCCCCAGAACATTACCTGGGACTCTGGATTAATAGTCTAGTGATAACACCCCTAGGCCATTGCCTCCCCTTGGAGATTTTGTCTTTTGATTTGATTTGATTTGATTTATTATTGTCACATGTACCTAGGTACAGTGAGAAGTTTGGTTTTGCATGCAGTACAGGCAGATCATATCATACAAAGTGCATTAGGGTAACAGTACAGAGTGAGGAGTACAATGTTACGGCTGCAGAGAAGGTGCACAAACGGCGAGGTCAGCATAAAATTTAAAATTTGAGGGGCCCATTCAGAAGTGTAATAACAGTGGGGAAGAAGCTGTTCTTGAATCTGTTGGTATGTGTGTTTAAGCTTTTGTATCTTCTGCCCAACGGAAGAGGTTGGAAGAGATTATAAGTGGGGTGGGAAGGGTCTTTGGTTGTTAGCTACCTTCCTGAGGCAGCAGGAAGTATAGACAGAGTCTAGTTACTATTGTGGTTGTTGCTTGCTTTGTGTAAATTGACTGCTGCTTTCCTGACATTCCAAAAGGGACTACACTTCAAAAAGTGCTTCATCAGCTATGAAGCAATTTGAGATAGCTTCAGGTTAGGAAAAGTGTAAGATGAAATGCAAGTTTGCCTTTCATCTGGCGAAGGGTTAGGGTAGGGAAACTGTGGAGAAGAGTTTTGTAGGTATATAGACAGAGATCTCTCATCCCAAATCCAAGCAGGTCATTTACAGAGTTTAAAAATGTCTTTCAATTTACAGAAGCTTCAAGACGCGTGCACTCTTTGCAAGGAGCTGTAGTTGGTTCCAGAATTCCCCACTTTTTCATCTGGTGCTCAGAGGGTCTCTAGCACTACCTACAGGCTTAAACACTAAAACTAATTTGCTGAAACCAATACAATCAAATACAGATCCATTGCCACTAAAAAAAACCCAAAAACTATTGAAAAGAACATGTGCAAAGGAAAACAGGGATACAGGTTATTTTTAGTTTTCATGCACGGGATGAGGGCATCGCCAGCTAGGCCAGCATTTATTACCCATTCCAGAGGACAGATAAGAGTCAACCACATTAGGTCTGAGACCAGGTAAGGATGGCAGCTTCCTTCACTAAAGGACATTAGTGAATCAGCTGGGTTTTCCACTGGTAAGATCATAATTCCCAATGTTTATTAATTTCTAATTCCACCATAGGTTGAACCAAGGTCCCCAGAACAGTGACCAGTCCAGCAATAATACCACTACGTCATCATCTCCAGTAGCATTGTGATGGTGATCCAACAATGTGAAAAAGCAAGGTCAAATCCCACCTGTGAAGTGGAATCTTTCCAGCCCCTAAACAACGTGGGCTCCGTTGAGGAATTTTGGGAAAACGGGTGAGATGTCCACAAGATCTTCCCAATGTCAAAGTGAGATTCTCACTTGTAAGCAGCAAGAGTATATTAATGTTGACTATCACCCTCATTATTACTTCACCTCGCCTCATTAACAAGCACTGTCCCATTCTCCCACCCGCAGGAGAGAGAAACCAGAGAATTCCCAACAAAAATCCGAGCAAATACCTGGCGACTGTAGCTTGCCACATGATCCTCCATCTTGGACACTGGTGCCATGACTTGAGGCATGTTCCATGGGCATAGAATACATGCATCCCATGTCCATGGACCTTGGCGTCCGATGCATGCCAGACTCTCCACATCACCATGGCACATCTCCAATCCACTTGCAGGGCACTTCTGTCCTTCAATACTGCACTCATGGCGTTGATTGGCATCTTTTATTGAAAGGCTGCTGCAAGGATGCTTTGTGTACAGGGACTGGCACCCAGTTCACACACTGGACCAGGGCTGCTCATTTGGTCTTTTAGCACCCACTTGATTTGTACCTACTTCGATGCCTGGTCTTTATGTGCTTTGCCCCCTCAGCCAGATCATAGAGATTCACAGTATGTCTGGCACAGACACAAAGCCAGGCAGCTTGTAATGGATGGCAGCAGTGACCAGTTGAGGGTTGACATCTTGCCCTACAGACTGTGCCACATCAATCTCACACCCGCACCATATGCCAGAAGCGTGCACGCCAAACACGTGACACATGCTTCAAGAACATATCTAAAATCCAAAGGGTAGTCCTCAGTCAAGTCGAGGGAGAGTGCTTTCAGTCAGATCAGACCCCCATGCCAGTCCAGAGGCGTGGGCATGGTCAGTCCACCACTTGGAGCACCCAGGGTCAGGATCGTCTCCTCACAGGGGGTGATAATGTCAGGCAGGCCAGCACCTGTCTTGACTTTATGCCCAAACATGGGCTGTTTTCCTCCTGGAGTGAGACAGAGGGGGCAGGGGCAGGTATTAAAGGAGATGGAAGTGGGTAGCATGGCTGTTACTGTTGGAGTAGGTGGGGAAGTGTCGTGAGTAAGTGAGTCAGTGGGCAGCACAGAGGGCATAGAGGGTTAGTGGTGCCAGGGGTTAGGGTGAGTGAGAGCAAGTGAGGGAAGGTGTTGTAGGTGATAGTGAGTGTCAGAGCGTGAACCTTGGTGGGTGGTGGGTACAGGAGCAGAGGGAGAGTGAGTGTGAGGTATCAGGGAGAGGATGGTGGCACTTACTTTGGTGAAGTGG
>NC_063372.1:2042976-2055432 GCF_021869965.1 Rhincodon typus
GATAAATTGGGCAGTTTGGAGGCCACCCCAGGGCTGACCACAAGTTGCCGGCTGATCAGAAACAACTACCTGGTGACCTAGTGAGCAAATTTATGAACATACGAATAGGATCAGGAGTAGGCCATTCAGCCTCTTAAGCCTGTTCCACCATTCAGTGAGATCATGGTTTATCGGTTTATGTTTCAAATCCCACACTTCCATCTAGCCCTGGTAACCTTTGATCCCCCTCCCTAACACAAGTCTATCTACCTCCACTTAAAAATATTCCCTGATCTCATCCCTTACACCTTTACTGCTTTCTGAGGCAGAGAGTTCCAAAGTCACACAAACCTCTAAGTGAAAAAAAATCTCCTCATCTCTCTGTCCTGAGGGTGAGCCCCAATTTTTAAACAGTGCCCCTGAAACGCAAGAGAAAACATCCTTTTCATGTCCAACTTGTTGAGACCACCCAGTATCCTACACACTTCTATTAATTAGAGGGATAAAAGCCAAATGTTGGCAAATGGGACTAGGTCAGATTGGAATGTCTGGTCAGCGTTGACCCTTATGACTCTATAAGTTACCTCTCCCTCTTCTAAACCACAGTGGAAACAAGGCCCACAAGGCAACCCACTCATTTCAGGTGTCAATCTCCTCTGAAGCACTTTCAACATTCTTCCTTAAATAGGGACATCAAAACTGCACATAGAATTTGAGATGGAGGTTGAGAGGAGACAATACGGAGGTTTATAAGACAATGAGGGGTGTAGATAGAGTTAATGGTAGTTGTCATTTCCCTAGGATGGGGGATTTCAAGACTAGGGGGCACACTTTTAAGGTGAGAGGCAAGAGTTTTAAAAAAGACAGGGGCAAATTTCTTTTTTACGCAGAGGGTGGTTCACATGTGGAATGAATGTCCAGAGGAAGTGGTGGATGTGGGTACAGTTACAATGTTTAAAAGACATTTGAATAAGTTCATGAATAGGAAAGGTTTGGAGGGATATGGGCTAGGAGCAGGTGGGACTAGTTTAGTTTGGGATTAAGTCTGGCATGGATTGGTAGACCGAAGGGTCTGTTTCCGTGCTGTATGACCCTATGAGTTAATGTGGTCTCACTAATGCCCTGTCTAATTGATTTAACAGTGATCAATTACATCGATCTTATGTGCATTCTGTTCAAATTACTGGAAATGGTTGATAAATTGCTTCATCAGCACTGCTCAGCATTAAACCACCATCTCAGCTTTAACTGCCAGTCTGATTTTGCAGATATTTTCAAATCACGGTGGGACTCCTGGCTCAGAGGTAGGGACACTACCATTGAAACTATAAGAGCCCATGGATTGCACTGCTGCAGACTTTGAGGAATATTGGAGCAGAACTGAATAAATTGCCTGCTCTCAGACTGTCGGGACTCGTGGAAGGCATCGGGTCTGTTTGAAACTCCAAGAAACACGGATTTAGATTTCAACCTGAGCTAACACCTTACAGGCCAAAGAGAAGGGAAGGAAAGCCGAGTGGGACGAGAACAGGGGAATCAAAGAAATGTTGGTTTAGAACATGAGAAGTGTCAAGCTCCGTAAAAGAACCTGGCCAGAGGTCCGTGAGTCCCTCAACGTTGCTGCCTTTACATTCCAAGAGTCAGGACATTATGTGGCATTATGTAATAGTGATGCTTGAACTTCATGTGTCTTCCCACTGTATATGATATCTCAATCATGTGACGCTCCAAGTTTAGAAGGTAGCGACAGCCCTTAAAGGCAGAGGCTAACTTTGCAACAATGCAGCTGTTGTGTTTTTCATCATCCTGACAGCGGGCTGGTTATTTACCCTATCTCCCAATTATCCAGAGCGAAACCATTATCTGGCGCTTCCTACTCACCAGCAAGTGAGTGCAGTTGGAAAGCGCATGTATGTCTCGATGCCAAAGGAACTTACTATCCCATGGCACTTTCAGGAAGGGGAGAGAGACTTGGAAATGGCAATTGTGTGTGGCGGTGGGGGGGCGGGGGATGGTGGTGGGATGGCGGAATCGAGTTGATTGCATTCTGCAACACAAAACTCGCCAAGACATTCTAACAGAATAATACACTGGTGCAAGAGTTCGCCGAAAACCTGCAATCCTGACCTCCCCACCCAATATCTGGCGAATTCCTGATTTTAAATGGCGCCACTTCTGAAATGTCTCTCATTCCCCTTGCTTGCCCCCAACCCCAATCTCCGGGCGTGTTGGGCAAAATGTAACGGTTGAGGAGCAGCCATATGGTGCAGAGGGAGCTGCAGAGGCTCCCTATGTGTGCCAGCCTTGCAAGGTGGCATTTGTGCCAGTATAAAGTCATACAGCATGGTAACAGACCCAACTTATCCATGCCAACCAGGCATACCAATCTGACCTAGTCCCATTAGCCAGCATTTGGCCCATATCCCTGTAAACCCTTCTTATTCATGTATTCATCCAGATGCCTTTTAAATGTTGTAATTGTACCAGCCTCCACCACTTCCTCTGGCAGCTCATTCCACACACACCACCCTCTGCGTGAAAATGTTGCCCCTTAGGTCCCTTTTAAATCTTTCCCCTCCCACCTTAAACCTATGCCCTCTAGTTTTGGGCTCCCCCATCCCAGGGAAAAGACCTTGGCTATTCATCCTATCCATGCGCCCCATGATTGTATAAACTCTATAAGGTCACCCCTCAGCCTCTGATACTTCAGGAAAAATAGCCCCAGCCTATTCAGCCTCTCCCTGTAGCTCAGTCCCTCCAACCCCAGCAATCTTATGAATCCTTGTAAATCTCTCTGCACCCTCTCAAATTTAACAACACACTTCCAATAGCAGGGAGACCAGAATTGAATGCAGTATTCTAAAAATGGCCTTACCAATGTCCTGTACATTCACAACATGACCTCCCAACTCCTATACTCAATGCTCTAACCAATAAAGGTAAGTGTACCAAATACCTTCTTCACCACCCTGTCTCTCTGTGACTCCACCTTCAAGCATGCCTGCACCCCTGGGTCTCTTTGTTTGACAACACTCCCTAGGACCATACCATTAAGTGTATAAGTCCTGCCCTGGTTTGCCTTTCCAAAACGCAGCACCTCACATTTATCTAAATTAAACTCCATCTGCCACTCCTTGGCCCATTGGCCCGTCTGATCAAGGTCGTGTTGTGCTCTGAGATAACCACCTTCACTGTCCATTATACACCCCTAATTTTGGAGTTGTCTACAAACTTACAAACCATTCCTCATATATTCAGGACTGCATAGGGAATGGGAGGCTCTACTATGTAGCAAAATATCTGGAGCCTCCCTCATGTTCTTCACAGAGTTCCCACGGATACGTTACACGCCAGTGTTGATTGCAACAGAGGCTATCAGAATTTGCTGTTAGCACTACTGCATACAATTTAGTTGAATAACACAAAAGGTTCTACTTAAAGGATATGGGGATAATGTGGACAAATGGCTTTGAGGTTGAAGATCACCCATTATCTAGAATGATGAAGGAGGCTCAAAGGGCCGAATAGCCTATTGCTACTCCAATTTCTTTTGTTAAGGTATTTATCACAATCATAGGGCACTCTAAACCTAACAGAGTAATTTCTAGCTGTATGACTTGTTGTATCATGTCAGAAACACAACTTATTCAAATTATGAACAGCAAGATCCCACAAGCAAGATCGCCACCCGATAAGTCTTATTTTGTTTTGGGATGTTAATCAATGAGAAATGTTGGCCAGGGAGACCTTTGCTACTAATCTTCAAAGGAGAGCAGATGGGTTCCTTAGGTTTAACATCTCAGCCCAGGGATTGGCACTTTCACCAACACAACATGGCAACTCGTGGTCAGCCACTGGCATGGGATTCGAACCCATAGCCTTCTGATTTGGAAGCAAGTGCTGACCCATGACAGGCACTAAACCTAAAGAGTGGGGCGTAGTTTTTTTTTTGGCGGGCAGTTGGAAACCAGCAACTCCTGCCCACCCACCCCCACCTAAAAGCTGGCATTCCATAAAGAGAGTTGTATATATGAAGTGTCAACCACACAGATGGCACGTGGCAGTGGCTCCAGCCTAGCCGGGGTGGGGGGGTGGGGATGTGCGGTGTAGGAAAATCTCCTTTCTTGGAGCCCTTTTGGGAATCATAAAGCAGTCCATTCGGACAATCCCAGTCTTGCTCTGAGTCTGCAGACATACAGTACAAAGCTGCTCATGTACTGCCAATTGAACAGATCACACTCACAGGGGCCATATAAATAGATGGTGTGAGTAATGGATCTGTCACACTGGGCATTAGGAATGCTAAGTTAAAGTTAGAGGCGATTGGTCTATTCTTAGGGGAGTGCTACCAAATCAAACTTGCGCTGGAACTGACCTTGGAGTCTGTGCTACTATAGCTGAGCCCAGCAATCTAGGCTGATCACCATTTAGATTAACAGGAACCTTCCCACTGAATCTCATCAGGGTTTCACTTCATGAATACTCATTGGTATTTGGAAGAATGAGGAGAGATCTTATAGAAACATTTAAATTATGAAGGGAGTGGATAATAAAGAAGCAGGGAAGTTATTTCCATGGGCGGGTGAAACTAGAACTGGGGGCATAGCCTCAATATAAGGAGAAGCAGATTTAGGACTGAGTTGACGAGGAACTTCTTCACTCAAAAGGGTTGTGAATCTGTGGAATTCCCTGCCCAGTGATGCAGTTGTGGCTTCCTCATTGAATGCTTTTAAGGCAAAGATAGATTTTGAACAGTAAAGGAATTAAGGATTATAGTGAGTGGGTGGGTAAGTGAAGGTGAGTCCACAAAAAGATCAGCCATGATCTTATAGAATGGCAGAGCAGGCTCACTGGGCCAAATGGCCTACTCCTGCTCCTGTTTCATATGTTCTTATATTCATGAGGGGCTGCCATGCTTGTGGTGGCTTGGTTCAATTAGCTGGTTTGCAATGTCACATGTTACCAACAGTGTGGGTTCAATTCCTGCAACTGGCTGAGGTTGCCATTGAAGGATTCTCCTTTTTAATCTTGCCTGAGGTGATACTCAGGTTAAACTGCCACAGTTCTGTGTGTATGTCTCTCTCTATATTGGAAAGCAGGGGAATTCTCCTGAGTAAAAACTGAAAGAACTGCGGATGCTGTAAATCAGGAACAAAAACAGAAGTTGCTGGAAAGGCTCAGCAGGTCTGGCAGCATCTGTGAAGGAGAAAACAGAGTTGATGTTTCAGGTCCGGTGATCAGTTCTGAGGAAGGGTCACCAGACCCGAAATGTTACCTCTGTTTTCTCCCTCACAGATGCTGCAAGACCTGCTGAGCTTTTTCAGCAACTTTGTTTTTGAATTCTCCTGAGTGTCAGAGATCTTGATATTTATTGCTTAGTCAACGTCACTACGATCTGGTCCTTATGTGGTTGCCATTTGTGGGATCTTGCTCAGTAGCAATGAATTCTGGCCTTGCCAGCAACCCCACATCCTGTGAATTAACCTCAAAAAATAATTGCTCAACAGGTTGATAGCCAGCTTTTTGATCTTTGCAACACGTCCAACATTTTTACTGAGCTTCCTTCCCCCAGTGAGGTATCATGTCACATCTGGATATAATTCTCAATGATAACCTTTAGCCAGAAGACACTGGCAACCCTCTTCACACACTTGGCCATTCATGCCCAGAGGTTTCTTTGCTGCCAAACAGACATCCATTGCCAGCCGATGCCCCAGGACAGCAATGGCCTGAATTTATGTCGTGTCCGTAATGTCGTAAAACTTCCCAAGCCACTTCAAGGGAGTGGGAGCTCGTGAAAATTCAGCAGGTATGGAGTTTTTAGAGCAGACGATAAAAACATATAATTCACTCAGAGGGGCGGTGGGAATCTGGAACAAAAACAGAAATTGTTGGAAAAGCTCAGCAGGCCAGGCAGCATAGAGTCATAGAGTCCTACAGCACGGAGACAGGCCCTTCGGCCCAAACTGGTCCATGCCGACCAAAATGTCCATCCACGCTAACCCCATTTCCCTGCACTTGGCCCATATCCTTCTAAACCTTTCCTATCCATGTATTTGTCCAAATGCCTTTTAAATGTTGTTAATGTACCCACCTCAACTACTTCCACCGACAGCTCATTCCATATGTGTAACACCCTCTGTGTAAAAGGTTGCCCCTTGGGTTCCCATGTATCCTTTCACCTCTTACCTTAAACTGATACCCTCTAGTCCTTGATTCCCCAGCCCTGGGAAAAAGACTGCGTGCATCCACCCTATCCATGCCTCTCATGATTTTATTGACTTCTGTAAGATCTCCTCCCAACCCTCAGTCTCCTACACTCTGAAGAAAAAAGTCCTAGTTTGTCCAACTTCTCTCTATAATTCACTCCCTTGAGTCCTGGCGACATCCTTATAAATAGCTTCTGCACACTTGCCAGTTTAATAACATACTCCCCATAGCAAGGTGACAAAAACTGAACACAATACTCCAGGTGCAGCCTCACCAATGTCCTGTACAACTGCAACATAACTTCCCACTTCTACACACAATACCCTGGCTGGTGAAGGCCAGTGTGCCAAAAGCCGCCTTCACTGCCCTGTCTACCTGAGACTCCACTTTCAGAGAACTATGCACCTGAACTCCAAGGTCCCTCTCTTCCACTACACTCCTTAAGGCCTTACCATTTACCATGAAACTCCTACCTTGATGTGACTTTCCAAAATGCAACACCTCACACTTATCTATATTAAACTCCATTTGCCATTTCTCAGCCCACTTCCCCAGCTGATTAAGATCCTGCTGCATTTTCTGATAACGTTCCTCACTGTCCACGATACCGCCTATTTTAGTGTCATACACAAACTTACTAATCATGCCTTGTATATTCTCATCCAAATAATTGATATAGATAACAAACAGCGATGGGCCCAACACCGACCCCTGAGGCACACCACTAGTTACAGGCCTCCAGTCAGACAAGCATCCTTCCACTATTACTCTCTTCTTCCTACCATCAAACCAATTGTATCCAATCTGCCACCTCTCCCTGGATTCCATGTGATCTTACCTTCCAGAGCAGCCTACCATGTGGAACCTGAGCAAAGGACTTACTGAAATCCATGTAGACTACATCTACCGCCCTGCCCTCATCAACCTTCCTAGTTACTTCATCAAAGGACTCTAATGGATTTATAAGGCATGATCTCCCATGCACAAAGCTATGCTGACTACTCCTAATCAAACCCTGTCTTTCCAAATGCATGTATGTCTTATCCCTCAGAATCTTCTCAAATAACTTACCTACCACAGATGTTGAGCTTACTGGTCTATAGTTCCCAGGTTTTTCTTTGCAGCCCTTCTTGAATGAGGGCACAACATTCGCTACCCTCCAGTCTTCCAGGACCTCACCCGCATCTGGGGAGAGAAATCACAGTTAACGTTTCAGGTTGAGTGACCCTTCCTAAGAACTCAATTCTTGAAAAGGTGATGGAGGCAGAAACACTCATGACATTTAAGTAGCAAAGGAGGCTACAGGCCAGGTGCTGAAGAGTGGGTTTGGAATAGATGGATGTTTGATGACAGGCAATGACTCGATGGGCAAAAAGGTCTTTTTGCGATATAAAAACTCTAAGACTCTCTATAGGTCTCTAAGTGTGTAGACTACAAGTCAACATTATGGAAATGTTTGAAATGTTGAAGGGATGGGTCAGATAAAATAGAAACAGACCATTTCCAGTAGTTGAGGGAGTTTAGATCAGAAAACAGGAGGAGCTACTTTTGGAGCTGTACTATCTACAGAATCGAAGGCAGGACATTGTTGCCCACTCAGTGCAAGAACCTACTGCCTTTCATGGTCTGGGAATGATGGATGAGAACAGAAATGACTTGAGCTTTATCACTCCCACACGTTTTGTGCAGCTAACACCTTCTTTCAGAAAGAAACCATATGATAGGATGTTTATAGAGTCCAAGAGTCATAGAGCACGGAAATAGGTCCTTTGGTGCAACTCATCCATACCGACCAAGTTTCCCAAACTGAACTAGTCCCATTTGCATGCGTTTGGCCCATATCCCTCTAAACTTTTCCTTTCCACATACTTCTCCAAATGTATCGGTTGGGGAGCAGCCATATGGCGCAGAGGGAGCTGCAGAGGCTCCCTATGTGTGCCAGCCTTGCAAGGTGGCATCTGTGCCAGCATAGAGTCATACAGCATGGAAACAGACCCAACTTGTCCATGCCAACCAGACATACCAATCTGACCTAGTCCCATTTGCCAGCATTTGGCCCATATCCCTCTAAACCCTTCCTATTCATGTACCCATCCAGATTCCTTTTAAATGCTGTAATTGTACCAGCCTCCACCACTTCCTCTGGCAGGTCGATCCATACATGCACCACCCTCTGTGCGAAAAACATACCCCTCAGGTCCCTTTTAAATCTTTCCCCTCACCTTAAAAACATGACCCTTAGTTTTGAACCCTCCCACCCTGGGGAAAAGATGTTTCCTATTCACCTTATCTATGCCTCTCATGATTTTATAAACCTCTATAAAGACATCCCTCACCCTGCTATGCTCCAGGGAAAGATGTCCCAACCTCTCCTTATAACTCAGGCCCTCCAGTCCTGGTAACATCCTCGTACATCTTTTCTGAACTGTCTCCAGTTTAGTAACATCCTTCCTAAAACAGGATGACCAGAACTGCACACAGTGCTCCAAACATGGCCAAACCAATGACTTGTACAACCTGAAAATGACGTCCCAACTCCTATACTCGAAGGTCTGAGCACTGAAGGCAAGCGCGTTAAATGCCTATTTAACCACCCTGTCTACCTCTGTGTTATCCTTAAATCCAGATGTTTATTGAATTTAAATGCCACCACCAGCCACAGCAGAGTTTGAACCCAGGTCCCCAAAACATTATCAAGCTTTCAGGATTAGCAGTCCAGCAATAATGCCACCAGGCTATCCCCTCTCCAGCTACTTAAATGTGTACAGCCTTTAAAGTTCTTTTGGGCTATACGTGATATTTTCAAGGAGGCATCTTTGCGTCCGACTTGCCCAGGAACTCTTGACTGCATTTCTTACAGGGGGATGTTGGTTGAGTGAGCTGATGGCACAGCAGAGGTGGGTGTTGTCAGCTCATATCTGGAAAGGAAGTATTTTAGGCTGGCATCTCTGATGGATGGCATATAGAAATAGCAGGAGATTAGGGATAGATCCTCAGAGGATGCCAGAAATAATGAATTCAGAGCCATAATCACAGGTGATTCCCCGGCTGCGCCGAGAAAGATAAGAGAAAAATATATTCGCCAGTGCTTCTTTAGTCCAAATTCTACTGTAAGTTAATGGGAGCAGTCTACAGTCCTGCCATTTCCAAGTGGGCACCTGGAGCTGCCCGAATCTGAGGGAGGCTTTCAGACTCAAATCCCCCCTTTACAACAGGGGGACTGGAAAGATGCATTACATTGTCAATCCCTAGCACTGCCAGGAGCTGCAAGCAGACTGTGGATGCCCATTGTGAAGATTGTTCAGTTGGCAATGCTAATCACAGATGCTGCTAGGCACCCTGGGAGGGCACCCCATCAGCACGACAAGAAGGTTTGATGTCCACCCGAACTCTGAGAAACAATGAGCAGAATTCCCAAACCAATGTGGCAGCAAAGGAGATATCAGCTAAATGCTCTGTCATTCCTGTAAAGTGGATGCCTGCAGTGACCTGGCAATCCTGCAGATGGCGATGTTAGATAACGAAACCGATTTCTCCCTTTGAACATCATATTGTTTTCAGCATTTTTAGGCGGAGATCGACTTCAACGTATTTATCAGTTTGTTTGTGTGCATCTTGAGTGTTTGAATAGGGCAATGTGAAACTGTGGACAGGCTAATGAGGTCGGTGAGCCGCCTATAACTGACCTGGTCCTCAGCCTCCTGCACTACTCCAGAGAAGCCTAGCGTAATGTTGAGGAACAGCATCACCTCTGACACTTCGCATGACACAGAGTGGAGTTGGTACACACTCAATTTGGGGTGCCACCTGGCTTTCTCTGGCCCTTTCCCATGCCCTAGGGGCATTCTCTTTGCCAGCTTTTCCATACTTCCCCTCTGTTGTAAAAATTTGCCCCTTCTTTTGTAACTTGCCCCTCTACCTTCCCCTTTCGCCCTGCGCCATCATTCCTTTCAGCATCTCCAGCCCAGTGCAAATCTTTTCTTTATCCTGGGATATGGGTGTCACCGGCTGGGTCGGCATTTATTGTCCATCTCTAGTTGGCCCCTTGAGAAGGTGAGGGTGAACTGCCTTCTTGAACCGCTGCAATCCATGTCCTGTGGGTAGTAGGGAGGGAATACCAGGATTTTGACCCAGCAACAGTGTGAATCCTCAGCACTTGGTCCTTTCCCTTTCTCTGTGTTGTTTCAAAGCTGCTCATTTCTAACATTGTCCCGTTCGAACGGAGGGTCATCGGCCTGAATGGTGAAGTATGTTTATCTCCCTTCATAGATACTGCCATGTCTGCTAAATATTTCCAGCATATTCTGATTTCGGCTTGGATTTCCAGTCTTTCATTCTCATGTGGCCTGTGAAGCCAGCTCTGAACTTTGGAAACTTCTCATTGCCAACTTCAAACTTCCAGATGATTTTGTGCAATATGTGAATTATACTTTCATTTGTCAAAACATTGAATGTTTTCAAGATGGAGACAGATGTAGATCTTAGGGCTAACGGGATCAAAGGCCATAGGGAGAAAGTGGGAACAGGGGACTGAGTTGGATGATCATGTTGAATAGTGGAGCAGGCTTGAATAGCTGAATGGGCCTACTCCTGCCCCTATTTTCTGTTTTCATGACTATTGTCCAACTAAAACCTTCTTTCAAGTCAAAGCATTTCACAGGATGGCCTGGAAACAAGCAATTGGCATCAGTTAGTACTGACTATCGCTGGGGTTCACGGTGTCTCAGTGGTTAGCTGCCTCACAGTACCAGGGACTTGGGTTCAATCCCACCCTTGGGTGACTGTGTGGAGTTTGCATGTTCTCCCCATGTCTGCATGGGTTTCCTCTTACAGTCCAAACCTGTGTAGGTTAGGTGGATTGGCCATGTTAAATTACCCATAGTGTGTAGACTAGGTGGGTTAGTTGTGGGAAATACAGGGGTGGGTCTGGGTGGACTGCTCTTTGGAGGGTTGGTGTTGACCTGATGGGCTCAATGGCCTGCTCCCACACTGTAGGAATTGTATTCAGCACCTAAAGTGTTGTTTTTTTAATTGAAAACAGAAGTGCTGCCCTCATATCAAATAAGTAATCAAGGTGTAAAAGGCGAAGAGGAAGTAAATACAATAACAATCACTGGAGACAATGTGCTAGGGAAACTAATGGGGCTAAAGACTAATAAACCCCCGGACCTGATGGGGCATATCCTCGGACATTAAAGGTAGTAGTTACAGTGATAGTGAGTGCACTGGTTGTATTCTGCCAGGAATTCCTAGATTCTGGAAAAGCGTCGGAAGTTTGAAAAACTGCCAATGTCACACCTTTATTTAGAAAGGAAAGGTGACAACAATAAAAAAAAAGCTAACTCTAAGCCAGTTAGCTTAACATTTGTTATTGGGAAAATGTTAGTGTCTATTCTAAAGAATGTAACCGCTGAGCTTTTAAAAATACATAATATAATCAAATCAAGTCAGCATGGCTTCATGAAGGCGAAATTATGTCTGACCAATTTATTAGAATTCTTTTGAGGAGGTAATAAGTAGGATTGATAAAGGGGGAAGAGTGGATGTAATATAAGATAACAAGGTGTAGAGCTGGATGAACACAGCAGGCCAAGCAGCATCAGAGGAGCAGGAAAGCTTGGTGTTTCGGGTCTAGACCCTCCTTCAGAAAAAGTGGATGTAATATGTTTGGATTTCCAGTAGGTATTTGATAAAGTAACTGAATAAGATCAGAGCCCATGGTGTTGGGGGTAGTTATATTGGCATGGATAGAGGATTGGCTAACTAATAGGACACAGGGAATTGGGACAAGGGTGGCATTTTCGGGCTGGCGACCTGTAACTAGTGGAGTGCCAAAGGGATCAGTGCTGGGGCCACAATCATTGACAATATCTATTAATGACTTGGATGAGGCAAGTGAGTGTACTGTAGCCATGTTAGTGAGTAACACAGAAGGCATGTGGTGAAGGTGACACAAATACTGCAGAAGTAAACACAGGTGAAGTGAATGGGCAAAAGCTTGGTAAATCAAATATATTGTGGGCAATTGTGAGGTTAGGAAGAATAGAGGACCTGAATATTATTTAAATGGAGAAAGACTGCAGGAAGCCACAGAACAGAGGGATTTGGGAATCCTCATCCATGAATCACAAAAACTAACATCCAAGTTCAGCGGGTCATGTTGGCCTTTAGTTTGAAGGGAATGGAGTCTAAAAGTAGGCAGGTTTTGCTAAACTGGTTGGTAAAATATAACAAGTGGTGTGCTACGTTGATCCTGGGACTTTGATA
>NC_063372.1:2055932-2077555 GCF_021869965.1 Rhincodon typus
GGTTAGGGTTAGGGTTACGGTTAGGGTTAGGGTTACGGTTGGGGTTAGGGTTATGGTTGTGGTTTGGGTTGGGGTTGGGGTTGGGGTTGGGGTTAGGATTCGGGTTAGGGTTGGGGTTAAGGTTGGGGTTGGGGTTGGGGTTAGCGTTAGGGTTGGGGTTAGTGTTGGGGTTGGGTTAGGGTTAGGGTTAGTGTTGGGGTTGGGGTTGGGGTTAGGGTTAGTGTTGGGGTTGGGGTTGGGGTTGAGGTTAGGATTAGGGTTAGGGTTGGGGTTAAGGTTACGGTTAGGGTTACGGTTAGGGTTACGGTTAGGGTTACGGTTGGGGTTAGGGTTATGGTTGGGGTTAGTGTTGGGGTTGGGGTTGGGGTTAGGGTTATGGTTGGGGTTGGGGTTGGAGTTGGGGTTGGAGTTGGGGTTAGCGTTAGGGTTGGGGTTAGTGTTGGGGTTGGAGTTGGGGTTAGCGTTAGGGTTGAGGTTGGGTTAGGGTTAGGGTTAGTGTTGGGGTTAGAATTCGGGTTAGGGTTGGCTACTATGCCTTAATTGGCAGGCAGTAAATATGTGAGCATCCTGTTTTCCAATCCTGCCTGACTGTGTCTCTTTGTTCCTCCATTCTCTCTCACTGCTCCTCCATTATAACCGCTTACAATGATTAGCCCATTCCTGCCTGTGTCTGGCTGGGTGAGGGCTGGAAAAAACCACTCATCATATCCTGGGTGGGTGTATTGTCTGACCAGCAGCAGAGCTCAGGCTGTGTCCAGGGGCCCTGGCTTGTGACTGACCAAAATGGAGAAGGTTCACTGGGGAAGGCAGCAAGAGACTTCTCCAGGAATGTGCAGAGGGGGAGTCGAGGTGTTGGAGAGAATGTGCAAGCATTCCCTCTACCCCCCCAAAAAAAATCCTTCCATCACCATCTGCCACCTGTGTGGCGCAGTCCATAAATCACACCCTGGACTCAGCCATCTCAGAACACATTGAACCGGAGAGGAGGCAATTCATCCTTAATCCTGAGAGACTGCTGAATGATAGGAAAGGTGATTAAACTCATTCCTAGTTTCAGCAGGGAATGGGAGAGTCTTCTTCCCTCTTTCCCTGGTCTGTCAGGTTTACTCTGGGTATTAATATGCCAATGCAGTTCGAAGCGCAGAATATACTCAATGTTCTTTATCCAATCACTGTACACTACAAAAATCTTTCACATACAGTGCAACAACTCACAAGTGAAACCCTCTACACGGATTTGTCTGAAGATCAGACCAGAACAAATGATCAGCCAATTCTGTTCCAACCATTGAAGAAATAATCTCTTCCCTGAGCTAGCTGACCATGATGTGAGGCAAGGTCTGTTCTACACTCTTTCCATACTGTTAGGGCTGCCCATAACTGAGACATAAAATGGCTGACAAGTGCCAAACAGAATTAAAAGTCTGATCCAGCATTTAAGTGAGATCATAAGTTAACACAGTGGTAACTTTGAGCTGTGCTTATTCCTAGGTAAAAGGGAATTCTGTACAAACAACAGCTGCAAAAATGTTTGTTAGAGACAGTTTGTTAAGAAGTGTCTAAGGACAGACAGCTTGAAGATTTGTAACAAATATTGAAGGGAAAAGTAAGCTCCCCCAATAACAAACACAAATTAATTAATGGGATTATGGCACATAAAAATCTAGAAGATCAAACAAGTTCATTAAACTGTGACAGGGATTGAGTTCCAGTCTCAACAATGAAGTGGCCCCATTAGATGAGAAGAGTTAGTCAGGACAAGAACTGTAAATTTCATCCCGGAAGACAGAAGGTGATCAGCCCAGGTCATGGTGCAGTTGCGAAAACAACAGATAAGGATATCTCACAGTAATTAGTTAGGTTCTAGTTCAAGGCTCTTCAGACAATCACAGAGATAAATTATAGTACTTATTGATACACATATATGCAAAATATAAAAATCACTAAAAGCATTAGAGGACAATATTCAAATAAAAATATGAAAGTTAACCAGTCTCAGATAGTAAAGCAGCTCCTTTATCATTAAAGGGAAGAAATGAACCAAAGGCACAGAAGACTAGCAGACAGTGGGATGTGGCCTGAGACACATCAGGATAAGAATGGGGTGCCTGGTACATGTAGTGAGAGATGAATTGCTCACAATGCAGGTGGTTCAGTGGTTAGCACTGCTGCCTCACAGTGCCAGGGACCTGGATTTGATTCCACCCTTGGGTGACTGTCTGTGTGGAGTTTGCACATTCTCCCCGTGTCTGCGTGGATTTCCTCCGGGTGCTCCGGTTTCCTCCCACAGTCCAAAGATGTGCAGGCTAGGTGGATTGGCCATGGGAAATTACCCCATAGTATTCAGGGATGTGTGGATTAGGTGGGCTATAGGGGGATGGGCCTGGGTGGGATGCTCTGAGGGTCAGTGTGGACTTGTTGAACCGAAGGACCTCTTTCCACACTGTAGGGATTCTATGATCTAACTCATCAACAGTGGGGGGCAGATATAAAACTTTACTAACTTTATAGTAAAGCTAAGATTATGAATTTTATGGCATTTGGTAAGAACCAACTTCTTTTTGTATCTCCTATAATTAGGACAGTGGGAAATATAAGATGAGTGACAGAATTTGACAGGGATAACAATTAATATAATCAATACCAGAATGCAAGCAGTCCTTAGAGATAAGCAAGCCTGGGACATGGCTGAATGAGTGTAGCCAGTAACTCTGGAAAGCAAATTAATCAGATGCACTGGAAGATCCCAAGACCTGGTGATGACAATGAGATTATGGGGAAACTAAGGCTGTCTGTAGGAGTGTCCATCATTAATTCGGTGTTTCACAGGATTGGATGTATAGAATAAGGGGAACGGCACAGTGACTATGTTGTATGTGATTATTGTAACGCGAAAAATATAAAAATACTGTATTCCACTGGGAAAATCATTGACATCTCTTCCAATCTGAGCTGAAGATTAAGAGCCCTCATGTCGAGACCAGATTCGGAGTGGTCTTTGACCTCTTCCCACAATTGCTTGAATAAACTGCCACGTGCCTGAATCCTGCCATCTCCTGAGTCTTTGTTCCTGGTCAGGGGCACTCGCTCCTACACATACAAAGAAGCTGTGCATTCGAACTTTGACACTGTCCAGTCTCCAGCAAGTGATCAGTTTGGCATCTGGCAAACATCATAAATGTGTTATGTTTTCCCGTTGGTTTGATTAATTCACTCATTAAGATTTGTTATTGCTTCCCTAGCTTATCTCTTGCTCTTAACAAGCTTTGACCTCAGCTTAACTTGCGCTCACTGTTCACCACTTTTATGTTATATATCCACTGTATGAATAAATTAATTTTGGCTAACCCAACAAAGTTTAGGTTAATAGCTACAAAATGTTTGCACAGTCTTCAGGCTCAAAGGTGCCTCAATTGACATCATAAACTCATCTAATAGTACAGCACTGAAGGAGGCCATTCAGCCCAGCAAATCCATGCTGGCTTTCTTGAAGAGGAATCCAGTGATTCCCACTCCCCTGCTCTTTTCCCACATCCTGCCAATGTTTCTTTCCTGTCAGTATTTCTCCAATTCCCTTTGGAAGATGATGATTGAATCTGCCCATTGGGCAATGCATTCTAGATCATCACCGTTTGGCAGAAAGGATTCTGCTACTTTTGGTTTATCGTGAGTGGACTATGTATATTATTCATGTTTTTTCTTCTGTGACAATATAATGGCTTTAAGAGGTGTATTTTGTCCTTTTTTTTATGAAAAAAGCTTGAGACAGAGGTGATGAACGGTCTGCTCAAAGCCAATAAAATAAACAGCTTGTGTGGCCTTAGTTTTTTTTAAAAGTTGGAACAATAGAAGCAGCCTGAATGGTTGGGGTCAAGCTCCCACAGAACCAGGACGCTTAGTTTTGGCTTCTCACTTGCTGAGGCTTTGAAGCCGGGTTTGGAAGCTGTAGTACATCTATCCCTGCTAGTGTTTCTCTCTCAGAGTTTCTATTGATGTTTTTTCCTCCTGGACTGGAGAATTGCCTGTGAGACAATCTATTTTAATGAATTTGCCTTTGCCAAGGGTTTGTTTATGGGATATAACTATATTGGAACAGTTGCTGTTTAGTAGTTAAATAATCTATAATTCTGTTAAGTTTTCCAATAGTTAAGTTATTCCAAATTCTTCTTTCTTTTGTTGTGCTTTAACTAGAGTGTATGAATAAAGTGTGTTTTGCTTCAAAAAAAAAACACCCAAGGCCTCACAAGCTGTTTACTTTATTGGCTTGAAGAGACTGCTCATAGCCTCTGTCTCAGCCTCTCTTCACCAAAAAAAGGACAAAATACACTTCTTAAAGCTGTGAGGTCGTCACATTTCACTGATGCTTTTTAACTTGACTTCTCCAGGATACATCAACGGAATGAAGATAGTCCAAACACAGGCCAGTCACCAGTGAGGATCAAGCAGGAATTAAACCCACAGAAGCCTTGCATCACCCAAAAGTACACTGTGCTTGGGGACCACGCCCTTATCTACATCAACAGAGCTGAGGTGGAGAGGGTCGAGAGCCTCAAGTTCCTAGAAGTGAAGATCACCAACAATCTGTCCTGGACCACCCACATTGATGTGATGGTCAAGAAAGCATAACAACGCCTCTTCTTCCTCAGGAGGCTAAGGAAATTTGGCATATCCATAATGGCTCTCACCAACTTTTATAGATGCACCGTAGAGAGCACCCTATCTGGATGCATCACGGCTTGGTACAGCAACTGCTCAGTCCAGGACCGTAAGAAACTACAGAAAGTTGTGAACACATCCCAGTCCATCACACAAGCCAACCTTCCATCCATTGACTCCGTCTGTACTTCTGGCTGCCTCAGAAAGGCAGCCAACATCATCAAAGACCCCTCCCACCCCGGTTATACTCTCTGCTAATCTTTTCTATCAGGCAGAAGATACAAAAACTTAAACACACATACCAACAGATTCAAGAACAGCTTCTTCCCCGCTGTTATTAGACTTCTGAATGGACCTCTCAAATTTCAAATCTAATGTTGACCCTGATCTTTGCGCACCTTCTCTGCAGCTGTAATATTGTATTCCACACTCTGTTCAAACATCCTATCATCTTTGTACATATGATCTGCCTGTACTGCATGCAAAACAAAACTTTTCACTGTACCTAGGTACATGTGACAATAATAAATCAAATCAAATCAAATTAACCACCAGCTTCATGCATAATTTATATACCATCAATGACAGCAATTGTAAATATAATCATCACAAGCAGAATATTCCCATTTTCAGAGTCACAGTAACAGCGTTGAATTTGAAGTACCATTAAACCCAATTCAGCACTACAATATTACAATACAGTTGGGTTCAACTTAACTTTGGACAACAGTAATATTCAGTGTCAAGAATTCAAAGACACACTTGGTAAAGTTATTCCTTTCCAGCCTCTATAGCAGCTCATATCATGGTTAATTAGAGTATACTCACTCAGAGATGGTAAGAACTGCCAATGCTGGAGTCAGAGATAACACAGTGTGGAGCTGGATGAACACAGCAGGCCAGGCAGCATCAGAGGAGCAGGAAAGTTGACGTTTTGGGTCGGGACGCTTCTTCAGAAAATTGCTGTGGCATCACTACAATAGTGACAGAAGAAATTCCAATGCTCTTTTCACCACAAGCTGACCAGGAATTGTCCCTGCTCCTGGCATGTGTCAGATTGATTTACAAGTTGATTCACAACCTGTTTGACCATATTTATAAACACACCTTCCTGGGCCAACAGGTTCTGGAGTGGGATTCGAACCCAGAGCTTTGGGCTCAGAGGTCACGATACTACCCATTGCATCGTAAGAGCTCTAACAGCAGAGTTACATGGCCAGCAATTTGTATTTGCTTGTTCCTTTCTATACACTCCAGAGATTAGGAACACTGCAGTGAGTAACTCACCTCCTGACTCCCCAAAGCCTGTCCACCATCTACAAGGCACAAGTCAGGAGTGTGATGGAATACTCCCCACTTGCCTGGATGGGTGCAGCTCCAACAACACTCAAGAAGCTTGACACCATCCAGGACAAAGCAGCTCCTGCTTAATTGGCACCACATCCACACTCATCCACTCCCTCCACCACCAACGCTCAGTAGCAGCAGTGTGTACCATCTACAAGATGCACTGCAGGAATTCACCAAAGATCCTTAGACAGCACCTTCCAAACCCACGACCACTTCCATCTAGGACAAGGGCAGCAGATACATGGGAACACCACCCCCTGCAAGTTCCCCTCCAAGCCACTCCCCATCCTGACTTGGAAATATCCTTTATTCATTCATGGAATGAGGGCATCACTAACCAGGCAGTATTTATTGCCCATCCCTAATTAACCAGAGGACAGTTAAGAGTCAGCCACATTGCTGTGGGTCTGGAGTCACATGTAGACCGGACCAGCTTCCTTCCCTAAAGGACATTAGTGAACCAGATGGCTTTTTTTCCTGACAATCAACAATGGATTCACAATCATCATTAGATTCTTAATTCCAGATATTTATTGAATTCAAATTCCACCATCTGCCGTGGTGGGATTTGAACCCAGGTCCCAGAACGTTGTTTGGCCTCTGACTAACAGTCCAGTGATAATACCACTACACCATCACCTCCCCCTTAAATAATATATCACCATTCCTTCAGTGTTGCTGGGTCAAAATATTGGCATTCCCTCCCTCAGGGCATTGTGGGTCAACCTACAGCACATGGACTGTAGTGGTTCAAGAAGGCAGCTCACCACTACCTTCTCAAGGGGCAACTAGGGACGGGCGAGAAATGCTGGGCCCAGCCAGAGATGCCCAAGTCCCATGAGTGAAACTAAAAACAAAACTACGGTGCCAATTATCCCCTGGTACTTATTCATATATTCAGATTGAACATTAAACCCAGCTTAAATATAAAACAGTCGCAAGAAAGTGGTGACAAAATAAGGAAATTTTGTTTGCACGCAGGGAGTGCCAGGGAGTCGCGAAAATGTAGTTGAAGCTAATTGTAGGGTTGCATTCAAAGAGAAGCTAGATATGCACAAGAAGGTTAAAGTAACAAAAGGGCATAGCAGCAGCAGGGTTCATGAAAGGGCAATCACTTCTACTTCCTCAAGACCTTATTTTTTAAATAAAACCCTCCAATAAAACCTATTGCAAGTCACAAGATGAATATTTGACATTGCCAAGCCAAATACATGGCAAATTGCCAAACATCTCTGGTAGAATGCACAATTTCCTTGTGTAGTTAATTAAATTTATGCCTTGAAATTATGTACAAAAATGCAGCGAAACTAAAATAGACCGCACGCTCGAACAATCCTGATCTTTGACCGGTTATGCGCCTTTTTGGTTTTTTTCTCTTCAGAGCTCCCCCTGTCAAGGATTACTCGTGGTGCAGTAGTAATGTCACTGGGCGAGTAATTGCAAGGCACGAAAACAGAATTTGCTGGAAAAGGTCAGCAGGTCTGGCAGCACCTGTGAAGAGAAATCGGAATTAACATTTCAGGTCCGGTGACCCTTCCTCAGAACCAATGGTAGCTTGGAAAATTCTGATGAAGGGTCTAGGCCCGAAACGTCAGCCTTTCTGCTCCTATGATGCTGCTTGGCCTGCTATGTTCATCCAGCTCTGCACCTTGTTGTCTCGGAGCTTGGAAAATGTTGGTTTGTATGCAAAAGATAGGGTGGGGGAGGTGGTAAGGAGTAAATGACAGTTGGGGATAGAGTGTAAAGAGAGAGAAGAACAGTTGGGCAGACATGGTAGCTCAGTGTTTAGCACTGCTGCCTCACAAGCGCCTGAGCAACTGTGTGGAATTTGCACATTCTCCCCGTGTCTGTGTGGGTTTCCTCTGGGTGCTCTGGTTTCCTCCCAAAGTCCAAAGATGTGCAGGTTAGGGTGGACTGGCCATGCTAAATTGTCTATAGTGTCCAGAGATGAGCAGGTTAGATGGGTTAGCCATGGGAAATGCAGGGTTACTGGGATAGGGTAGGATTGGGTGCTCTTTGGAGGGTCGGTGTAAATGTGATGGGCAGAATGGTCTGCTTCCACACCGTAGGGATTCTATGAGTGATAACAATCAGTCTGGGAGAATAGATAGCTGTTAATGGAGGCTGTTATTGATTAATTTTATTGTCACGTGTATCCAAATACAGTGAAAAGTTTTGTTTATGAGTAGTACAGGCAGATCACAAGCAAGCAAAGGATGTACAGATCAAAAAGACTTAGAGGCATACAGGTTACATTTCAGGTTACATTATTTGAGGCTGGAATCCATTCAACAATATGATAATGGCTGGAAAGAAACTGTTTCTGAACCTGCTGGTGAGTGTGTTCAGGCTTATGTACCTTGTGCCTGATGGAAGATGTTGTAGGAGATCATTACCGGGGTACAATGGGTCTTTGATGATGTTGGTCGCCTTTCCGTGGCAGTGAGCTGTGTAAATAGTGTCCATGGATGGAAAGTAAACTTCTGTGATGGTCTGGGCTGTACACACCACTTTCTGTAGTTTCTTATGGTCCTGGGCAGAGCAGTTGTCGTACCAGGCCATTATGCACCCGGACAGTATGCTTTCAACGGTGCATCTGTAGAAGTTGATGGGGGGCCTTATGGACATGTCAAATTTCCTGAGCGCCTGAGGAAGAAGAAGCATTGTTAGTGGCAGACAATAGGTTGTGAGTAATAGCAGACCATGTGATAACAAGGGGTAAAGACATAGGAGAAGGTGCCTCAAGCCCTAAAATTGTTGAACTCGATATTGAGTCCAGGGCTTTATCCAGCAATTTCTGTTTTTGTTTCTGATTTCCAGCATCCACATTTCTTTGGGTTTTTATGTAGTAATTACAAGGTTCAGGTTACTGAGCTGTGGATTGTGCATTCAAATCTTAACACAATCTGGAATAATTATGTGATCTATCCTGCTTTGCGGGCCCAATGATAGCTATCACTATCCCAGTTGGGACCATAAATCCCATGAAAGAACAAAGGATAAATAAAAGTGTGTGTCCAAATTTTATGTGCCAGTCTGCACAGATTCTGCATAAGCACATCGAAAAGGGGAAGCTAAAAATACTGAATCGTATTAACTCAGTGCGAAATCATTGCCTTTTCCTAATGTTCTTTAGGGATGATAACTGCTATCCTTACCTGGTCTGGCCTACATGTGATTCCAGATCCACAGCAACGTGGTTGACTCTTAACTGCTCGCTGGGCAATTAGGGATGGGCAATAAATGCTGGTGTAGCCACCGATGCCCTCATTCCCTGAATGAATAAAAAAAAACAAAAGGATGGGCCAAATATCCTCCTTCTGCTCGGCAACAATTCTGTGGTTGGAAATTAAATAAAAAAAGGCTTCAGAAATTGAGATATAACACTTCGAGATTTTACTTTTTGTCTTTCTGCTTTCATAACAGAACTTGAATTAAATTGAATTATTCATACAATAATTTTCTCAATAAAGCCATCTTTGAAATGAGCTTCAACTTGAGATGCATCGAATTAAGGCAATATTTGTGGTGACTGACTGATGAAAAAAGAATAGCTTCTAATGGCCCATTCGGAATAATTAATCATCACAGCTCTACTTGGATAAAGAGATAACACAGCGTGGAGCTGGAGGAACACTTCCGGCCAGGCAGCATCAGAGGAACTGGAAAGGTGACATTTCAGGTCGGGACTCCACGCTGTGTTATCTCTGACTCCAGCATCTGCAGTTCTTACTATCTCTACTTGGATAAAGAAAGGTCACAATCATCAAACCTGGCCCTTGAAACAAAACATTATCCAACACAACTCACAAAATAGGTTTATTTGGAGCATGACAATGTTTTGTCACTAAAATAAACATTTGAAACTATAAAGTGCAATGTAAAGATTAGAGTCATAGAGTCATACAGCATGGAAATAGACCTTTCAGTCCAACTCGTCCATGCTGACCATAATCCCAAACTAAACTAATCCCATTTGCCTACATTTGGCCCATATCCCTCTAAACCTTTCCTATCCATGTACCTGTCGAAATGTCTTTTAAATGTTGTAACTGTAGCTGCATCTACCACTTCCTCTGGCAGCTCATTCCACATACACACCACCCTCTTCCCTGTTTTTTGCTGTATAATTTGAGCTGATGTTCAGATGGTTACTAAAGGTTGAAACGGAAGTTCACAATAGCTTTGGTCCTTTCAATACAAAGGTAGAATACTCCCCGTGTTCTTTGGAGGGTTTTTGTTATAAGTTGAATTAATTTATGACACCGATCTAGTCTTGCTGTTGTGGTTCATTTCTCGGCGTGTCTGTGTCTGCTTTAACTAATATTTTGCCTTGAGAGCTGTACCCTGCAACTGCTAAGCCATAGACTAATACAGCACAGAAACAGACCCTCTGGCCCAACTGTCTGTGCTGACCAGACATCCCAATCTGGCCTAGATTCATTTGCCAGCATTTGACCCATATCCCTCCAAACCCCTCCTCCTTCATATACCCATCCAGATGCCATTTAAATGTTGTAACTGTACCAGCCTCCATCACTTCCTCTGGCAGCTTGTTCCATACACTCAACACCCTCTGTGTGAAAAAAGTTGCCTCTCAGGTCCCTTTTAAATCTTTCCCCTCTCACCTTAAACCTATGCCCTCTAGTTTTGGACTCCATTATTCTGGAAAAAAGAAACCTTGGCTATTCACCCTATCTATGCCCCTCATGATTTTACAAACTTCTATAAGGCCACCCCTCAGCCTCCTATGCTCCAGTGAAAAAGTCCCAACCTAACCAGCCTCTCCTTATAACTCAAACCTTTCAGTCCTGGCAACATCCTGGTAAACCCTTGTTGCACCCTCTCAAATTTAATAATACCCTTCCCATAGCAGGGCGACCAAAAGTGTACACAGTACTCCAAATGTGGCCTCACCAATGTCCTGTACAACCGCAAAGTGACGTCCCAACTCCAGTAGTCATAGGACTGAGCAATGAAGGCTAGCATACTAAATGCCTTCTTAACCACCCTATCTAGCTGTGACACAACTTAATCAGGTTTTAATCACCGCAGTAAAAACACAGCTGTTAGTTATTCGACTTTTTTAAAAGCTTGTTTGTGTCAGCGTCAATTTACTGGGAAAGTAGGAGCCATAAATGTCATCTTAAAGAACTGCACATTAGCTGGCAGCATGGTGGCTCAGTGGTTAGCTCTACTGCCGCACAACACCAGGGGCCTGGGTTTGATGCCACCCTCAGGTGACTGTCTGTGTGAAGTTTGCATGCTCTCCCCTTGTTCTGCATGGGCTTCCTCCGGGTGCTCCGGTTTTCTCCCACAGTCCAAAGATGTGCAGGTTAGGGTGGATTGGCCATGGGAAATTACCCATAGTGTTCAGGGATGTGTAGGTTAGGTGGGTTATAGGGGGATGGGTCTGGGTGGGGTGATCCGAGGATCAGTGTGGACTTGTTGGTCTGAACGGCCTGTTTCCACACTGTAGGGATTCTATGGGTTGGATGACGGAGAGTGTGAGGAGGCTTGTGTGTTGCACAAATTGGTCATTTGGATCTGAATGTCTGTTTCTGCAGTGTAAAAGATAGTAAGGGGTGTGTGTATATATAATGTGTTCAGTATTCAGAGGAACATTAGGTGTTCAGGCCTGCTGTGCCACCCCATTAAATCAAGGCTGAAACAGAAGGTCTGGCAGCATCTGTGGAGAGAATAATGGAATAAATGTTTAGAGTCCAAAGATTCTTTTTCAGTAGATGTGGCTCAGTGGTTAGCACTGCTGGCTCACAGCACCAGGCATCTGTCTGTGGTGAGTTTGCACATTCTTTCCATGTAGGTTTCCTCCCACAGTCCAAAGATGTGCAGGTTAGAGTAGATTGGCCATGCTATATTATCCAGGGCTAGCTGGGTTGGACGTAGTAGAAGTAGAATTATGGTTTCATTGTCATGTGTACTCGAGTATTGGGATGCAGGAGTACAGAGAAAAGTGTACAAAGTTGCCATTCTCCAGTACCATCTTAGGTGCAAAAAAAAACAAAAGCAGAAATACAAGAAACAGAGACAAGGAGAGAGGGCAATATTCATATCTTGGGATTGTGTGAGATGCTCTTTGAAGGTTTGGCACAGACTCGATGGGCCAAATGGCCTCCATCTGCACTGTAGCCAAGGTGGTGGAGTCTGGTACAATTACAACATTTTAAAGGCATCTGGATGGGTACATGAATAGGAAGGGTTTAGAGGCAAATAGGACGAGATTAATTTGGGATAACTGGTCAGCATGGATGAGTTGGATCGAAAGGTCTGTTTCCATGCTGTACATCTCTATGGCTCTATGACTCTAAGTCATATTAAACCATTTTAACAAAAGGTGTTTCAAGTACATGGATAACAATACTGACCCTTTTCCAGCCGAGGGCGAAAGATTGCAAAGGAAATGATTGGAATGCTGTTCAACTAGAGCTTGTGCTTTGAGACTAACACAGAGCTGGTCCACTGTTATCTCGCCTGGGCCCCTATACTCGGATAAGCAGTAGGAGTGTTGATTTAGCTTTTTAATTTAATTTAGTAATTTAATGGGCCAGCATTTGGCCCATATCTCTCTAAACCCTTCTTATTCATGTATTCATCCGGATGTCTTTTAAGTATCGTAATTATACCAGCCTCAACCACTTCCACTGGCAGCTTGTTCCATACACACACCACCCTCTGCGTGAAAAAGTTGCCTCTCAGGTCCCTTTTAAATCTTTTCCCTTTCATCTTAAACCTATGCCCTCTAGTTTGGACTCCCCCAACCCAGGGAAAAGACCTTGGCTACTCACCCTACCCATGCTCCTCATGATTTTGTAAACCTCTGTAAGGTCACCCCGATGCTCCAGGGAAAATAGCTCGAGCCTATTCAGCCTCTCCCTTTAACTCAAACCCTTCAACATTGGCAACATCCTTGTAAATATTTTCTGAATCCTTTCAAGTTGAACAACAATTTTCTAAAAGCAAGGAAACCAGAATTGAATCCAATATTCCAAAAGTGGCCTAACCAATGCCCAATACAGCTGCAACATGACCTCCCAACTCCTATACTCAATGCACTGACCAATAAAGGCAAGCGTACCAAATGCCTTCATCACTGCCCTGTCTACCTGTGACTCCACTTTCAAGGAACTATGAACCTGCACCCCAGGGTCTCTTTACTCAGCAACACCTCCCAGGATCTCGCCATTAAGTGTATAAGTCCTGCCCTGATTTGCCTTTCCAAAATGCAATTCCAACTCTCATGGGTAGTTAATGAGTATTTCTACCTGGATGCACGATTAATGTGTTTCATGTTGCCATGGGGAAGAAGGCAAGGGAAATCATTTTTTCAGATCATGTTCCCAGCTTCCATATAAAACCATGAATATCAGACAGACTGCAATTTTTGTTGGGGTGGTCAGTAGACATCTGAGGGGCAGGAAGCAGGAGGTAGAGGCAACCTGTCCTGAAGCAGAGAAAATGATAAGTTCCACTGTTACCGTGCAGAACACAGCTGGGAGTTCATGCTCAGTTTGAGGAGAATGAGTTCAATTCATGAGAAGTTAAGGACGACTGGCTCAACTTGCGCTCAAGGGGAAGAACTTAGCAAATAAGCCCAGAGTGAAAGTCAGATCTGAGATCTGAGGTAACCCATCTGGGAAAGCAAAAAGGAACTATGAACAGTTTGCTAAAAGGACTGCTGCAGGAAAGATATTGTGAAATTTGAGAAGGTGCCGAAAAGATTTATAAGGATGTTGCCGGGGTTGGAGGGTATGAGCTATAGGGAGATGCTGAATAGGCTGGGGCTATTTTCCCTGGAGCATCGGAGGCTGAGGGGTGACCTTATAGAGGTTTATAAAATCATGACTAGCATGGATAGGGTGAAAAACCAAGGTCTTTTTCCCAGGGTAGGGGAGTCCAAAACTAGAGGGGCATAGGTTTAAGGTGAGAGGGAAAAGATTTAAAAGGAACCTAAGGGGTAACGTTTTCACACAGAGCGTGATGCGTGTATGGAATGAGCTGCCAAAGGAAGTGGTGGAGGCTGGTACAGTTACAACATTTAAAAGGCATCTGGATGGGTACATGAACAGGAAGGGTTTAGATGGATATGGGCCAAATGCTGGCAAATGGGACTAGATTAATTTGCGATATCTGGTCGGCATGGATGAGTTGGACATGAAGGGTCTGTTTCCGTGCTGTACATCTCTATGACTGTAATTCTTTTGCAGAGCGAGGGGTGCTAAGTGATGAAGGGGGAAATGTCCTCTTCTGTGATTTAAAGCAAATGCCACTGCAGAAAAGTCGTGATAATAACACAAACTGTAGAAACTCAGCAGATCCTCAGCAGCGTCTGTGGAGAGTTAACATTCAGTGACAAAAACAGAAATTGCTGGAATAGCTCAGCAGGCGGGCGACTGTCTGTATGGAGTTTGCACATTCTCCCTGTGTCTGCGTGGGTTTCCTCCGGGTGCTCTAGTTTCCTCCCACAGTCCAAAGATGTGCAAGGTAGGTGGATTGGCCATGCTAAATTGCCTATAGTGCCCAGGGACGTTTAGGTTGGATGGATTCGACATGGGGAAATTGGGGGAATGGGTCTGGGTGGAATGCTCTTCGGAGGGGCAGTGTGGACTTGTTGGGCCGAATGGCCTGTTTCCACACTGTAGGGATTCTATGATCTATGATCTATGAGGTCTGGCAGCATCTGTGGAGAGAAAGCAGAGTTAACATTCAGTGACAAAAACAGAAATTGCTGGAATAGCTCAGCAGGCCTGGCAGCATCTGTGAAGAAAAATCAGAGTTAACATTTTGGGTCCGGTGACTCTTCTTCAGAACACTAAGTCTGCAGTTCTTTTGGGATTTTGTTAACATTCGGTGACCCTTCTTTAGAACTGATGGTAGCTAGGAACATATGGTATGTATGCTGAAAATAGAGGGAACGATATAAAGGAGGGAGTGATAAATGGAGACAGAACCCAGACGGAGGGAAAGACAGGCAGACAAAGGGACAGATAATGGTGAGCCACAGATGAAGAAGAGCTACTAATGAGGACCATAATTAGATGAATATGGATTGGCTTTATTTTAGTGTTCATCAACAGTGTTTCTTTTTTTAGTCATTTGTTGCAGTAAATGTTTTAAAACTTGACATTTTGACATGCCATTCTTTCAGCTGTTACCTGGAGGCTTGAATCTCTTTTTAAACATTATTTGCCTCAACAGAGTCTGTTATAAAGGGCAAGGAACAATATCCTGGTTTCACACCATCTGCCAGGATTTCACTTGTTCAGCTTCACACCCAAGTTGCACAACATGGTTGACATCAATGTGTAGAATAACTGACACATTGCCATTTTGCCTTCTGAAATAACTCCCCAAAGGCTGGTATCCTGTCACCAAGTCATCCTTTATTTGTACGTGGAGAGTCCTTGACAGTGATGCAGCTTCCTCAGAGCCAGCTCTCAGGGTGAACAGAACCTCTGACACTTCCGCTTATATCTGTCATCCAGGGCTCCCTGATTGGCTCAGGTTAACAGCCCCAATCAGGGAACTCATATTCTAGGATGTCCATCTGGCTGACCTTGTTCCAATTGCTACATTTTGATGCTCCCAATTCACGTCACACACATTTGCATTTGTTGGGTAGCTCAATGGTTAGCATTGCTGCCTCACAGCATCAGGCACCCCAGGTTTAATTCCAGCCTCAGGTAACTGTCTTTGTAGAGTTTGCACCTTCTCCCTGTGTCTGCGTGGGTTCCCTCTGGGTGGTCCTGTTTCTTCCCATAGCCCAAAGATGTGCAGGTTAGTTGGGTTGGCAATCCTAAATTAGTCATAGGTGCAGGGATGTGCAAGTTAGGTAGATCATTCATGGGAAATGGGGGGTTAGAGGGATGGGCTGGGTCTAGGTGGGTGGCTATTTTGGGGTGGGGGGGCAGTGTGGGCTGAACGGCCTGCTTCCACACTGTAGGCATTCTAACATGGAATTCTGCCCAGTAGCATACTGAAAGAGTCTGGAAGTTTTGGAGGTGCTGTTTTTCTGATAAGACATAACACTGAGTGTCCAGTTGCTCTGGGAGATGGACATGAAGAGTTCCATGGCACCATTTGGAGAGTAGCAGGAGTACGCTTCCTGTTGCACTGCTCACTATTCATACCTCGAACAATATCATTTAAGCATGAAATTCAGCCTTTATCACACTATTACTGGTGGCAGCTTGCTGTGCGCAGATTAGTGGTCAAGTTTCCTACAATTTCAACTTCACAGAAATATATTTTATTAGCTTCAAAGCATTTGGGACATCCTGAGGTTCTGAAAGGAACTATATAAATGCAATGTTTGTTTTATGACACAGGTCTTCAGAGCTTTTCTCTTTGTCAAGGACTGTATTTAACAATGGGGCATTTACAGAATTCCTTTTAACTCAATAAAATACTCCAAAGTGCTTTGCAGGAAAGTTATCATGTAATATTTGACACTGAGATACAGTCGGATATATTGAGTCAAGTGACCAAAGCTGAGAGGTGGGTTTTAAGGAATCTCATAAGAGAAGAGAGGTCAACAGAAGCAGAAGGTTACAGTGAGAGAATTCCAGAGCTGAAACCCTTGTGCAGTAAAGGTTCCTATTCTGATTGAGGACGAGTCATATTCGACTCTGTTTCTCTCCACTGAGGCTGCCTGACCTACTGAACATTTCCAGCATTTTCTGTTTTTATTTCTGATTCCCAGTGTTCACAGTACTTAGGCTTCCTCACCTCCAATGTGAACACAAACTCAAAAAGCAGAGCCAGAATTGAGCTCATCAATGAGCAGCCTGGGAGCAGAATTAAAGTAAACATTAATTCCAGAATTCTTTTGAGGTTAAAAAATATGTGTGTGTGAGCATGTGTGAGTGTATGCGTGTACGTGTGTGTCTGAGTGTGTGTGTTTGTGTAAGTGTGTGAGAGTATGTGTGTGTGAGTGTGTGTGAGGGTGTGTGTGTGTGTTTGTGTGTCGGAGTGTATGCATGTGTGTATTGGAGTGTGTGTGAGAGTGTGTGTGTTTGTGTGTCTGTGTGTTCGTGCGTTTGTGAGAGAGTGTGTGTGTGTGAGAGTGAGAATCTGTGTGCTTGTGAGTCTGTGAGTGTGTGAGTGCATGAGTGTGTGTGAGTGCGATTGTGTGTGTGTGTGTGTGTGTGTGTGGGTGTGTGTTTGTGTATAAGCATTGGCGGTTCAGTTGTAGAGTACTTGGTCCTGTGTGTGGGAACCCTGAGTTCATTTTTTTGTTGCTGTAGAAATTTGAGTTCTTGTGGTAGTGACCCTACCTCTGAGCCAGGAGGCCCGGGTTCAAGTCCCAGCCGCTCCAGAAGTGTGTCATAACACTTCTGAACAGGTTATTTAGGAAACTCTCTGTACATGGTTAACTATTAAATGCAACTTATAAAAACAACAGGTTGATTACTGCAGAGGATGTCATCTCTGCCGACTGTCTGCTTCTTTATGTGGTTATGTTTGTGCCTGGGTGGTCTTAGAGACGGAGCACACGGTGTCCATCAATGCCTTTAGAGAGAGGTGGGCACTGCGGGGGGATACAATGCTTTATTTCCCCCTCCAACTCCATTCTGATTTAGTCCCTCCCCTCTCTCCCAACCCCATCCCCCTCTCACTTTTGATGCTTTGCATTGGCCTTAATGGGCTTCGCTTGTAAATACTCCATTGGCTACACGGGTGTTTTAACTAGTGGTGGTTACTAGTTAAATGAAAAAAAGCAAAATAAAAGTCCTGATGATTTTGGCATTGGGAAGGGTGCTCAGTTGTGTGTGGTAACATCAAAAGCCCAAAAGAACTGTGGATGTTGGAAATCAGAAGCAAAAACAGAAATCGCTGGAAAATCTTAGCAGGTCTGGCAGCATCTGTGGAGAGAAATCAGAGTTAATGTTTCAGATCAAAAGAACAAAGAACAACACAGCACAGGAACAGGCCCTTTGGCCATCTACGCCTGCGCCGACACATTTTGCCCTTCCATACTAAAACTGTCTTCACTTACAGGATCCGTATCCCTCTATTCCCCTCCTATTCATGTATTCATCCAGGTGCTTCTTGAATGTTGTTATTGTGTCTGCTTCCACCACCACCTCTGGCAGTGCGTTCCAGGCACTCACCATCCATTGTGAGTAAAACTTACCTTGCACATTTCTTTTAAACTTTCCCCTCGCACCTTGAACCTGTGTCCCCTAGTAATTGACCCCTCCACCCTGGGAAAAAGCCTCATACTTTCCACTCTATCCATGTCATTCACAATCTTATAAATGTCTATCAGGTTACCCCTCAAGCTCCCACGTTCCAGTGAAAACAAACCCAGTCTATTCAATGTTTCTTCATAGCTAAAATCCCCCATACCAGGCAACATCCTGGTAAAATTTTCTTGTATCCTCTCCAAAGCATCCACACCTTTCTGGTAGTGTGATGACCAGACCTATACACAACTTTCCAAGTGTGGCTGAACTAAAGTTCTATAAAGCTGCAGCATAACTTGCCTATCATTATACTCAAAGCCCCTTCCAATGAAGGCAAGCATGCCATAGGCCTTCTTTACAACATTATGTACCTTATCCAATGACCCCCTCCTCAGAACTCTGAAGTCCTCAGAACTCAAAGGGCCACAGGACCCGAAATGTTAACTCTGATTTCTCTCCACAGATGCTGGCAGACCAATGGAGTTTCTCCAGCAAAATCTGTTTTCACATGTATGATAACATTTCAGGGTAGAAAAAAAAAGTTGCTTTTCAGGCATAAGCTGCAGGACTCTTGTGGTGCAGTGGTAGTTCCCTTCCTCTAAGCAAGGAGGCCCAGATTCGAGTCCCACCTGCTTCAGAGTTACATCACAGCATTGCTGAACAAATTAACAAGTTGATTTTTTTTTCGTTCATTTGTACATAACCCAATACAGACAATTCTGCAGATGCAGCCCTGGGTCTGCCTTATTTGGAAGCTAGCAACATCAGCTAGTATGAAGATTGAACTAATGGACACTATAAGCATGATGTTGTTACCATCTGAGCTAAACGCCCACAGTGCCAGGGTCTGCTTTTTTTTTATATATATCAAGATGTATTGTTGCACATGACCATTTTGATGGACCCATTTTGGTTTAGTCCCTGAGTCTGGTTTTTTCCTTAATTTAACCTATTTTTCTAACCAACCTGTTCAGAGATGTTACCTCATGCCTCTGAAGCAGGTGGGACTTGAATCAGAGCAGGTTGATTAGAAAAATAGGTTAAATGAAAAAAAAGGAAGTTGTTAATTCAGACTTAATTTAAAAAAAAAACTCCTTGTGGTGCAGTGGTAGTGACCCTACCTCTGATCCAGGAGCCCTGGATTCAGGAACAAAAACAGAAGTTGCTGGAAAAGTTCAGCAGGTCTGGCAGCATCTGTGAAGATGAAATGTCAGAGTTAATGTTTCGGGTCCAGTGACCCTTCCTTTGAACAGGTTGATTAGCAAAATAGGTTAAATGGAATAAAACAAGTTGCCAATTCTGACTGAATTTAGTAATTTAATAGGTGAGCTTATCCTTGCCCTCTTGTGGTAGTGTCACTACCCCTGGACTTGGAGGCCAGGGTTCAAGTACTTGCAACAGAGTTGTGTCATAAATCTCTGAATATAAGTTAATTAAAAAGAAATAAACTATTTTAGACATAGGCTGCTGGACTCTTGTGGCACAGTGGTTAATGTCCTTAACCTCTGAGGCAGGAATTCCAGATTCAACTCCTGCTTGCAATAGCCCCTCTGGATAGATTTATGAGGAAAATATGGGAGCTTAGCTGCTTTGGCAATCAGCGGAACAGTGGCAGTGTCTATACCCTAAAACAAATAGACCCAGGTTCGAGTTCCAGCTCTTCTGAAGGTCAACGACGAATTCTACTTCCACTTTTTGTTTTGAAAAATGTAGACACACACTGTCCAGTGCAACACAGTGTGAAGCTGGAGGAACACAGCAGGTCTAGCAGCATCAGAGGAGCAGGAAAGTCGACGTTTCAGGCCGGGGCCAGGGTTTTGCCTTGACCTGCTGTGTTCCTGCAGCTCCACACTGTATCGACTCTGACTCCAGCATCTGCAGTTCATGCTATCCCTGCAGTGCAATGACTGGAAGCTGCCCCGTGCATGTCCCTGGTTAAAAGGATGAGCTTCTCAGAGCCCAGGAGGGGAGAGGAGATCTCACGTGGAGTGTTCTCTCCCTCCTACCCCAACCCCCCTCTCCTTCCTTTACAAAAAAGGAATGAATGGTTCGACCCGAGACGTGTGTGTGGGGCTGGATCGAAGGGAGTTCTGGAAAGGTAGCAGAGCCTGATAGCGGAAGAATGAACTCCAGCCGGCCGGGCGAGGCGATCAGTGACCCGGGCAAAACCGACACGGTTCGGGCTCTCCTCAATTGCTGCAACGGGACGTGGCTGGTGAGCGAAGGACAGGGCAGCCCGGATACCCTCAGGGTGGTACAGATCGCCGTGCTCTGTGTCCTCTCACTGACCGTGCTCTTCGGCATCTTCTTCCTGGGCTGCAAACTCCTCATCAAATCGGAAAGTATGCTGAACCTGCTGGTGAAGGAACGCAGACCATCGAAAGAGGTGGAGGTTATCACCATTGACTCTTACTGAGGATGGAGTTGCGAGCAAACGAGGACAAAGAACTTAGTTTTCTCACGCAAGAGGTTTTCACAATCTTCCCCTTTTATCCTGCCAAAGAATCGAGGAAGAGAGAAGTAACAGCCAGACTTTCAACAAGAAGTTGGACTCTTGTTGGGAACATTTATGGTGTTGTGGGGGCTGGTTGACATCATGGACAACTGAATGGTCTCTTTTATCGCTGTTTAATTTGAGCTGATGTTTAGATAGCCACTGTAAGGTTGAAACACAAATTCACAATAGGGTTTGAACCTTTCGGATCCAAATGTAAAATACTCCCCGTGTTCTGTGCAGGGTTTTTTTTTGTTGTGAGTTGAATGAATTTAGGGCAGCAATCCAGTTTTGCTGTTGTGGTTCATTCCTCAGTGTGTCTGTGTCTGCTTTCACCTCTGTTTTTTGTTGCTTTGAGAGCTGGAACCTGCAATTGTGTGCTAAGTCATAGAGTTATACACTACGGAAACAGACTCTTCGGCCCAAATTTTCGGCGCCGGACAGATATCCCAATCTGAACCTAGTCTCATTTCACTTGATTGATTTACTTATTTGATTTGAATAATTTATTGTCACGTTGGTCAGTGCATTGAGTATCGGAGTTGTGGGGTTGTACAGGACATTGGTTAGGACACTTTTGGAATATTGCATTCAATGCTGGTCTCCCTGCTGGAGGAAAGAGGTTGTGAAACTTGAAAGAGTTCAGAAAAGATTTATAAGGATGTTGCGGGGTTGGAGGATTTGAGCTATAGGGAGATGCTGAATAGACTGGGGCTATTTTCCCTGGAGCGTAGGAGGCTGAGGGGTGACCTTATAGAGGTTTATAAAATCATGAGGAACATGGATAGGGTGAATAGCTAATATCTTTTCCCCAGAGTAGGGGGGTCCAAAACTAAAGGGCATAGTTTTAAGGTGAGAGGGGAAAGTTTTAAAAGGGACCTGAGGAGCAACTTCACACAGAGGCTAACAAGGTGTAG